>NC_136792.1:38550716-38648216 GCF_951216825.1 Electrona antarctica | reverse complement strand
CTAAAAAAGTGGTCTTACCCTTTAAATATTTGTTCTAATTTATGGAATTTCTTCGATCTTTATTTTATTTCTTCATGAAATTACTGAAAAGAAATCATTGAATTTTGTTTTAATTCATCAATTGGGAATGTTTTTTTTAAAATGTTTTGAAATAACAATAATAATAATAATAACAAAGAATAAGGGGGCTCATAATAGTGTGTCCGCGACCCACAAATGGGTCCCGACCCAGTGTTTGGGAAACAGTGGCGTATTCTATTTTGAGTGAGAGATGTTCCAGTGCAGTGTCTGTCAGCGTCGTCGAGGACATCCTGATGCGTCACTGCTGGCTGATAACATCATGTGACAGCTGATTGGCTCTGGCAGTATAGTCCTCCTGCTGCAGTTGCTAATGTCCCTGCTTGTATTGATTGGACAGCAGTACCATCCCTTGGCCTTATAGCATAGCATGTGCAGTACTGGTGGGCAAGAAAGAGCTGCTGCTGAAAGAGTCTATGTGGAAGTACAGGAAGCAAACCACCCCAGGGAAGTTACTGTAAGCTGATGCCGTGCACAGATGGGTTTATATACTAGTCTCCCAGGGCATGAGAACCGTGTTGCAATTGGTTGAGGAATACAGCGTCCAAGAAGTGCTGGATAGGGATGGGACGATAATCATTATTATTATCGTTGATCGTGAATGAAAAACAAAACAAAACACAATAATCATATAGCAGAGATTTACATTTATTGTGAAATTGTCCTTCGTAATACACTAGGATGAATTAGCTTTTTTTTTTTTGGCTTTCGCCTTTTTTATTTTTTATGGAGGGACAGACAGTAGGCTGACAGGAAATGGGGAGAGAGATGGGGGGAAGACATGCAGTAAAGGCCGTCGGGATCGGGAGTCGAACCCGCGGCACACTGCCATACTGGATTACCAGCCAAGGTGCCTGGACCACTGAGCCATGGCCCAGGCCGATGAATTAGCTTTTGTTGAGCTGCACATTCAGTACCACCCCCGACATGTCAAGAGCACATTTGCTACACTCTTATTTATTTCACTCAACAAAATTGATTCGCCGAAATTAGCAGATCTACAAGACGTGAGTTTGTAGATCGCCTATTTTCCAACGTTCCACCAAGAATAGGAATGCTGGGAGTTCAAGTGGTCAGCAAAAGTGCCATTTTTAAGTTTTAAGCATATTTAGATTATTGCGATAATGTCGTTATAATCGTGACATGTAATTGTCATCCCTACTGGACAGCTAGCTCTGGTCCATAGCTCTAATGTGTTGCATTTAGAGCTATGTTACTCTTGACTCGTCTTTAGCGTAAATAAAAAGATCGTTTTTGCTACTCACCAAAACAAAGGCGGGTTGTGTCATTAGAAAGCCTACTTTCCTTAGTGGACGCACTCTGAGCCCCCCACCACACTATAAACGGTACTTTTTGGCCAGAAAGGAATTTTTTTTCACCGGAGGAAAAATATTCTCTATGAGGCAATTCTCTGGGCAATATCGGTAGAAACAAAATCCTGTTTTGGCCAAAAAGTACCGTTTATATGTGTGGTGGGGGGCTCAGAGTGCTCCCACTAAGGAAAGTAGGCTTTCTAATGACACAACCCGCCTTTGTTTTGGTGAGTAGCAAAAACGTTATTTTTATTTACGCTAAAGACGAGAGGCTGGTCTGCATTCATGCGAGTGGCGGAAGTGGAGAGTAACATAGCTCTAAATGCAACTCATTAGAGCTATGGACCAGAGCTACTGGACAGCGGAAATCTCACCCTATAGACCAGTGGCTTTCAACCCTTCTCATATCAAGGCCCATTATTTATTCTGCATTTTGAGCCACGGACCACCATTTGATGACATTTAGCCTCTCAGACCCAACACTTTTTATATTTGGTTGTCGTTGGATAAGATTTTGTCCACAATTCCATGTTGTATAGATGTTGGTACCATAGGAGTGATAACAGGCAAACGTTGATCAAAATAACAATTCTACAGTACATTCTCTAATTGTGTAGACTTCTTTAATTAAGTAATGTAGATGTTTAACAAAAATGTAACTCTTGAGAGCGTAAAATGAAACCAAATGAACCCTTACGGGTCCATTTGGTTTCATTTTACGCTCTCAAGAGTTAAAGATCTATATGGGTCCATTTGGTTACCAACTCTCCATCATTTACTGTAGCTGGGGACCACCTGGAACCCCCTCAAGGATCACTGGTTGAAAATCACTGCTATAGACACTTTTCAGCTGTAGTTTCTTTTCCACGCTTGCTTTGGAAACGTGGTTATCTGCAGCATACTGTCGCAGTCCGCCAAAAACCTTGTAGTGAGCTTGTACAGTGGCTATTTTCGCTGTTTTAACTATGAAATAAGGCATTCATTAAAAACAAATAATAATAATTAAGAAAACACAAAAAGATGAAATATGGAGATACATGGTTTCTATAACAGCGATGATATTGGCGCTGTCTGGATAATATAAAGCTGATATATTTGATCTGGGGAAGAAGGGAAATTGCCTGAGCGATCACATCACCTCTGTTGCCCCTTTAATATACTGAAAGCCATGTTGGAGGATAGAAGATTAGTATCAGTCAGCACGTAAAGTTATGATCCTTTGTTTGTTTTTCATTGCAGTAGGTTCAAGGGTGTCAAACATTGTTTATGTTTGAGATTAAACATTTGCAAACAGTCACACATATAGTATGTTTGACAAACACAAATCATCACAGCCACTGCTCAGTCTGAGAGTCAGACATGAAATATGATCAGCTGAACAAACTTGATCCTTCTTTGGTTAAAGGATATGTAAACTTTTGGAAAGAGAAGCTGTTTAAACAGTCTCTCCGCTCATATTGTGTTGTGTGTAGTGTTGCGGTCAAGAAAACCATCACTTGAGTAGTAATACGTCTGCTGTCCAAGGCTCAACATCCTCTCAGAGACTTCTCTGCCTTTCCTCTTTGTTTTCTTAAGCGCAAAACCACACCAATGGGTCACCATGCAACTCCTTGTAACCAAGCGGTTGCGAGTAGACAAATGTAGACGGCGACGCATAGACCCAAGCAACCATTGAATTGAACCAATGTTATCACTTGGGTCGGCATGTGCCACCATGCGCCGACATGCAACATATCACGACCCATTGGTGTGGTTTGGGCTTTACTCTTTGTAAAGAAATACAGAGAAGAGTGGACTGCCTACTCTTGCTTTAAAGAAAACTGTCTATTACTGTACACGCACACTGTTAAGGGAGTCAATAGATTTTCCTAGGTTGTATATGACCAGAGAAACGTCATAATATTTAATCAAACTTGTCTCTCAGCTTCTTCCTCATGTAGTAATATGAAATATTTCATATTCCCACATGCACACAGATACACCAGAGGCATGCTACTGATTAGAGATTAGATATTTGAATATAAATATTCATTTAAAACATTCATATATCTAGCAATTTTCTTTAGTTTTACTAAATAATTCTATTTAGTTTTAGTCACATTTTAGCCATCTGAAAAGGTTTAGTTTTAGTCTAGTTTTAGTTGACTAAATATCATAAAATAATCTTTCTTCTTTTAAATCTGAGAGTGTGAAAATGGACAGCAGAGGATTGAAAACAATACTGAGAATTGTACTGTGTAAGGCAGTCGTTTGTCAAGTATCGCTATTTGTTCTGTCTGTTGCTATAACACTACAGCTAGCTGCAGTCATCGACTGTACAGTACCTCAAACTGTCAGCATGCCAATGCCAGTGTTAACACATAGCGCACCAATAAACGTAAGCTAAGTTAAGTGATTAGTCTGGCCAGGCGCCAATACATGTAAATTACGTTAATTCAGTTTTATACATGTTTTGATCCGATCTAGTCGAAAGGCTACTCACATAAGGCTACTCACATTAGCTTCGGATGGCTATCTGTTGTTATCCATATCACTGGACTACGCCATCTTGGTCTGCGCGTGCAGGCCAGGCCCTTCCTACAGGCCGACGAAGCAGCCGCTTGGGGTGCCACAACACTAAGCTCAACACTTACAGCCTATGGTTGACCCGAGTCCCTCAGGACTCTATACTGTTTTTGGTCTACATTAAATATCTTCGCAGACAATAGCCGATCTACAAGCTCACACGTTTTCCCCACAATAGGGATGCTGGGGTTCAAGTGTAAAAAGCCTACTTTGTCCAAAGGTGTCAATTCCCCTTTACAGCTGCTTCTAACCAAACTATGAACTTTGAAAAATGACCCTACCATGTCTCTCGGTTCTGGTGTGACATGACATTGTGATATGTGCAGACAGACTCACCCACAGCTGGCCTACACACACTGCTCATTACATCTAATTACCGCTACAATACAGTCAGTCACAGAGAATCTAGTCTTGTTCCTCTCTATATACTCTCTCTATATACTGTACTGTAGTCGTGGAACGACTGAACTAGTGTGTGCGACTGTTCCTGTGCGCCTGCATATAAATACTGTTTTTGTGTATGCAGACTATGCACATGCGTCTTTCCAAAACTGTTACGTTTCAGGATTCAAATGCAAAAGTAGCAGCACGCTCAAAATGTGTTACTTCGCGCCGCGCTTCAAGCTTGTAGATCTGCTACTTTTGATACTTTTGGGTGACACCGTAGTACAAACAAGTAGGGCGTTCATTTACAAAAACAAAATAACATTCACAAAATGTTATAATATGGAGATAAGAGGTTTCTGCCCAACGCTTTGCATGTGTTTCCATGAGTGCGTCATGTGCCAGCGCCCAGCGGGCAAGTGAGCACTCTGTCCACTTGTGTGCGTGTGTGAGTGCGATGTGGACGCATGACGTGGGCTGTATGAGGGGGAACTGGCAGAACGGGTATAGAAGAAGTGATATATAAGCAGAGCGGCATAACGAGTCCACTTAGCCAGATACTGAGTGCTCCACTGTTTCACATTATTAGATCGACAGAATGAAGGTCATGTGCTCTGCTTAAAGCTGGAGTGGACTTCCTGGAAAGTACTTGCACTAAGACCAGTGGTTCTCAACCTGTGGGCCAGTGCCCACTGGTGGGCCCTGGGGATATTGCAAGTGGGCCCACCCCCCAAACAATAAGGTAAAACACTAAGGTGGGGTTGGCAAATTAAGGGCCTTTCTGTGTGCAGTTTGCATGTTCTCCCCGTGTTCCCTAACCGTGTTCCCTAACCTGACTCCGCCAGATGGGGCAGCAAAGAGTACACTGGGTTCCCCCAGGAGGGGCAGCAAAGAGTACACTGGGTTACCCCAGGAGGGGGGAACCCAGTGTACTCTCTGCTGCCCCATCTGGCGGAGTCAGGTTACGTGTTCCCTGCCTAAAAAAACATCCAGTACTTAATTCTATACTGCCTCCCCCTGGCCAGGCAGGGCGCCTGATGGAGGAGAAAGGAACTGGTTGGAATAACCTGTTCCTTCCACGCGCCACGTCCAATCGGGGAAACTCCCCCCCCTGTCTGGTGAAACGAAGCGGCTTGGACTCCTCATGCATTGAAGGAAGCATGAGGTCAGTCGGTTGCTCTCCCCAGGTTGGCAGAGGGAGTGTAGCGCCGATGATTACGTTAGACTGACACTGGGTGGAAAAAAATGGGTTACAAAAATCTTGTGATAAAATAGTGTGATAAATAAATTCATAATATATCAGAGAGGGAGACAGTCAGAAAGAGAGGGGGGGGGGGGGGGGGGGAGACAGAAAGAGAGAGAGAAAGTCGGAAAGGGATGGCAGGAGAGACAGAGGCTGCCTGAAACCATCCATTGAGCTGTGAACTGTTCAGGCCTGTGCTCTCTCTCTCTGCACAGTGCACACCCCAAGGCAGAGCTGTTCAGGCCTGTGCTCTCTGCACAGTGCACACCCCAAGGCAGAGCTGAGATCCTGTCTGCATTGTAGCCTGTTGACCTTCCACTCAAATTCCTCTCAAATACAGACATTTCCATTCTTCATGTGTGGCAGATGTATATCAGAACAATGTTCAATTATAATAGTTATATTACTATTATTACTTGCACTACTACAGTAATGTTGCAGTTGGTTTCGTCCGGGAAACAGAACTTGAATTGGAGGCCTTTCTGGAGTTACGCCGTGGCAAATTGTGAGCTTTGTAGATTTTAACTGTTGTGAAAATCTTTGAAAGTTTGAAAAATGTTCTTCAAAAACAAAAACAAAACAAACTAGAAAAAGTGCCCTTCTGGGCACAGGTCTCCACCAGGAGGATAGGAGTGTGTGTGTGATGTTTGGCAAAATGTTTAGGAGCAATATAAACGTGTGTGTGTGACGCGGCTTGGCCTGTTGTAGCGCCACCATGAGGCTGATTTGAAAACTTACCGATTTGGATGAAATCTATGCCACTAACATAAGCAATATGTTTTGCAGAAATCGGCCTCATGGTGGCGCTATAACCGGCAGATGTGGAGGGATGCAGGGACAATGTTTTTCCATGGCCTCTAGGGAGTGCGCATACATAAGTTGTATACAGATCGATGCAGTTATAGCTAAAAAACAGGAGTTGGCCTGTTATAGCGCCACCGTGAGGCTGATTTGGGGAAAAACTTAGTGGCATGTCGTCCTCGGCCTAGTGGAAATGTGCGTGTATAATTGCCTGGAAATTGCACACTGTGTTTGTGATGTGTGGCATTTTGTTCCAAACGGACCAATCATGTGAGCTTTGGAAGGCAATCTTAGCCAATCAGGATGGAAGATGGGAAATGGTGCAGATCCGTGTTGATCACATGACTATGGAGATAGTGTATACCGAATTGTCTGATGTATGGATAAAATGTGTTCGAGTAATCTACAGAAATGTGTTTTGCCTAAATCGGCCTCATGGTGGCGCTATAACAGGCCGTTGAGGAATATTTAGGGCAGAGGTTCTTCATACGCCTTTGATGGCAATTGGATGATTTGAGGCATTTTGTTCCAAAAATGTGTTTTGCAAAAATCAACCTGTTGGTGGCGCTATAACAGGCCAATGTGAAAAGGGTGGGATATATTCCTCAGCCTAGTATGAAAATGTGTGAAAGATTTCACGTAAATTGCATGCTGCGTTCATGATTTGAGGCTTTTGTTCAAAACGGGGCAATCTTGCAAACTGTGAAAGCCAATTATAGCCAATTAGGATGGAATATGAAATCTCGGACAGATCCGACTTGAGCACATGACCATAGATATACTGTGTAACGATTTGTGAGATTTTTGGACAGAATCTGGAGGAGTAATATCAAAAAATGTGTTTTACAAAAGTCGGCCTCCTGGTGGCGCTATAAAAGGCAGATGCGGAAAATGCAGGTAAAAGGTTTGTCCTTGGCCTCTAGGGAGTGTGCATGCAACGTTTCACGCAGATGGTGCAGTTTTAGGTAAAAAATGTGAAAAGCTGCCTCATGGTGGCGCTATAACAGGCCGTTCTGGAAAATGGGGGGCAGAGGTTCATCGTTGGCATCCAGGGAGTGTGTGTGCAAAGTTTGGCATCGACCGGGTTAACGGTGCCGGAGATTAGCTGTACACAGACGGACGGAAGGACACACACACGGACGGACGGACACACACACGGACGGAGTGCAAAACATACTCTCTCCCCATGCCTTCGGCCTGGTGGAGACAAAAAGGAAAAACCTTTGCATATGGACATGCCCAATATTGGGACACCAGGTTGGTGGGATTAAAAGTGCAAAATGTATCCGACTAGGTGAACTCCTCTGCAGACAGCGTGTTGGTCAGGTTGTCTCATTGTGATGTACGTAGTTGGAGTTAGAACGGGCATAGTCCGTATGGGAACCATATTAGCTCCACAGATCTGCTCCATGGCCGTTGCTTAGCAACTTGTGATTCAGCATTTTTAGAATGTGTCTCACCATGGACGGTCAGTGGACTTTTGGAACATGTTAGAGTAATAAGACTGGCAGAATTGTATGGTCCGTTTACACTGAAAGTCACTAACATGTCTTAATTGGCCCCACTACTGATGACACTAATTAGCCTATTGTACATCGATTGTACTTTAATAAAGGGGAAAGCCACACATCATTAACATTAAACAATTGCATTAATATACTTTAGGGCTGATGTGTGGACATTAGAATCGACGGCAAGAATCGCTGTGGCCGGCCCTTTGATTATAATGGCGTATGATTATAATATGTGTACGTTTATTTTCTGTCCGCAAACAAAACAACTGCCATTTTTTGATTGTCCACACATGTAAATTACATAGTTTAATGTTGAAAATGGGTGGTTTCCTGGTTTTCCCCTTTAAAGTATTTCTGTGATAGTACATTTATATTATTTATTACTTATTTTACGCTCTCAAGAGTTAAATTATTGTTAAACATCTACATTTCTTTATTTACAGTCTACACAATTAGAGAATGTACTGTAGAAGAATTGTTATTTTGATCAACGTTTGCCTGTTATCACTCCTATGGTACCAACATCTATATAGCATTGGCATTGTGGACAAAATCTTATCCAACGACATAGTCATTTTCTACCATGTGCCCTGGTTGTTGCTATCTTCCTCTCTCCTATGAGAGTCTACATAGTCATTTTCTACCATGTGCCCTGGTTGTTGCTATCTTCCTCTCTCCTATGAGAGTCTACATAGTCATTTTCTACCATGTGCCCTGGTTGTTGCTATCTTCCTCTCTCCTATGAGAGTCTACATAGTCATTTTCTACCATGTGCCCTGGTTGTTGCTATCTTCCTCTCTCCTATGAGAGTCTACATAGTCATTTTCTACCATGTGCCCTGGTTGTTGCTATCTTCCTCTCTCCTATGAGAGTCTACATAGTCATTTTCTACCATGTGCCCTGGTTGTTGCTATCTTCCTCTCTCCTATGAGAGTCTACATAGTCATTTTCTACCATGTGCCCTGGTTGTTGCTATCTTCCTCTCTCCTATGAGAGTCTACATAGTCATTTTCTACCATGTGCCCTGGTTGTTGCTATCTTCCTCTCTCCTATGAGAGTCTACATAGTCATTTTCTACCATGTGCCCTGGTTGTTGCTATCTTCCTCTCTCCTATGAGAGTCTACATAGTCATTCTCTACCATGTGCCCTGGTTGTTGCTATCTTCCTCTCTCCTATGAGAGTCTACATAGTCATTTTCTACCATGTGCCCTGGTTGTTGCTATCTTCCTCTCTCCTATGAGAGTCTACATAGTCATTTTCTACCATGTGCCCTGGTTGTTGCTATCTTCCTCTCTCCTATGAGAGTCTACATAGTCATTTTCTACCATGTGCCCTGGTTGTTGCTATCTTCCTCTCCTATGAGAGTCTATTTCTGGGTAGAACCCCTTTCTACCACAAAAGGTGCAGTATATTCAGGTCATTGTTTTGTCTTTCTGCACTTTTTTACTACCCTTTTTGTGTTTAAATAACCTGATACTTGCTACAGTACAGTAGGTTTTCTTCATTGAACATATGAGAACTAGCCAAGAGGTAAAGCATACAAAAAAGGAAAATGTAAAAAGGGCTCACTCTCAACAGAATTTGTTCACACCTAAAAATATCACAGAGAAGCAAAGAAATGTTGAGATTCAGTTTGGGCATGGCTATTGTGTGGTGGCAGACTGGATGAAGCCACCATGGCCCCATGCTGCCAGGAGCATTTAAAGCCCCCTATATTTTAGCCTCTGTCACCCTTCTCCCTCAAGAGAGTTGCGAATAAGAAACTATTCTTACACACTTAAACACTATACCTCGTTGTTGACTGGAGTCCCTCTCAAGGCTCTTATACAACTAAGTAGTAGTGACTTTTCTGTTTTCTTTTCGCCCCGCACGCACGCACGCACACACACACGCACACACACACACACACACACACACACACACACACAGCTGAAAATGCTGGTGCAAATTCTGGGAAGAGCATACCCCTTTACGAAATCAAAGTACTGTATCTATCTCTCCTCGCTCAGGGTGCCAATGAGAAGGGCACTTAAACCCTGGAACCCATCGCTCGTAGAACTCTGTAGTTGTACTGGGTTAATATTAAAGAGTGCTTTTATAAAAAAACAGCTTGCATACTCGGCAACCTTTCCTTGAAATATACAGCATATACAATTAAAAAAACACTTGTCCTGCTCTTTCTTCAGATGGGTGTAGGTGAGAGTGAACGCTCCAGCAGTAGAGGCCATTTTGAATGATCATGATGCAGGCTGTGTATGTACTGTGTGTGTGTGTGTGTGTGTGTGTGTGTGTGTGTGTGTGTGTGTGTGTGTGTGTGTGTGTGTGTGTGTGTGTGTGTGTGTGTGTGTGTGTGTGTGTGTGTGTGTGTGTGTGTGTGTGTGTGTGTGTGTGTGTGTGTGTGTGTGTGTGTGTGTGTGTGTCAATTTCCGTACTGACGTCAAGGCGGCCGGCGGCAGCTGGTATGAGGTTCTGCCTCCTTTTTTGCGCTTGCTGAGGTTGCCAGGCAACAGCCGTCCAATCCTGTCTCCCCTCCCCTTTTCTTCCTATGCTCTCTCTGTATAGCTCATGTGTGAAGGTCATCTTCTCTCTGTCTCTCTCTCTCTCTCTCTCTGTCTCTCACCTCTGTCCGTGTCTCTCTTCTCTGTCCTTTCTGTCCTCTCCTTCCCATATTTCTCCTATCTAACAGAGGACAGGAAATGGTAATAGACAGAACAGGAAGTGATGTAAACGTGGAGGGAAATGAGCTGGATGAAAATGTAAGGCCATGCTTTAGGGGTGGGATTCGGTGGCTGTAAACATGGAGGCGCATGGATGCTGTCATCAGCATCCTCTCCTTTAAAGACCTAGTGAAATTAAAGATACGTTTTTCACACTTTCAGACCATATCCAAAAAATGCCAAAAAAAAACATTTTCATTTTTGTCCATAAGTCCATAAAAATCTAAATGTAATTTTTCCTTTGAACAAAAACGTGCTGCGTGATTACATGTAGAGTTTGATTCCCATTGCTGCGTCGTCCTCCAAACATGTGGTTTTGATTACAGAACTACTCCGTTTTTAATCTCATTCAAGATGACAACCAGACAGTGTATTACTCGTTTTAATCAGTACGCTAAAATATGTATCTGAAAACATTATAGCCGGTTCGAAATAAGCCATGAGCTTTGTAAACAACACTCAGCATGTGTATGCATGTGTCCGTGCATGAGACGGAGCTATGTCCCATAGCCTGAAGGGATGCGACGCTCTGATTGGTTCAGAAACTCAGATCCTGCCGTTTGAGGGTGAAACTTCAAAACAAAATGCCCAAATTAACCATTTCACCCCGTCTTTAAATACTGTAGGTTAAATATAGCCTAAGATTTAGACTCTCGTAGATGTATTTTATCGATTCTGACATTTTCAAGTCTGGGGACTCCCGCCCCATGGGTGGGTAGAATGGCAGACACTACCTCCGTAGAGCTCTGAACATGTACAAATGTAAAATACAAGGTGCTTACCCTGCTGCCTCAACTGTTCGATTTCTTTGCGGAATGCGTTTGAAATCCGTAGGTCCGTAGTTTTCAATAAAGAAGTGTTTTAATCCATTCTGTCTCGGAAACTTTACTGTTTTTTCCTTGTTTCAACTGCGAAACAGCGTCCCCTTTGGCTTAAACTTCAGGGGGCGCTGTTTCACAGTTGTAACGCATTTGCACATGTTCAGAGCTCTATGGAGGCATCGGCTCTACGGAGGCATACAAATGGACAATTTGTCCATGTGTACACTCTCACAGTTAACCCATTTAGGCCTGACGTCGAAATAAAAAAAAAAAGTTTTCTAAATCATGACAATTTTCTGAAAGATTTGAGTCACATTTTAACGATTTTTCAAAAATAGCAGACCTACAAGTTCATAGCGCGCCACTCGGTGGCGCGCTATGAGCTTGTAGATCTGCTATTTTTCAATAGCTAAATTATAACATAATGTATGTAACCACCAAAAGGGGTTCCCGCTCAAAATGGGTTAAGTTAAATTAATTGATTTTACAATATACATTGGGGTCCCAGAGATAGAAATGGGGAACCATAGCCTAATTCAGCTTAAACTGGGGGTGAAAATGGTTGAGAATCACTGCTAGAGCCATAACAATGTTTCTTCTATTTGTGGGCCTGAAAATCAATGCTACATGTGTCTGTGACACAGTGTCTGATTTACTCTAAAGCCATGGCCAGATATCATGTAATGTGATGACGGGTAAGAGCTATTGGTGTTGGGTAACTTGATTCATCTACGAGAAAGATGTCAGTGCCTGTGCTCTTGTGTGTGTGTGTGTGTGTGTGTGTGTGTGTGTGTGTGTGTGTGTGTGTGTGTGTGTGTGTGTGTGTGTGTGTGTGTGTGTGTGTGTGTGTGTGTGTGTGTGTGTGTGTGTGTGTGTGTGTGTGTGTGTGTGTGTGTGTGTGTGTGTGTGTGTGTGTGTGTGTGTGTGTGTGCGTGCGTGCGTGCGTGCGTGCGTGCGTGCGTGCGTGCGTGCGTGCGTGCGTGCGTGCGTGCGTGCGTGCGTGCGTGCGTGCGTGCGTGCGTGCGTGCGTGCGTGCGTGCGTGCGTGCGTGCGTGCGTGCGTGCGTGCGTGCGTGCGTGCGTGCGTGCGTGCGCGCGCGCGCGCGCGTGTGCATATTAATGTGTTGAAGAACGATGACAATAACAGTTTAACGCAATTATAGTCCAAAAAGCTTTGGTCTTAAAGTGTAAGGCCACTTTGGTAGATGTGGGTTGTGTAGTTGTAGTACTTTCCATGATGTAACTCCTAATGTGGACAAGACATTTTAATAATTGCTCCAGTGAGTAGAAATTGATAATTATTATCATTCATTCATTCATTCATTCATTCATTTATTCATTTATTTATTTATTTATTTATTATTATATAAATGTTAACTTCCTGTTGATTTTACTATTTGAAGTTTTCTTCCTAATAAAATGGCAAAATCAACAGCATGAGTTTTGGTGATGTCTGAATCAACTTTGTTTGTTTACGTTCTAAAAGAGTGACTTTACGCTGTTTCAGCGTACAATGTAAGTCAGCGAGGAGCAAATCAATTTCTAATCACTGGAGCAATTATTTTAGATTTCTTGTCCACATTTGGAGTTACATCATGGCAAGGTAACTACACAACCCAAACCTCTACAAAAGTGGTCTTGCACTTTAAGTTTCACTCCGTCTCCAATCAGTTTCTCTACCTCTATCTGATCATGGTGTCTCTCTCTACCTCTATCTGATCATGGTGTCTCTCTCTACCTCTATCTGATCATGGTGTCTCTCTCTACCTCTATCTGATCATGGTGTCTCTCTCTACCTCTATCTGATCATGGTGTCTCTCTCTACCTCTATCTGATCATGGTGTCTCTCTCTACCTCTATCTGATCATGGTGTCTCTCTCTACCTCTCTCTACAGCTGTCTGCCTCTCTGTCTCTTTTTCACTCTCCCTTAATCCTTTCTGTCCCCATTTCTCACAGTCTCTTAGATAGTAAGCTCTGTCCGGTGGCTTTGTGCTGGTTCTGCAGTGTGTGTGTGCGCATGTGTACGTGCATGAGTGTGTAGTGTGTGTGTGTCAGTGAAAACATCAATGGAGAAGTGATGATACCTGCAAAAGGCTGAGAGAGGGAGTAGGAGAAAAGAGAGAAACAAAGAGAAGACAGAAGAGACGCGGAGTGGGATTATTTTCAGCCTGTACATAATGTGCTTTATAGCTCAATATATACCTTACTGCTTTGTTTCTGTTACACATTCGCTAAGAATACTGCTTCTTTAACCTTTCGCACAAACCATATACGTATGACATTATGCTTTATGGCATGCGTTCAACATTTATAGTAAGTTATAGAAAGCAATGATTAAAAACAAGGCCCTTTTTATCGTAGATTTAAACAAAATCAGTTTGTTTGATTCATTGAGTGGTTGTTGAAATATGTAGACCGAACTGTTTAGCTTATAGGCCGGGAGTACAGTTCTTTTTTTGCCTACCTTTCCGTTTAGCTTTGTGTGGCTGACTCAGTATGTATCTGTACTTACTGAACCTGACCCAAATACGTCTGACAAGGATACTCTCACCTTCTCAGCCTTCACAGCCATCCCCCTGTTTACAATCACATTCTTCAGATGTGGTTAGACATTGTGTGTGCTGGATACAACAGATAGTTCTAACCTATTCCATAAGAAATGCTTTTAAAAAATACTTATTGGATATTGTTCATTATATTCATTGTGATGGATCAAAGACTTTTTAACAACAATACTAATTCTCATAAAATCAGGGGGTTCTCACTCCCAAGGCGTCATATTTTACCACTTGGAGTTACTAGAGGGCGGACTGACCAACCCCCAGCTTTAGTTACTCTGTCTAGTTTGAAGCAGCCGGAAGTCTGCCGGAAATATCCAAAATAAGGAGTAGGCTAACCAATAGCTAGCGTTTCAGATTATAGAAACATACGCAGTAGCGTTTCAAATGCGGAAGTATTGCATTCTCAGATTGGCGACGGCCACTTCACGGTTATGGTTGAGTCCTTCAGGACTGGTGTCTTTTCTGTTTCCTGTTATTGTGGGGAAAGTTTTTGCTGAACATAGCCGATCGACAAGCTCACGTTCAAGCTTGTCAATCTGCTATTTTCAGCGGAAGCTTTTCCCACAATATGTGGTTTATGTGGTTAAGCCTAATGTATAGTGTGAGCCAAGCCATAGGGCTCATGGCTCTTGGCTTTTATTTACATTTTACAATGTAAGCATTTAGCAGACTTAATCCAGAGCGATTTACGGTAAACAAGAACAACACATGGTAATCTATTCTAAATTCTCCGAAAGCTGTCTGTCAGTCATTCTGTCTGTACAGTTCCTTATCACGTGTCACCAGTGAAATGCATATTGGGAGGGACACAGATTAATGTATGGGACACAGTTTTCCGTGCAACATTCCCCTTGCATTCTCCAACGCACCTCCCCTTTATTACACAGCCCCCTGGCAGGCATCAGACCCACACGGGGAAAACATCTCGGGCGCATACTACAGTTATTTGACACCTTCGTAATGTTTGCATGTCAGTCGACAGAACTTACCAGACGTGGGTGAATCTTTGGTGAAACATCGCTGCCAATGCGGGGGTGCGTGACAGACAGGCACCTGACAGAGCGAAAGCAACCCCGTCTCCTCCTCCACCACCACCTCCTTTGCTGTGCCAGACAAATACAAGCAAGGGTTTGTCGACACGACACCCATTCCGTCTGGGATGGGGGAATTAGCAGCCACAACGTTGGACGGGGGAATTAACAGCCAACATTAACATTACGCGCGTTAACGTGAACACATGGGCGACCACACTGTCCGCCCCCCTCCTCCACCACCTCCTTCGCCGTGCCATACAAATAGGCTACATGCAGACTGAAAGCCTGCCCACTGACGACGAGAGGTTACAGATCTCATCTGACCAACGTGATACAATGAACAGCACAATCACAACGGAATGATTATCTGTCGAGGTGGCCAAATGGAGACGTTTTATTAACCGGCTACCGTTAGGCGTTAGCAAGCAAATACAACAGGGTTTAAGTCCGCCCGGACGGGGAATTAGCAACCACAACGTCACGTGCGTTATCGTCCATGTTCCCAGCCTAAAGGCGTTTTGACACCACAACATGTAATGAGCGGGTCCATTTGGAAGTTAGTACATTACTGTGTACTTTTATATCTGTTGGATCATAACATATCAATAATATAATCCACCACTCGACGGAAGGGGAAGACAGATCCTGTGCCGTCTGTAAAATACAATGATAAAATACATACAGACAGATGCAATGACCAAAGTTTGGCGCAAGCCCGGTGGCTCCCTGCCGACACCACACACACACTTGCCTCCCCCCCCCCAGCTCAGGAGTGTAAGCTAATAACGGGGAAGAAGTTAGAAGAGAGCAGGTGCCCTGTGATCTATTACATCGCATTACCCACCCTGAACATCATTTGTTGTTCATATATTCAGAACTGGTAAGGACTAGTACATCAAATACATAGAAATAGGATCATAAGGAAGCTAAGAACCTAACATCCGTCTAACAGTGGAATATCTGTACAATGAACCAATGAGTACCCTATAGAGTGCTATGTCTGGGTTGTAGGGTTGGATCGGACTTTGAAGATGTGCCATACCTTTGGTTGCTTTGTAGGCCAGCATCAGTGTTTGAGCAGCAACCGGGAGCCAATAGAGGGAACGGAGAGGGGGGTGAAGGACCTCCTCTAGTAAAGAGGGATCTGGTGAAGGCATATTAAGACAGACCCATCATAGTAGTTAAAGCAATTGAAGTTTATTTTAAAGAAACTGACCCGCTTTTTGAGTGAGTAGAAGTGAGTGAGGCACACATTTATAGTTGTCTATACATTTAGTTGTGCATACAATAGGTGACAGGCAGACAAAGTGAAAGACAGAATGTTTGGGTGAGTGAAATTCACCCAAACATTAGATTTCGTTATACTGTAGATATCTGACTGTAGGGAGAGATATTGTTTTGCTCTAAAGTCACGTTTGATCATGCAAGTTTTACACCCTGAAATCATTTAATGTGATCACCAAGTGTGTGTGGTCCTGCATCTTGACTGAATTTCCCAGTGTGCTCATTGTTATGATTAACATATACAGTAGAAGATTGTCTGAATGTGTCTGTTGCTTTGAAAATGCTCTAGTGTGTGTACCCAGCTTTACATGCAGTATAGTATAAATATTGACACAATAGCTGGCCCCGACCTGCCACAGCAGCGTGTCAGAAGATGAAGCCCAGTAACAGATATCTCTTGTGGGTGTAGTCAGGCCAACAACATGAGGACGGATGGCTTCATACTAGTCCATCTGTTACTATTAAAGCCCCGTTGTACTTTGGTTGTACTTTGGTTGTTGCACACTGAAAGATTGTAGATCTACAAGCTCACAACGTGTCCGGTGTGTGTGTGATGTGTATTGAGCTTGTAGATCTATATATTTACCAGACTCTCTTAATCCAGCCCGGTTTACAGTAAGCAAGGTAAACAGTAAACACAGGGTAATACAAAACATCTGTACATTGAAACTATACAAACTATAGAATTCCACTTATTCCAGGTCAACAAATTAACCCGAGATCTGTCTACATAACATGCTATCTAGATTACATTTTTACCTTTGCATAACGCTGCAAGGTTGTCAGGGCTAGGACAAGTGCTACGGCCTAAAGTGGAGTCTGCAGTTCTTTTTTTCAGATATTTTTGGGGGATCTTTCTGCCTTTATTGAGTAGGTTGACAGGAAAATGGGTTGAGAGATGGGGAGTGACACGCAGCAAAGGTCGTCGGGATCGGGAGTCGAACCCGCGACACACTGTCAGGCTGGAATACTAGCCTAGGTGCCCGGCCTAGTCTGCACTAGTTCTAAGTGCAATACGGAGTTCATTCCACAGCCAGAAGGGAGAGGTTTCTGGGACGTGCGCCACGTTGTCCCAAGGTTCTGACAGCTTGCCTGTGTTAGCCGATCTGAGTGAGCGAGACGGGTTTTAGGGTTGGATCAGGCTTTGAAGATATGGAGGTGCCATACCTTTGGTCGCTTTGTAGGCCAACATCAGTGTTTTGTACTGTATGCAGGCAGCTATTTACTGTAAAATAGCAAAATAAATAAAATACTATTTATTTTGCAGCTTTGCCTCACAACATATATTACCCGTTAGCAGTCATTATCTTCCAGTGTTCATTCCTAGTACGGAAAGTTTCAGTGCATTCCAATTGCACGTTCCAAATCTACGTCCTGACACAGGTCATGTGTCTATCCTTAAATACGATGTTCAGCATTCATGTTCCATTCATCATGGAATATGAACACTTTAGATTTGATATCTTAGTTTGATTTGGTGTTCTGTCAGGGACGTCGCTGACGATTTGGTTGCCCTACTCGCATATTATTTGTGCTGCCCCCCCTCCCGACAAGAGCACTGCGTTATCTCATGCAGATTGGCTACTTTCGCCGTTTGCGAGGACGCACACATGGGCCAATTGGGCGTGCGTTATTACATGGCGGAGCCACGGAGAAAATTGTTATTAACACATTTTGGGCGGGAAGTGGGAAGCTATTGAAAAATAGCAGATCTACAAGCTCATAGCGCGCCACCGAGTGGCGCGCTACGAGCTTGTAGGTCTGCTATTTTTGAAAAATCGAAGAACCACTGACATAGAAACATAGCTTTTTCAGAAAACTGTCAGGATGTAGAAGACATTTATAGAATCTGATCTCAGGTCAAAATGGGTTAAGAGGGTCGGTTTGGCACTTTTTGGCACATTGTGTTGCCCCCTCGGTGTGTTGCCCTACTCACAGTGTGTATTGCGCGTATATGTAGCGACGCTATTGTATTCGGTTATGATATTAAAGCTATACCCGTAAGCCATAATGTTGATATTATAGTCACACACTGCCCTCCCACTCAACGGAGGATACAGCATGTGCACACAACACAACAAGCAAGAAGTGGGAAATATTATTCTATAATGACAGCTGGTGTAGCACACTGACATGGGAGACCAATATGCAGAATGACTCCATGCCAATATGCTTCGTAGCTACAGCATGTCACCCACTATCGTTTACATTTTAGAACATTTGAGTGTTTTGACATTTCAGTTGTTTTGATTCTTCTGATTATGAGTAGATAGATATAAACCTGTGTAAGTGATCTCTCTGTCTGTGGTCTCATTTCAGAAATGATTTGTGTGGACAGAAAACAATATGTGGTGTGGTTACAGACAGTATGCAATACAGTACATTGTGGGATATAACATTTATGGCACGTAGTCTTCAGCTGCAATATGCCTTAGTTAAAATCTGTATTTTTAAGATATTTTATGTTTCTCCAGGTTGTCATTATATATTTTCCTTTTAACCCATTCTGGAAGGGAACACCTTTTGGGTTTTTTAAAGGATTATGTTATACTTTAGCTATTGAAAAATAGCAGATCTACTAGCTTGAGCTTGTAGATCTGCTATTTTTGAAAAATCGTGAAAATGTGGCGCAATTTCTTTTTAAATATATTCTTTCAGAGCGAAAGTTTTGAACTCAAATCTTTGCTTCTGGGGGGGTCCCTGGAACAACATATCTTTCGATGGGGGTCGGCAGCCAATTACAAATAGTTTTTGGGGTCCTGACATGACAAACTGCAATGATTTAGAAGCCTTTTTTTTTTTTTAAGAATCGGCCTCAGGTCTAAATGGGTTAAGGTGTTGGTTGTGTGGAGATACACGTAAGAACTTGTAATGGCCTCCTGTTTGCCCTTGGAGAGGACATTATCTCTGGAGGCAGTAGGCAGTAGGCTTGGAGAGGACATTATCTCTGGAGGCAGTAGACACTGTGCTGATACTGTCAGATGGTCTGACAGACACACACCCTGTATCTCACAGTTTTGTTTTTATTTTATGTTTTCACCGTGCAGTTTCACACACAGAGGCATATATCTACATTTTTGGACACAGAGTCGCTGTCTTCCAAATGTATAAACAGTCATGGAGACAGACTGTTGGATAGGGTCAATTACCAGTTGGATGATGGGGGTAGGTCTCTATGTTTTGGTAGTGGGGGATGGGAAGAAGAGAGGAGAGAGAGCAGGTGTACAGAGAGAGGCACTGGGGGAGAATTGGATGGGGCACAGAAAGGGGGGATGAGAAGAAAGAGTAGAAGACGCAGGAAGAGGAGGGGGGATTTAGGAGGCATTTGGGAATAGGAATATGGTTATACGTCTAATCTCTTTGCACACACACACGTCACACACACACACACACACACACACGCACACGCGCACGCGCACGCGCACGCGCACGCGCACACACACACACACACATCACACACACACACACACACACACACACACACACACACACCAACCAACGCATACAGTATATCATATCCTGGCAGCAGAACCTATGAACTCACTTCAAGGTATTTTGTTTTAATAATCTTACTTGCCCACATTTCAGTCTAATGCTGAAAACACCAAGCATCGCTGCCAAATAAATGAATGAAGATAGATAACCACCCACCACACATTGGTGTAATGTGCCCTTTTTTTGCGTGTTTTCTAGTGCAGTGTGTCTCTCAGACATCGTCAAGTCAAGGACTTATAAATCCATGTGTGTTAGTCCGTGGACCCCCATTTGAAAATATTTGATGCCAGGGATAAGAGAAGCTCTATTTAAGTTTTACAGAATTCTACAACTGCCTATTATTCTGTAGGTGGAGAAACCTATGATCTCAATAGTCATTCATACATTCTCCCATTGGCCTACCTTCTAGCAGGTGGAATAATAGTGAAATTAACCACATTCAACCTGACGTCCATATTTTGGGCATGTCATTAGGTACAAAAGTTTAAAATATTGAAAATAGCAGATCTACAAGATGTGTCGCATTGAGCTTGGCTATTGTTCGCTATTATAGAAATTGGGCTTAAGTGGTTAAACCGTTGCTAGTTATCCTAGGGACCCCCTGGCTGGTTGCCACTCCAGGGGGGGTCCCCGGACCCCACTGTTGTAGTGTTTTGTCCAGCTGGTCTGGATGAAGCATAACACTTGTCGTCAGTGTCTCTCTCTCCTCTAGTCTAGATTTAGGACGTGCACACACAACCTCCCTCGATGGAACCTTTCCACACACCTCTGATCCTACAGAGATGCTGTAGTGGCCTACTGCCAGAGGCAGCTGACCTGGATATGCACAACGTGTGTGTGTGTGTGTGTGTGTGTGTGTGTGTGTGTGTGTGTGTGTGTGTGTGTGTGTGTGTGTGTGTGTGTGTGTGTGTGTGTGTGTGTGTGTGTGTGTGTGTGTGTGTGTGTGTGTGTGTGTGTGTGTGTGTGTGTGTGTGTGTGTGTGTGTGTGTGTGTGTGTGCGTGCGTGCGCGCGTGCGTGCGTGCGTGCGTGCGTGCGTGCGTGCGTGTGCGTACACACACATGCATTGATTAGTGGATGGATGTGTGCTCAATTTTTAATTGTAAATACATAAATCAGACACACATGTGCGGTTCTCTCAGCTTTGCACTGTGGCTGCTTTAGAAAAATGATCTTTTTGGGATGAATAACCAGGTGGATAGATTTGAATCTTGTATCTTAGTCATATTGTAGGCCTTTCATACCATCTACAGTCAGGCAATGATTGTTCTCTGTCATTATATCTTCATACGCTGGAGGTTGCTGCCAGATAAATTAATGCAAGGCTGTTTTTCTGTGTCTCTCCACCTCTGTGTTTATTTAATGTAACCTTTATTTAACCAGTGAAAACCACATTGAGACTGAAGTCTCTTTTACAAGTGTGAACTGGCCAAGAGAAGAGACAAAATAAGTAACACAGCTCTGCCAGTAACAATGAATACGAGACAATAACAGGACAAACATGCTCATACTGTAAATACAGTACCCACTACCAAAGAAGCTCAGAGGGAGAACAGGTACATCTAATGTACCTCCTAACTCTCCATCTGTCCTCCCCTCTGTTCTACAGCCTCTCCATCATTGTGTTGCTGTCGGGCAGAAGCCTCGTATCTCCATATTTCAACTACATCATGCAAGAGTGTCACACAGAAGTGATGCGATGCGACGTGTTTGTGGATCTGCAATTTTCACTATTTGAAATCGTTTAGACAATAATAATAAAAAAGCAACAGTTTATTATTATTATATATTGTCAAAACGATTTAAAATAGTGAAAATAGCAGATCTACAAGCTCACAACACGTCACATCGCGATGTGTTGTGTGAACTTGTAGATCTGCTACTTTCACTATTTTAAATCTATACTACAGTACAAAAAAAGGAACTCTTTCGGACGTACAGGGTTTCCACCCGACAGCAGCGATATCTCAACCAACCAGCCGTCCCCACCCCCATCCTTACTCCTACAGTACAGTACACCCCCCCCCCACCACTGAGCCCCCCTCACACTACCCTCTGCATCGTGCCCTGTGGTGATATTTTGTTTATCTCGTGTACCGTACATGTCTGACTGTCACAGGGTCAGTGGCGCCGTCAGGACGTAAAAAGTGCAGGGTCATTATTTGATGACGGACGGATGGACGTCACGACTCACATTGTTGTGTATTAGCCCGTGTGACACCTTGATCGAGTTGAGATTAAGAGCAACTGCAGTTACTGCACAGATGCAGCCAATACACAACGACTACAGCAAAATGGAAACGTGCCAAACCATGGCATGCACCAGCGCCGGTCGGGAAAAATAAATACATAACAATAGACCAGGCATTCCCAATACTGTGGGGACATTCAGCCCCCCCCCCCTCCAGCGCCTATGCACAGGTTTAAAGGTGGCTCAATCTGTTGTCTGTAAATGACACGTAGCTTGCGGAGTTAGTTCAGTCAGTCACACTCGAGGGAGTTCATGCCGTGCTCATCAAAGGCGCATTCTATACTCAAGGGGTTAATATGCTGAATTTCTATGTGGGTGTATAAGTGTGTGCAAGTCCCACACGTCATTCGCTGATGTGGCAGTCAGCTGACCAATTGGGCGGGCTACTTAAGCTCACTAGTCTGCATGCTCTTCCTGCCTTCCTTCTGCTATGGTTCCCGGTTGTTATGTGATGTTTGCTCCCACCACCACCCCAGCACCACCGGTGGGCTCTGTTATTATGTTCCCCATGGGGGGTTCATTGTATATCTATCTCCCTGCTCTTAATGTTTATGATGGTTAATCGTGCCGAGCAGGGAGTAAATGTAGCAGAGTCGAACGCCAAGATAAATATCATATGCACACTTGTATTCTCATTCTATAATAAATATTGGTTAAATCTTTCTGTGAGTTGTCTGACTGAACTCTGTTGGTGTGGTGATTTTTGGCTGTAGATAGATACCAGTCGCACAGCCCATGTTTTGGTACCTATCCCTACAGATGACCCCAAGAGTTATCGAAATGCCAAATATGTTAATTCTGAATTTGTCTTGGCCTACTTAGTATGTAATATTTAGGGCTGCCATAGCTGAGTGGTTAGTGAGCCCCTAGTTGTCCCAGGTACGATTCCAGGCCAGGTCAGCAATGTGTCGGTGTGTCCCTGAGCAAGACTCTGAACCCCAACCGCTGTAGAATCAAATGTCTGCTCACTGCTCTTAGTTGTTCTAGGATGGGTAAAACGCAGAGGACCAATTTCACGCTCTTTGTTTTCCGCCGACCTCACGCCGGCCGCTCGGTGCGGCGGTTCTCTTATTCTTTATCTTATTCTGAGAATAAGATTAGAAATAGGTTCAGGGTTAGGCATAGTTTTACTGGGGTTAAGTTTAGGAATAGGGTTAGGTTTTGGCACCGTTTTAATGAGGTTAAGGTTAGGAATAAGATTAGGTTTAACCGTTTTAAGCATAATTCACTTACCGGTAGGTTACTTTAGGAATACCAGGCTGGGCAGTTCCGCCAGCTGTACGCCCGGTGTGAGTTGGTAGAAGAGCGACTTTGTTGGTATTCATTTCACCTATATATATATATATATACATTATAATGTGACAAAAAAACACCCCAAAGGAGTGGGGACTATTCTATTCTATGTAACAATCGTCTTTGAATGTACATACAATGTCCTAAATCCTTAGTGTTACTGTTCATGCCATTGTAACACGTCTTCTACCCCTTTTCTCTTGCTCCTGATCATCAAACATCCGTCCAGGAGGGGCAGCAGTTGATCCAGGAGAAGCCCGAGCTCAGTCCGGTGGTGCGGAAGAAGCTGGGGGAGATCAGAGAGTGCTGGCAGGACCTGGAGAGCACCACGCAGGCGCGGGCGCGCGGGCTGTTTGACGCCAACAGGGCCGACCTGCTGGTGCAGAGCTACAGCAGTTTAGACCAGCGGCTGGGCCAGCTGGAAGGGCAGCTGGCCTACGTGGACCAGGGACGGGACCTCACCACCGTCAACAAGCAGCTCAAGAAACTACAGGTGATCCTTAGCTCCGATCCGATGCAGAGCCTTTTCGCGTGTCAGTAGATTGAAATATGAAATGTTTTACATCATACAAGAGTGTTGCACAGAAATAGTGAAAATGGCAGATCTACAAGCTCACAATATGTTGCAAGGTGATGCTTGTAGATTGTCTATTTTAACTATTTTAATTTTTTTTAAATAATATCAAAAAAGGAACGGTTTTGGACATACAAGGTTTGCCTGCCTCTAAACTGCGTGACTGCGTGACGTGCTTTGTTCCTTTTATGCATAGCCAGTTAAAAATGACTCACTGTTTACATTGTTATGGTCCCACAGTAATGGTGTCACCTCGTTATAATACTGTTGAAACACAACATCATGTACTGTAGAGGACGATACCGTGATGATTCTCGTCATGTGCTTTACTTGGAATGCCTTGATTTCAGCTCAGCTGTTCATTTCACATGTTAACTGAGGCTCCTGAATTGATATTCTTGCAAGCATGCATTTTTAATGTAATGGTTGTTTTGCAGCGCTGTGAACCCATTTGCCTTCATGCCAACCCATTTACGCATTATTATCATTATTATTTAATGGTTTCATTCCAAAATGAGTTATTGAGAAAATATTGTTAATGGACATATTTTGAAAGCTTAAATCAATATACAGTACCCTTAACATAATTACTTCCTGAGCGGAAATGGGGAGAGAGAGATGGGGAGTGAGACGCAGAAAAGGTCATCAGGGCCCAGGCGGCTGGCGTAGCCGTCTGGGCACCGTGGCTGGTAATCCAGTCTGGCAGTGTGCTGCGGGTTCGACTCCCGATCCCGACGGCCTTTACTCTGTGTCACATCCCCCCCATCTCTCTCCCCATTTCCCGTCAACTTATTGTATACCTATCCCTCTATAAAAATAAAATAAAAAGGCGAAAGCCACAAAAAAATATCTTACAAAAAAAAGAAAAAGGTTGTTGGGGGGAACGGGATTTGAACCTGCGACATGCTGTCAGACTGCACTAGCAGCCTAGGTGGCCAGACCGCAATGCCAGCGGCCCGGGCTATGTTAAAATATATTTGACAAATCAGACAAAATTGGTGTTGAACAATAACAATTTCCTTTTAATGTAACCTAACCAATATACTGTGTTAGTATTGTATTGTTTGCTATGACTGCATGTTTCAGAAAGTACAAGGTAGCTTGGCATCCATTCAAAATCATTGTAGTGCCGTAAAGCCGAGCAGCTGTTCAAATAATCTATTTACCAACCAGCCTTTACAATGGTAAATAGTTTTCATTATATTCCATAAGGAGTTTTATATTAATGGCAGCATTTTATAAATGACCTGCGACTCCAGTAAAGAAAGAGTGCCTTCAGTGGATCTAGTTTTATACACATAAGAATTGATCCGTCATTGCCACATTTTCCAAATACAGTTGGAGGCCATCGATATTGTCCTTTTCTTTTTGCTGAGGTTTGCGTGATCTGCGCAAAAGGACAGTTAACCCATTTTGGGCGGGAACCCCTTTTGGTGTTTTAAACATTGTTATAATTTAGCTATTGAAAAATAGCAGATCTACAAGCTCATAGCGCGCCACCGAGTGGCGCGCTACGAGCTTGTAGGTCTGCTATTTTTGAAAAATCGTGAAAATATTTATTTCAGAAAACTGGAGGATTTAGAAGGATTTTTTTAAATTTTGAGGTCAGGCCTAAATGGGTCAAATGATAAGGGACAATATCGGTGGCACCCAACTGTACATCCATTCTACATCCATTCTACAACGGCTAGTACCACAAATCAAGGCTGTTCTCATTTTGGAATGAAATTCTTGATTTTGCCCTCTGGTGGCTGTTCCAATGTATTTCATACAGTATACTGTATACATGTTACCCATCCAAAAGCAGGCTGGTGTAACGCTGCTATGTTTTTCCATACATTATCATCCTCTAATTATTTTATAATTTCACCAGACATCTGTCATTCTCCTTTCCCACAGCATGATGCTTAGATCTTCATTTAGCAGCCTGCCATTAGCACTGCTTTATGGCACCATCCTCACTCCAAACCAAACTACATTACCCAGCATCCATCCATCCATGCCCAGGGGTACAGTAACCTTCACTACACTTCATTTCTGATCTTCCTGAATTGAACAATTTAATTTACGATAACTAATGTTGCAGCATTAAAATCAGGTATAGTTTATGTAGCCTGTATAAAACGTAGAGCTTTTTGGGATAACCATTGTTGGTTGGATATGTACTCCTCAACTACCTAAGTGATCTCACTTAGGTAGTTGAGCAGTACATATCCACCATAAAGGAGAAAAACGATTTGGCTGTGAGTCATCTTCTGTATTTGGAGGCAGAATCGTCAGTTTTGTTTGACCTTTATTTCTCTGTGTACATACAAATTGACAGTAAGCTTCCAGCAGCAACAATTCAATTCAGAACAAAGGTCAAAAACCTAAAATTACAGGCTGGTTATCTGCTATTAGCCTGGCTAATAAGCCAGACCGAATCAGCCGTTGGCGGATTACGGTCTGGAGAGGCTCAATTGTACGCCCATTTCCTACACCAGAGAACTGGTGTGGCCAATCGGGACACGGTATGCAATATGGGCGGGCTTTGGTACAGTGACGTTCAATGCTTGAGACCTTTGACTGACAGTAGCTCTGACCAATTGCGTCAAAGAGAAAATGTTTGAACCCGCCCCCCGGGAAACAAGATCCATACACAGCATCTCCAGACTCAAATACCACACGACAGTGTGATTTGAGTCTGGCTTATTAGCCAGGCTAATCTGCTATAGCAGTACAGTGAGTATATGTAGTTGGAATAGACAAAAACAGACCAGTGACAGCTGAGATTAACCAGCAAGGCTGGTGCCTTGTAATATTTGCCAATCTAATATCATGCAATATGAATTTTCTTTCCGTAATAAAAACAAACCCAATTTTTACAATCTTTACAAATACACCTCTGCACCATCTTATTACTGCCTCTTCGGGGAAACTATGCTCAACTGCTGCAAAGAATTCCCTAGGAGTATAGAATTTCCAGAGAGTAATTCCCAGAGTAATATAATATTCTTCTAAGTGTAGAATTCTCAGAGTAGATGGGGGATGAATGTTATGTGATCCAAGAGGGAAAAGCCGGCCTCGTTTTTCCTCCCACTTACAGTCGTCTCACTTCACACTTGATGAGGCTGTTCAGTCTGTCAGATGGAATCAATCAGAATTGATTGAACTTGTTGTACCTGCTCAAATTTAGGAGTTTAGTATGAGCTAACCTCCCTGCCTAAAACCATTAGAATATTCAGCTAAACGGACGAGTTGTCAAGATGCAATGAAGATTGAATGTTACATTTGTCCTTAATTAAGCAGCACACAGCAATGTGCTCTCACTGGCACCGTAGATTAAATGACATTTTCATAACGTCTAATCTATTCCTTCCTCTTTGTTTTACTCATCCGTTCCACTCACCCATCTTTCCCTTCTTTTACACGGCCACCGTTTCTCATTTTACCTGTCTGTCCATCTCTCTACTACCTCCGACTCGTCTCTGCCTTCTCCTCCTCTCTCTCCCGCCCCTGAGCCCTCTCTTTTTTTCTCCTTTTTTTCTCTCTGTTCCTCCTCCTCCAACTCCTCTTCCCGTTCTGCCTCTTCCTCTTTGCCTTTCCTCCTCCTCCTCTTTTCTCTCGCTCTGGTCCATCCAGACCATGGAGTGTCAGATGGAGCAGTGGTACAAGGAGGTGGGGGACCTGCAGGTGCAGGCCGCCTCCATGCCCCAGCAGTGTCAGGTCAAGGAGACGGTGGCGGAGCGCCAGATGGCGGTGGAGAGCCGCATGGTGCGTCTGATCGAGCCGCTGAAGGAGCGCCGACGCATCCTGCTGGCGTCCAAGGAGGTGCACCAAGTGGGACGCGACCTGGAGGACGAGATAGTGAGTTCGACGGATCGCAACATCACTGAGCTTTCAGACAGGCTTTATTTCTTATCCTGGAAAAGGGGTTATGCCCCTGCCAACCTGTGCTTCTGCTCTAGTCTGTGTTTTAAGTCGAAATCATCTAATCTAAAGGTTGTGTGTGTGTGTGTGTGTGTGTGTGTGTGTGTGTGTGTGTGTGTGTGTGTGTGTGTGTGTGTGTGTGTGTGTGTGTGTGTGTGTGTGTGTGTGTGTGTGTGTGTGTGTGTGTGTGTGTGTGTGTGTGTGTGTGTGTGTGCTCACAACCTGATCATTTTGGTATTTTAGACATGTTTGCGAGTCAATAATACCTGCAGCGCTTCCTGTTTACTTCAGTCAGAATAGACTTCGTGTTTGAGTAAGGACACGCTGTGATTGGCCAGTAACCACTTTGAGTGGCAGCCGGGGCAAACGTGCTGGCCAAAACATGATGGCGCTGGGCGGCCCTCCCTCCCCCAAAGCGGCCCCCCCTCCCCAAGGCGGCTTGACAGCTCCCCTGAACAATGTTTGGGCCTCCTCTACTGACTGCCGCCCTAGACAATCTGCCGGCCTAGGCAATGGCCGAAGTCGCCTATATATACCGGCCGGCCCCGCATAGGTGTGGTTTGGGCGTTACGCCACTTAAACCAATCAGTGTGCCACATGCCATTGCCTTTAAGAGATCCATTACCCTTTACCCATTATGCCCAGTGATATCTTGCCTTGCATACACAATGGCCCATGGAAGAGCGACGGGTTGCTGGGCTTGGAATACATTTATATTTGATACAGAGGGTTGTCTTGTGTCCAGTAGCTCCTCTATCTGTCATCCACTCCGCGACCAACACAGCCCCCCCAACCCCCCGTGCCGTTTCCATTTTTTTCTCCACCGTGCACAGAACCATATGATGCACCAAGAACACTCGTCAATTCATTGAGTCACAACTCGCTCAAATCCTGGAGCATTTAAAAAAATTGTATTGTATTGCCTCTACGAAACGGTATCAAGCGAGAAGGAAAGTTCGGGAAATCTGATGAATTAAACAGACTTGCACTGAACTGAGGCCAAATAACATTGGAAATGACACCCGTTGCTTCCTTACCATCTAGCCTTTAATTGCCTTTCATTAACCCATTCAGGCCTGACGTCGAAATTTAAAAAAAATGTTTTCTAAATCATGACAATTTTCTGAAAGATTTGAGGCACATTTTAACGATTTAAAAAAAAAATAGCTGACCTACAAGTTCATAGCGCGCCACTCGGTGGCGCGCTATGAACTTGTAGATCTGCTATTTTTCAATAGCTAAATTATAACATAATGTTTAAAACACCAAAAGGGGTTCCTGCCCAGAATGGGTTAAAACCACTGTGCAATGGGGTGATGAAATTGAACGAGCGCACAATGCGCCGTGGTACAAATCAAATAACTTCTTTGACTAGACAATTAAACACAATGGGAACAAGGAATTGACACTGCTGATTATAGGAAAATTACAATCACAGAGATTCGTGGAGAATTAAGACAGAACAAGACCTCTGAGCTGTGAATGTTCTGCAATATTGTGCGTCGAGGCAGCTCCAAATCAGGAGCGATTCTTTTATCAAATGGATTCGCATGACGGGTGGTTTGAAGAGGCGCTTTTCCTAAATCTGTGTGCATTAGATAGCAAATATAGGGAAAACGCATCAACACGTTTACCGGCACAACTACACCCACAAATATAGGAGTCGGCAAAATGTATAGTGGGTTGTGTGGCCGCAAGATACCGTTTATGGATTGTAGAAGCTCCTAAATGCGTAATTCACGGAAAGTGGTTGATGCTTGCGGGTAAGGCATGGAATACGATAGAGCCCTATAACTGTTTTCCACTGTTGTTACAGCTGTGGGTCCGGGAGCGCCTCCCCATGGCCACTTCTCAAGAGCATGGCTCCAGTCTCCAGGCTGTCCAGCAGCTTATGAAGAAGAACCAGGTACGATTTACAACATAGGCATTTAGCAGACGCTCTTAATCCAGAGCGATTTACAGTAAGCAAGAACAAAACATGGTAATACATTGTTACTACAAGTACTAACAGCAGTATGACATAATGTCATGTGTAAACCATACCCATGCAAAAATCTATACAGTATGTTAATACTGTACATTTATTTGGATGTTCCAAATCAACTGTAATAGATTGGACTACTCTGAATGGACATAACATAGGGCTGGGCAATTAACCGAAAATAATATCAAAACTGTTTTTTATTGTATTTATTCATTTATTTATTTATTTGATAATTTTGTAATGATTAACTAAATCGATTAGTCGGATTAACCACTTAAACCTGTAATATACAGTACTTACAGTACTATACATGGTACAATGGTGGCGTACAAAAATAGTAACAAATATGTAGATCTGCTATTTTCACCTTCTGTTTTTCTGTTATCAAGTCAAAATTTCATTTCAATTTTGACATTGAAACATAACACAACACTCACAAATCAATCCTCTGTCTCTCTCTCTCTCTCTCGCTCTCTCCTATTCCGTCCACTCTCCCAGACCCTCCTGCGAGAGCTCCAGGGCCACAGGGGCAGGATAGAGGACGTTCTGGAGAGGGCCGGCATCATCGCTTCCATCCGGAGTCCCGAGGCAGACCACGCGCGGGCCGGTCAGAACATGCTTGGCCAGCTTTGGGCGATGCTCTGGGCCGAGACGGAGAGGAGGCAGGTGGTGCTGGACGCCATGTACCAGTCCCAGCAGTATTACTTTGACACGGCCGAGGTGGAGGCCTGGCTCAGCGAGCAGGAGCTGCACATGATGAATGAGGAGAAGGGGAAGGTACGATGGATGGATGCATGGAAAGGGCTTTGGATGGACATTCACTAGTGGAATTTTAATCCGATTTATGAGCTTAGTTGTTCCTGCCTCTGTATTCTACACTGTCCAGTAAAGCAGACGTCCTCCTGAGAACTATTACAAATTTGAAAATATTCAGTGTGTTTAATGCTCGCAAAATGAATGGGGACTGGTGAATGAATGGGGACTGGTGAATGAATGGGGACTGGTGAATGTGGATTAAGGTGACTCCAGACCGAGGAAACTTATCCAGACCAGTCAAAGACTACTTAAAACTCTCATATTGCAACAGACTAGCATTTTTTATCTGCACAAAGACAGTCTGCCGACGAAAGATTATTTTCCACCTTGCAAATTGCAGAAAGCGCTGATTTGCAGTGTTGCCAGGTCTGGCAACACTGCACACTTGGTATTATATATATTAATTGAGAGTTGATATTGAGAATATGGTATCTAGTTCACACACTACACCAGTATAGTCAGCCTCAGCCCTGAAACATGACGAGCAGACTAGAAGTCCACTCTACAGTGGAATAATTTACCCCCCTCATCACTACAACATGGATAGCGTCGCTCCCGACATCGGCAACCGACCGGACATGTTCGGTTCTTCATCAACGGGTTCCGACGCGTCGATAAGGCGCTAGGGACGGCAAGCGACGGGAGCTTCTCGTCGGGGAGTCTCCTGCGGACAGTCTCGCGACTGGAGACTGCCGATCGTCGGTCCAGTGTGGACCTGCCTTTAGAGTCATGTTAGCGTTTACATTGGGGCCCGAAGCTGGGACCTTTCCATGACAGGATGATCACTCTCACCCTGTCCTTCCAGAGTGATGTTGACCTTCCCATCCCTTCTTACAGGATGAGCCCAGCACTCTGCAGCTGTTGAAGAAACACCTGGTCCTGGAGCAGACCATAGAGGACTATGCAGAGACCATTGGCCTGCTGTCGCAGCAATGTCGACAACTGCTGGAGATGGGACACCCAGACAGGTGAGGCGCTGCCGGCGCATATGCAGCGCAGCTCCACTCTCACGAGACGCGGACTGGCAAAACATTTCACTTCACGCACGTCCACAACATTAAGATCAGTGTCTGTGGTCACTGGTCACTCTAATTAATTAAACATTTCACTTCACCTCCACATAAAGATAAGTGGTCAGTCACATAATCCAAATTCACAGTAATAGTGCTGTTTGGTTTTGATTTAAGAATTCAGATGCAGTAGATTAATGGGAGTTTCCTACCGGTTTGCTGAAAAAAGAAAACATTGTTCCACTCCTGGCTGCCTTCTCTTGGTTTAGTCCAACCACCAGCAAACTAAAGTATGTACAGTATGAATGTATGTATTGCACATACACATGCCTATAAACATGATTTATCCCTCTCTCTCTTTCTCTCGCTGTCTCTCTCTCCCCCCATAGCGAACACATCAGTAAGCGTCAGTCGCAGATCGACCGGCTGTACGTCTCCCTGAAGGACCTGGTGGAGGAGAGGAAGAGCCGCCTGGAGCAGCAGTACTGGCTGTACCAGCTCAACAGGGAGGTGGATGAACTGGAGCAGTGGATCGCCCAGAGGGAAGTGGTTGCCAGCTCCACTGAACTGGGCCAAGACTTTGAACACGTAACGGTAAGTGGGTGGAAACTGGAAACTGAGAGACCGTAACGGATCGTCATCAGGTTTAATTAAGTCATCTGAAATGAGACCTTTTTTTTCTTTCTCGATCAGACCATTGAGAAATTGATTTTAGATAATCCTAATAGTTTGACATTTGAAATTCTCATACAAATCAATATTTTGTCTTCAAGGTTGTGGACTTTTTCCCAATCAAGCAAATTGAGACAAGCAGTGGTGGATGTTTTACTAAAGTATAGGCCTATCAATTTGGGAACCCATTGGCAAAAGGGTTAGGGTTAGGAAAAGGAAAAAGGAAAAACAGCCCTCTGTTTCGAGAGACTGTTGCAAGTACTCATTATGCAGAATGTCCCATATTTCAAGTTTTCAAATGTATAAAAAATCGGCCATTCCGTGCCATGGTCACAGCTGTGTTCTGACGATCGGATCATTGTTATGGTTAGCGTGACCTCGAATTAGACAACAAAGCTCTTCTTATCTCCTTATGTCGTACATTTCACCTACCGCCCCCTTTGGTAACGGGCGTTCAAGGTGACAAGTACCATCCATTATCTTGCCCTCATCCTGACCTTACCCTCCTTCCATCCATCCCCATGCAGGTTCTGCAGGAAAAGTACACAGAGTTTGCGTTGGAGACGGGCAGTGTGGGCCAGGAGAGGGTGACGGCGGTCAACCAGATGGTGGACGAGCTGATCGACTACGGCCACGCCGAGGCCGCCACCATCGCCGAGTGGAAGGACGGGGTCAACGAGGCCTGGGCCGACCTCCTGGAGCTCATGGAGACCAGGGGGCAGATGTTGGCCGCTTCTCATCAGCTGCACAAGTTCTTCTCTGACTGCAGAGAGGTAGTGTGGAGCAGAGATTATCAAACCTTTTCATTAATTTCAAGGACCCACAGTTTGCTATGCATTTGATTCTCTAGGACATTGGAGAGGGCATTATGTCCAACGATGGGCCTCGCAGTCCCTACAGGTTTCTGACCTAGTGCCATCATGTCCAGTGTCACTTTTCCATGGAGCCAGTCCATGTCGACACTTAAAGACAAAGCAGAGACTTTTAAAAGAATGTTCATAGCTTAAAACGTGATTGCTTTTCTAAAATGCTACAATGATTGAGTTTGGTTTCTTGTCATCAGTGGTTTTCTTGTCATCGTGGCATCAGCAAACGACCAGTAAGTGAAATAATATTTAATGTGTGAAGTTGAATTTAGTAGTATGCAGTGGAGATATGTTTTAGCAGCAGCGGTTGTCAAGAAGGGCCTAATCTATTTAAAATGTTGCATACCCGGGCCCAGGGGTCCCTCAAGGATGACCTGGGGTATGCAATACCCCACTTTGAGAACCACAGCTATAATGTATTAGTTCAGGGGTTCGCAAATACTTCCATGCCAAGGACCCCGCAAATAGCTATAGCTTTGGGCTGTGGCCTTGCTATTGTAAAATGCCTTAAAAGTTGCCTTAAAAACAACAGAAATAGCCATCTACAAGCTCATAATACAAGCGTGTCGCACTGTGATGCATTGTGAGCTTGTTGATCTGCTATTTGGTCCCATTTTCAACCTATTTTGTCCCATTTTTGTTTTTTAACCTTTTTATATTGCTGTACTAGCTATGCCCTAGGTATTAAAGGCTTTTTAAAGATATATCCTTGGCTCATTTGTGAGTGCTTGAAGGGAGCAAATGGGCTTCCCTTTGTTCTGGAATTTTATTTTTGCACTTCGTACCCACTGGACTGGAGTTACCTTTTGTAACTGTAATCGAGAACACCCGGTATTGTTTTGATCTTAGATATAATAGTATCTTCGTCTGTGTTGTTCCAGGTCTTGGCCCAGATTGAGGACAAGCATCGGAGGCTGCCAGAGGTTCGCGCTCATCAGGGTGGTAATGCCAACACCAGCACCCTTCAGAGACTCATGCACAGCTTTGAACATGACATACAGCTCCTGGTCACACAGGTACAGAGACATCTCGCACACATTCCAAAATGACTTGTTGTCTCAACAATCTTAAAGGCTGCCACCTTTAAGATTCAGCGATTTCAATTCAGTCATTGCTCAGAAAAGATTCAATATTGATTTTGACACAGATGAGCATAATTGTATCCAGCTTTTGACTGTAATAATATTCTAGCCTACTAGTGATAAAAGAAAAGCACTAGTCTTTCTGTATTTTGCTGAGAAAAGAGAACACACTCTGCTCACATTCCTGATGTGGGCATCGAAGGTTTCAAATCTAGAATGACACCAGTATGTCTTTAGCTTCTTGCCTGGCTGTGACTGAGTGACAGTGACTTCAATTTAGAGGTAATTTTTCTCCTCATCTGAACAATACCAGATTTGATGTTGGTTATGTTATCCCTGAAGTATGCTGCAAACTCTTCACATCTGGGTGTCGAGAAAACAGGGTGCCGGAATAAAGCGGATATGGTTTATCAGTCAGTCAGTTGTTGAGAAGAGAATTTTTCGATTGTTCAGGTTATCACTGATCAGTTTGAAGAAATGATCTTGTCTAGCATTTCTGATTGCCTTGCTCACATAAAATCATTGTGGACAAACATGTAATTTCTCCATTTTTATTCTGCTACATGGAAATTGATCTTTTCAGTTGGGGTTGGCCTTTGTTTTGTCTGACAGGGGAAACAGTGTCAGTGGTTGTCCATATTTAGCTGGTTTACTAGCTCAGAGGTTCTAAATGTGGGTCTTAAAGGACCACTTCACCACTTTTCAACCTATCTTCATATAATAGGTCCTCACTAATAATCATGAAGAAATGGCGCAATCTTTTTCTACTCGGTCTGTGTCTCATAGGAGGTCTGTGGGCAGTTCAGAAACCGTCTTCCAGTGACATCATCGATGGGGAATACAAGCTAATAAAAACTGCAGGCTTTCTAGTCCTGAAAAGTTGCAATGCGAAAATGGAAGCCATCATTCTCACGATAAGGAAAATCTAAACATTTTTGTAAAAGAAATCTTGTTTAAAAAATAATCTACCTAATGATGGTTTCTAAACTGCCCACAGCCCTCCTATGAGACACATACTGAGTAGAAAGAAATCGTGCCATTTTATCATGATTATTAGTGAGGACCTATTATATGAAGATAGGTTGAAAAGTGGTGAAGTGGTCCTTTAAGCGGGTTTCAGGGGGTCCCCAGCTAAGAGGTTGATAGTTAGGAAACCCTTTATGGGTCTGTAACTATGAGGCCCCTTTTCCACCAGGGCTGAACCGGTTCGGTTCTTTTTTCCCCACCTAATGTTGAACCAGTTCAGTGTTTCCACTGATAATTAATTGGTCCAGAACCCTAAAAGTTGGTTTGGAACTGGAATCAAACAATGGCCGCCGGTTCTGTGAAAGCACCAAGGTTCCAAGAATCTAGAACATAATCAGTTCTAGAACCAAAGTTCTTTTGGTGGAAAAGGGGCCTCAGTAAATAAACACTGAGATTTTACAGTGTAGATTGGGGGTCCCAGAGATAAACATCCTATCGAATGGGCGGTCCGTGGCCTAATGCATATCATATGCAATTGATGAATTGAACATGGTGGACCCTCTTGTAAACAAGTGTAATGCTTAATTGGGTCGTCCACTCACAGTTAACAGTCTGTGTATTGAGTTTGTGCTTGAAATGTACTGTAATTCTGCAAACTGTTAATAAATATTTCAATCAATCAATCAATCAAATCAATCAATCAATCAAACTGGTGGTCCTTTGAAACGGAAGAGGTTGAGAATGGCTGTACTAGATCATCACATATGAGGAGGCTAGAATAACTGTTGGAACTGTATATACTTTCTACACAGATCATGAAATTTGCAACAACCTCAGGGGTAAGACACTATTTCTTAACAAGCCATTCTGTATTTTTTCTGTGCTGTGCAGGCTTTAACCCGAAAGTAATACACAATAATGATAAGAAAGACTGTAGCCATGATATCAACAATGGAGGATACGTCAACAGTGAGTCCATGAGTTATCACCAGATCTAAGGTGTGGCCATGGCAATGGGTGGGTCCTAGTGACATTCTGAATGAAATCCAATGCGATTCAGAATGTTTGTAAATTCCATGGCTTTGGAATCTGACTTATTATCCACATGTAATGATGTAAGTTGAAATCCCCTATGATCTTCTTCTTTTTTTAATCATTATTACTGTGGATAATATGTACAAATTCTGCTTAGTGGACTATAGGAAGCGAGGGCATGGCTTGGGAGGCCTGTATAATGTTAGTGCCAGTACAGGTGGCTGGCTCCTAAGTATATAATGGCATGATACTCAAATGAACAACCCTCATTGAGTGCTCTGAAAAGCAATTCATGGTAAAATAAGACCCTGACACTGCAGTTCCTTTTGCATGAGCTCCTGTCCGCCGTGCAACTGGGGCACAGCGTCAACTGTATGATATACTGATGCAAAATCACAGCTGCTATATCTCAACTCTAGTATAGCAAAAGGGCATTTGGTCATGTAGGCCCTGGTGTCTTCTGGAGCATCTGTGTTTTTGCACCATATGCAAAATAACCTCCTTGTGGTTTTTGATTCTGTTTAACTATACTGTATAACTTTTGTTCCCAGGATAGAGTTGATTACTTCTACATAGTAATGTTACAAAGTTACAAACTACATTTATTTCATGTTTGATATTGGGATTACCTGGATTTCTCAATTAAATTAAATTTCAGTGAGGTTAAACATCGTTGTTCAAATACTGGAATACTACAGAATTAATCCACTGTGCAATATCATGATGTTGTGTCATGAACAGTATAAAAACAGCGATGCAAGTGCACAATAGCCACAGGAGGAAAGTGCAAAACATGCAATTCCAAATATTTCCATTATAAAATCAAAGTGACACAGTGGAAAAAAATGTGAAAAGAAATGCATGGATGTACTTTCCTGACCTACTGGCAGCGTGCTCAAGGAATTCAGCGGCTGATCGGTCCTGTGGATTGTTACATTTAGGCCAGGACACACACACACACACACACACACACACACACACGCGCACACACATTTGACAGATCGTATAACTACAGAACATTTTATAATTTGAAAAATAACCCCCCCCCCTCTCTCTCTCTCTTCTCTAGGTACGCCAGCTACAGGAGAGTGCCGCCCAGCTGAGAACAGTCTATGCTGGGGAGAAGGCCGAGGCCATTGCCTGTCGGGAGCATGAGGTGATGCAGTGCTGGAAGGAGCTGCTGAACTCCTGCGAGGAGTGTCGTGTGCAGATCACCACGGCCACGGACAAGCTGAAGTTCTTTGGCGTGGTGCGAGATCAGATCATGTGGATGGAGTCCATCATCTGCCAGATAGGAACTGGAGAGAAACCCAGGTAGTTGAACACAGGGTCAGCTCTGGGGGCGTCTGGACATTTTTTGTCATTCAAGATTTTATTAATTTTCACATTTGTATACTTGCACTCTGAAAGGACATTGGCATAAACAACAGCGGCAATATGATCAGCATGTTTAACACACTGTTAGAGTCCATAAAATACAGACGCTAGCTTCCTTAGGAGAGGAACGTTTAATATTAGACCTACGGTATATACTATATATCGTCCGGCTGATATTATCGGCGGATATCTGCCTATCTTATCTTACCTATCGATATCGGTCGAATTCTCTGCCAATCTTTTGCCTTTTTTCCACTCTATGCCCATGAGCATGTGAGGTTGTACAGTATCTGTGCCATTTTAGACTTGAGCTATGACTGTGTGTGTCACAGTTTTTCCAAAAATGGCTGATCTACAAGCTCATAGCACAGCACGAATTGTGAATTATTTTTCAATTACTTTGAATATATATTTAAAGCTTACATGTTTTACTCAAATCTTTGCTTCTGGGGGTCATAATATTTTGAGATGGGGGTCCGCGGCCAAATTAATACAATGTTGGGGGTCCTCGACATGAAAACATTTGAGCACCATTGATATAGCAAGTAAGCAACAGAAGTTTTTCAGAGAACCGTATAAGCCATTTTTAGGATATTGCCTCAAAACATGGTCCCGATCTGTATGTGGCGGTGTTCAGGGACGTGTCCTCGGTGGAGGTGCTGATGAACTACCATCAGAGTCTAAAGAGTGAGGTGGAGGCTCGTACCCGCAGCGTTCTGCAGTGTATTGAGATGGGCAAGACCCTTCTGGCCGCCAGGAATCCTGCTGCAGAGGAGGTAGGTCCCTAATACTGTATACTGTAAGACCTGCGCATGTTTTGATGTTATCTGTTGCTGAAACTACTTCACAATCGTTCGTTTCCAGTTGGCGATTGAATTTGCACATAATTGCGCATCGTTATGACGATGATGTCATTCTCTTTCAACCTTGTCCATTCAAGCAATGAATCTCATTCAAGAGCTACAAAGACTGTTCTGAGATGATTAAATCTTTCATGTCCAAGTGAAATGATTGTAGAAGAACAGGCTGCAATAGAAAATAGAAACGTATTGCCTTTTCTACAGCATTTCCATTTTGGAGAGATTCCAGAACAGATACAGTTCTGCATTCAGTGATTCTACCTACTGCTCTGATGTCTGCTATAAAGAGTTTTTGACTGTTTTACAGAATAGACTGACAGACCAAATACGTCTTGTACATTGGGACTAGACAATCATCGTTGGTGGAACTGGAAGCTCCTGTAGTTGCTCGTCTGGAACTCTGCCATCTAATAACTAATGTAGAAAACAGGGACGAAACATTTTGATGATGATGATGATGATGATGATGATGATGGTGGTGATGAAGTGGTTGTGATTCTCCCAGATCAAGGAGAAGTTGGACAAGGTCGTTGCTAAACAAAATGAGCTGTCTGAGAAGTGGGACAGGCACTGGGAGCTGCTGCAGCATTGTGAGTTAAAACACACAGTCACAGAAACACTGTCCAAATTCACAGTACAGGAGTACTTGGATGCCAAGCCAACAGAATACAATACAACATAGTTCATGATTTATCTTCAGTTATTATATATATATATATTACCTTATTAATGCATTAATTATCTCATAGAACATTTTCATATATATATATATATATATATATATATATATATATATATATATATATATATAATTTGCTCTGCTCATGTCCTTTGATCGTTTGGTTGAGACAGAATTTGTACAGAAAGGATAAAACGCAAAAAAGCTAAAAGCTTATTTCCATTGTGGTCTCCTCTCCTCTCCTCTCCTCTCCTCTCCTCTCCTCTCCTCTCCTCTCCTCTCCTCTCCTCCCCTCCCTCAGTGTTGGAGGTCCACCAGTTTGCCCAAGAGGCAGTAGTAGCGGAGGCTTGGCTGACCGCCCAGGAGCCCTTCATCAACAGCACCGAACTGGGTGCGAGTGTGGACGAGGTGGAGCAGCTGATTCGTCGTCACGAGGCCTTTCGCAAGGCCGCCGCCACCTGGGAGGAGCGATTCAGCTCGCTACGGCGACTCACTACGGTAACAGAAACAGCAAACGACTTCATTTTGATAATGTTATGACATTTTGTCTTTATTTGAGAGGGACAGGAAAGAGAGGGTCACATGCCACAGTATGGCGTATATTCCTGTGGGAGTCACTGTTGAGAACTCTTAGAATGAACCAATCGGGATATGATTGTGATCCTAATTCTGTGTTACACCCCTCCAACTTTCTAGGTGGAGAAGCTGAGGGCAGAGAAGGGTACGCTCCCCCCGACACCACTACTGGGGCGTAAAGTCTTCCTCGACCCCCAGGACGCCCACCCCAGCCCTGCCGCCCTCCCCCGCCTCCCCCTCTCCCCCGTCATGCGACAGACCATCTACGAGCAGAGTGAGACCAGCTCCCCTCCCTCCCCCTCCCCAGCTACACCGTCCCCACCCCCCTCCTCTGTGGCTCGCCGCCTAGGCTCGATGGTTGCCAACTACACACCAGTGATGAACGGCTCCAGCTACCGGCACACCCTGGAGGCGAGGCACGCCTCCGGGGGAGTGGTGGGGCTGGCGGCCGGTCTGGTCCAGCCCTCCCCAGCCTCCATTGCCTCGGTTGCCACGGCGGCCATGCTGGTGTCAGCCAACCAGGCGAGGGAAAGCGCCAACGCGGCCAGGGAGCATGCGGTTAGAGCACTGAGCAGCAGTAGCATGGGCTCCGCCTCGCCCACAGCCAACCCCCAGCCCCAATTGGCACATATGGTGAGTGACGTCGAGGCCAAATCCTCTTATCTGCGGCAACCCAAGATCATGAACATGTGCGATGTAGTGACCCCCCTCATCGTGGCCGGCCGTCTCGAGAAGTCCCGAGAGGACGTCGAGGTGAAATCCCCGTATTTACGGCAGCCCAAGATGAGAACCTTCGATGATGTGGTGACCCCCCTCCTCGTGGCCAGCCGGCTGGAGAAGGTCAGAGAGAGAGAACGGGAGAGGGAGATGGGGATGCTGGGAGAAATGGGCCCAGAGAGAGGGGAGGTGGCGGTGATGGCTGAGGTGGTACTCCAGGACCCCGGCCGGGAGAGGCTGCATAGCGAGCCCAGCAGAGGCACTCGGGGCAGGCTGAACGGGGACCGCAGGACCGACCCTTTGGTTTACGCCGAGCCCCAAGTCCAGAGTACCCAAGTCCAGGCCCAAGTCCAGACTCACCACCGGGAACATCACAAGATAGAGCGGCAGCTGTCCAGCGAGCAGCTCATTCAGGCACGCAGGGACGAGCTGCCCCAGGAGGTGTGGAGAGAACATGCAGAGAGGAGAGAGAGACGGGGACTGGAGAGACAGACATCCAGCGAGCACGAGGGCCTCAGCGCAGGCCACGGTGGAAGCCATGGTGGAAGCCATGGAGGAAGCCATGGTGGAAGCCATGGAGGAAGCCATGCTGGAAGCCACGCTGGAAGCCATGCTGGAAGCCATGAGGGCCGACGGAGGGAAAGGGACCGACATCGACTGGAGAGGCAAGAATCCAGTGAACACGAAACGGGCAAGGAGCACTCTGATAGACGCTCAGGAGGAGGGTGAGGCTCATGATATAATTAATACGTATTTTTGTCTCCACCAGGCCGAAGGCATGGGGAGAGAGTATGTTTTGCACTCCGTCCGTGTGTGTGTGTGTCCGTGTGTCCGTGTGTCCTTCCGTCCGTCCGTTACCAGCTAATCTCTGGCACCGTTAACCCGGTCGATGCCAAACTTTGCACACACACTCCCTGGATGCCAACGATGAACCTCTGCCCCACATTTTCCAGAACGGCCTGTTATAGCGCCACCATGAGGCAGCTTTTCACATGTTTTACCTAAAACTGCACCGATCTGCGTGAAACGTTGCATGCACACTCCCTAGAGGCCAAGGACAAACCTTTGACCTGCATTTTCCGCATCTGCCTTTTATAGCGCCACCAGGAGGCCGACTTTTGTAAAACACATTTTTTGATATTACTCCTCCAGATTCTGTCCAAAAATCTCACAAATCGTTACAGAGTATCTCTATGGTCATGTGCTCAAGTTGGATCTGTCCCATATTTCATATTCCATCCTAATTGGCTATAATTGGCTTTCACAGTTTGCAAGATTGCCCCCTTTTGAACAAAAGCCTCAAATCATGAACGCAGCATGCAATTTACGTGAAATCTTTCACACATTTTCCTACTAGGCTGAGGAATATATCCCACCCTTTTCACATTGGCCTGTTATAGCGCCACCAACAGGTTCATTTTTGCAAAACACATTTTTGGAACAAAATGCCTCAAATCATCCAATTGCCATCAAAGGCAAACATGTTTATATTACTCCTAAACATGTTGCCAAACATCTCACACAGTCCTATCCTCCTGGTGGAGACCTGTGCCCAGAAGGGCACTTTTTCTAGTTTGTTGTGTTTTTTGAGGGGCGCTGCCCCTCCTATATTCAGCTATAATGTAGATTTTCGTCTTACACAAACATTAAATTCCCATTGACAATGAATAGAGAATTTACGTCATATGTAGACGAGCAAATTGGCTATTTTTTGTCCTACAAAAATTCCCATTGAATGGATGATGTACAATGATAAGAGCGCCTTTTTTTATATTGTGTTTTCTAACATTTGTCTATTTTCTGTGGTTGTGTATGGGTATGTTGAAAGGTAATCATCAAGGTGCAATGATATGTATAATGAGGAAATATGAATTCACTGTTGACTGTTGTGATGCTGTGATCTACACTTTGACCCTTGTTTGGTGTGAGTGACTACATTTATGTGCAATTGTGTAGTGAAGAAGAAATGTCAAGCATTGCATGCTTGACTGAAAATATGTTCTGTAGAATTTTCTATTGCATGAATTGAATGGCAGTGACATGCATGTTTGTTGTCTTTCATGTTGTGATAATGTATGTGTTCAAGTTTATTAGGGTTTCGTTCAAGATTCAAATTGTTGTATAATGACAACATGATCTCGAATTTACAGGTTTAAACATCCATGATTGCGTTTGTCCATCTGCCCATATTTGCATCCAAAAAGAAATGATCTAAACAAGATATAGAAATTTAAATGTACATTTAATCCCTGAGGATGACCCCATAGCCATTTGGGCACCCCCCATGACATTTCCTCTAGTGCCACCCTTAGGGCACAAGATATCTCATAAGAAGATTGCATGATGAACCCTATTGATTTTCATGACCCCATGGTCTTCTAGTGCCAACCTTAGGCTTTGTAATGATAACACTTTATTTTTGTTCATTCTTTAATTTATTTTGGCTCTTGTTTTTCCACTGTGTGTTAAAGCTACAATCAGCAGCATGGCATCTAGGGGCTGCTGGCAGGGTTTTTAGACTCTGATGTTGTATTATTATTCTTTTAAAACATCTTTAAACGAGCAGTAAACCTTACAGATGAATTGTGTTTTGTCTACAGAGAGAAGAAAGCCGCCGCCGCCGCCCCCGCCAGCCTGTTTGACATAGTAGAACAGCTGCAAGAGAGAGAGGCAGCACAGGTCTGCATTCTGTTTTCTGTTTTACTTGTATTATTTTATTTTCTACATTATAGGAGGCCGATATAGGTGTGCCAAAAAGGGTTTATCATTACAGAAATGTATTCCCTGCACTCATTTACCGCCAACACCCCCATCTGGTGTCTGAATTATGTACTCCGGTTCTGGAGTACAGTCAGCCAGCCAGTCATTTCATATTGGAAACACGGAAACCGAGAGTCAGGAAGTGAAATATCGCTATGTAACGGGTCCCACGAATGTTATAAATTCACCCAAAACATACATTTTGTAACCGGGATCATATCGTTTACAGAAATGAGGCGCAAATCAAGCTTGTTTTGATCCAAAAAGAAGAATCCGAGATATTACGATTCTAAAAAAAATTCACTTCATTTTTTTTTTCATCGCACCCGAACCAGAGTGTTGTGAGCGTGTAGAGAACACAGTTGTGAACCATAATCAATTTATATTAAAATAGGCGCCAAAGGGCGATCCTGGCGGTAAAAGAGTTAAGTTAAAGGAGAATTTCGGACTATAAGGCTTTCTTACCTTTATTTGTAGTTGTTACGTTCCCAAGAGATCCAGGTGTTATTTTGTGCAAAAGCGCATTATTGGCTATTTTCCCTACCATAAGCCCTCAATGCGGGTTGGGTTTTAGTGCTAATTTGCTTATAAGTTATTTCCATCGAAATAAGTAGTAAAGTGTGCCGCTTAGGATACTATTTACATTATGAAGAGAGGATATACAAAGCGTAACAACTGCAAATAAAGGTAAGAAAGCCTTCTAGTCTGAAATTCTCCTATAATATCAATAACCTGAATTATTCTGAAGTGATTTCAAATATTGACAAAAATGGAAAAACAAACATTTTACTGTATATAACCTATATATCTATATATAGCTGTCGGGAAGAAACCACTTAACTCCAAAATGTTCATTTTTCAGAAAATGAAAAATATATTTTTTTCAGGAAATTAAGAAAACCTTATATTTTGAAAACAAAGCAATACTGCCTCATCAACGTTGGTGTTGTGACTTTATATATTGTGAATTACTTGCATGAGAGGGGGAGAGGTAGTGGAGTTAGGTGGTTTCCTCATTATTTATATATAACATCGTGCAACGTAATAATATAATAATAACAACAACAACTAGAAGAATAATAATATACTAAAACACACACCAGTTTACCTGTTTACTACTGTTAGTGTCTCTATTATGGTCATCCACCCTCAGGCACGTGGTGAGGTTCCCAAGGTGGCTAACGGAACATCGGAGAAGTCGTCTTCCGGCCGCCCTGAGCGTCCTCGGGCACGGGACCGACCCAAACCTCGCCGCCGACCACGACCCAAAGAGGCGCCGCCGGGAGAGACGACCCGGCGGTCCCGCTCCGCCCCGGCCCAGACCTCTGTCACCCACGACGACCCGACTGTCCCCCATGAGCCCAGCGTCCCCTCACACACCGCACACCACGAGGGATTCCTGTTCCGCAAGCTGGACATTGAGACCATGAAGAAGAGCGCCAATAGGTGGGTGTTCAGGGTCATGGCAGTCGGCAAGTAGGCTAACCATGTGAGGGGGATGGACACAGAGTGATGTCACTATAGACCACTGACCACCGGTTAATGTTTTTCTTTTTTTAATATATGATTGTTTATCAAGGTTTTACCAAAGTTCGTAAGAAAAATACCAGATATAGGTCAGATGATATTAGGGAATCATTCTACATTATCGAATTACCATTCAAGGGACATTCAGAGAGTGTCAGGTAAGTTGTCGCTTGTCACTCACAAATCAGTATGTTAGATTGGTCCCAAATACTTTCCTGCCTAAACCTTCCGCCACTCATTGTATTTTGTTCACTGACAAACCTCATGTGCATTTGGTAGATAGATAGGTTAAAACAATATACAGCAGTGTTTTACCGGGTCTGCCGCAATATAGTTGTGTTCTCCTTATCGGTCTGGTCTTGGTGACATCATTGTCCCCTCTCTTCTTTCTTTTTTTACTTCGCCTTGATGACAGGAGCATGATCGTAGCATGCTAAGCTACCAAGCTAACACATCCAACTGACTCCTTGAGATGTTGAGATGCTGAACAGGTGCATGATTGACACCGGATCAAATTACATTATGGTCCCATGACATTTGTAGTCGGATATACTATTGGTTGCCTATTGGACTTGGATCACCTTTAGTACGGTCATGTTTTATCTACGAGTGCTTCAACAAATAATCCCAAGAGTTTACATTATGCTTACATCTGATCTGATGGATGACTTCATATGTCCTATTTTTTCCAGTGTTATACAGTATTTGTTTTCACCAGTGGGATATTTGATCTTTCACTTGGAAAATATTTTGATACATACATTTTAGTATTGTTAAGCACTCTATATTAAAAGCAGGATCACTAGCTTATCAAGGCACCAAGGTTACCATATTGTCTGATGAAGACAAATACCAAATAAATTACAAATGTCAAGGTATCCCTAGCTATGGTTTTACTAGATATTCTTATGTAACCTTTGGCTGGACCTTCAGTATTTCTTCTCTGATTATTAGGATCAGAATGTGTTGCCAAAAAGATTACATATTTAACCATGAACAAGGAGACATCCCACTGCCTGCAGCATGCCTATTATGCCTCTTAATCTAACACATGGCCGACCACAGCACATAATAAAGTAAAGTAGAGGTTGTCTGTCTGGCTGGCTGACTGGCTGGCTAACTGATTGACTGACTGACAGGATGGCTGGCAGGTGGACGGATGCAGTGGGGTTAAAGGACCAGGGTAGGGGACACCGCTGGTTGCATGCCTTGCTTAGTGCGTGCAACCACTCTGTCCCTTCACTGACTCACTTGAGCACCCTTGCAACCACACAAATCCACACATAGTCTCACATACACACACACACATACACACACATACACGCACGCACACACGCACGCGCGCACACACACAGCACACACACACACACACACGCACACGCACACGCACACACACACACACACACACACACACACACACACACACACACACACACACACACACACACACACACAGTACCTGGCTTCTCCGGCTGGATCTAGATGACCAGCTACTCCCCTGCTTCCTTCTGAGAGACTCCGATGGCCTAGTCTCTCCCTGCACTGCTCCCTACCGGCTCGGCTGACCACGCACAGCTAAAGGCTCATCCCGCCACCTTTGGATGAGTGCCACTCAGTCAAGGCTTTGGATGAATGTTTCATAATGTACATGCCCTGCTATGTACATGGCAAGGTAAAGCATAATACTGAATGGCTTTTAAATCTCCACAAGTTTGAATCTGCAAAGATCCTCAAAGACCCTCCGTTTGAATTCATTCACTCCTTGCGTCCTGTTCAATTTTCACTGGTGGAGACGATCTGAGGGGACTGGATGGTCCTCCTCAGGCCATCTCTACCAATCACTTTTGAGGAAGAACTGAGGAGAGAAAAGCAGGAGAGTCTTATAAGGAGCATCGAGATTCAATCTGTTTCTGTTGGCAACATAGCAACACCATGAGGCCATGACAAGCATGATGTGCGTCTTCTTCTAGTCTAGGGTGTCTGCATGTCTTCACAAAGGTCCATAACTCTGTTGAATTAAATCATTAATTCAAGACCTTAAATATTCAACTAATTGAAACTTGCAGACACCTATAGTTTTCTTGAGTGATGCTGCCCAAGTGCCATTTAACTAAACTCCTTCCTATGCTTCTTCCTCCCTCCCTCGTTGCTGCTCACTGCTGGTCCTCTCCTCTCCTCCAAGGTAAGTGATATACTGTTAGACTAGCCCCGTCTAACACGGTAACCCTCTTCCCTCATTCCTGCACCCCCGCCACCTCCATGTTTCGTGCATCCGTCCGTTTCCTCCATCTGTGTTTGTTGGACAGTGTGTGTCCTCGTACCTCGTTGGCCCCCTGTGCGCCGGTCCATCCTGCCTACCTACCCACCTACTGTGGTCAGGTGAGTGATGTGTGAGGTTAAAGAGAGAGAGCAGCAGCTCCTCAGCTCTTCCTGACTTCTCCCTGTCTCCCCTCCACCCTCACCCCTGATTCTTCCCCTGTCCCTCATCGCCCCCCCCCCCTCTTCTTCCTTCTCCTCCCCACACCCCCTCTCCCTCTGACTTCCCTCTACCATTACCCCACACCACAGCAGGTCCTGGGTTAATCTGTATTGCGTGCTGAACAAGGGGGAGCTGGGTTTCTACAAGGACGCCAAGAACACCACCACGCCCTACAACAATGAACCCATGCTCATCCTGTCCTTCTGCAACTGTGACGTCACCAATGGCTACAAGAAAAAGAAGAATGTCTTTACACTCAAGTGAGGCCTATGGGCTTGTCTTAGAATTGTACTCTTTGGATAATTTGTAGCTTCTTATATCCGCCAGGCTGAAGGCCGTGGAGAGAGATTATGTTTTGACCCCCGTTTGTGTGTCTGTGAATCCGTAACTAACCTGGCAGAACGCTGGTCAGAACAGCGTGCATGCTGGCCACATTCTTTAAATTTGCTCTCTTAAACCATACACACAAATATTTTGCAACCAATTCAATTTATTTTCCAAAATTCACACCAATCACTGCACATTAACTCAAGAGTCATGTGATAAACATGTCTCACACAGATTTTTGAAATTTTTGAAACGCATTATCCGATCGAACCTGATCCAATCTAAATTGAATAATTTATGGAGGGGCCTCTAAACACACTCCAAATCCAGCGCAAAACATCTGATTTCCTGAATTAATTGTTTGCTGTTCAGACTGCATACAAACGATGCGACTCCGATAAAGCGTATACTTCCAAAACTCTTTCATGTCTGATCCAGCCTGGTGGAGATATGTGCTCTGTGGTGCACCCCTTATGCACAGAGATATGTGCTCTGTGGTGCACCCCTTATGCACAGAGATATGTGCTCTGTGGTGCACCCCTTATGCACAGAGATGTGCGTGATTGGTACTTAGATAGCAGTTAATGGACATACCCTTGGTTTCAACAAATAAATACATTCTATATGTGTTTAACTGAAGAGAAATTACCAGCGGTGTGGTCGCTGTCCGCCATTTAAATTGTGGTATGTTGTTGACTCATCATCATCGCATTGCATTGTGGGAAATGTATACGTGTCCAGTATTTCATAGTATGGTATTTCGGATGCCGCCATGGTGTTTTTATCCTACTGAGGTACAAGATATGCGCAGGGTTTGTCATGTAGGTCAATCCAGAGCTACAGATAGTAAGTGGCACAATGAAGGTAAAACAAATAACAGACAATTTACAAATTACAACCTTTCTCTTGTCCATGGTTGTTGTACAAAGTAATTAACTATATAGCAAAATTAGGTATTTGCCACCATACGCTAAATTTTCCCCCTCTTTTATCGTTGCAGAACAAAAGATGGCAGTGAGTTTTTGTTCCATGCAAAAGACGAGGTAAGAAGCCTATTTGTTAGTGTGTCACCTGGAGAATTGAGCTCGCTTAGCTTATCCTCACAACTGTGTCAATTTGAAGACTATTGTTTGTGACCACTCTGTGTAAAATGACCTTCCTGCTGACCTGCCACGTCTATCCTATCTCTCTTTTCTCTTTGTTTGCGTGTTGTTTCTCTGTCTTTGTATCTCTGTGACAGGATGATCTCAAAGCGTGGGTGACCAACATCACCACCAGTATTACAGAACACGAGGAGATTGCCAAATGGGGCCAACCCCAGCCAACTACCTCATCCACCGACGAAGGCACGCGGCGCGAGGGCAGCAAGGCGGACAACAGGTCAGACAGGGGAGGCGAGAGGTCGGACCGAGGAGAGCAGATGGAGAGAGAGAGGGAGAGAGAGAGGGAAAGAGAGAAAGACAGGGAGAGAGGGGAACGGTCTGAAAGGTCAGACAAGGGTGAAGGCAAGCGCGCCGAAAAGTCAGGTAAGAAGAAGTGAGCTGAGGGGACAATGACGTCGTGGTTGTTTTAAAATGTGTGCAAACTCTGGTGGGAGGGGGTGACGACAAGACTAGTAGCAAACACCCACCTCCTCCCTCCCCCTCTCTCTCACTATCTCTCTCCAACACTGTTTTCAAATCAGTTGTATTTGGAATGAAAGCTGTCAACGCAGGACAGGACAGGACTGGTGCCAGGCTCACTTGTAATGACAGACAGGATGTATTCAGAGCAGGGAGCGTGTGCTCTCTTTCTCTTCCTCCTTGTTTGTCTGTGAGGACACCGGCCGTGGACTGGCGCCCCCCAGTGGCTGTTTTGGGGTGACTACAGAGAGTGGCTTCTTTTTGAGGCTGAAACTCTGGGCAGTGTTGTGTGAGAGAGACAGACACGGCCACACAACTCTGAAGGCTGTTATTGATTGCTGGTAGTACGAAAACGTAGCTCATAACGTTTCATGTTTTATTTGTTTCTTTTCTATGAGATGAGCTGTATCTGTATGTATTTCTTGTTTGTCTGTCCTATCTATCTATCCGTCTGTCTGTACGCCGAGACGTCCTACACTCGTATAACTCCTTGAAAAGTGAAAGAGAATGAAATTATGCCAAAATGTACACGCACACACACACACACACACATGCACACACACATGCACACGTGTGTGTACACACACACACACACACACACACACACACACACACACACACACACGCACACACTTGGAGATAACGTATGTCCTATTCTTTTCCTATTAGCCTTTTCCTCCAGTGTTCTCAGTCTTGTCTTGTGGTCTGGGCTCTGCAGTAGGCCTACATTATTACATTAGTGGAATTTTCCTGGTTTTACTTTGACATCAAACAAGACTTTGGCCATATTCGGCCAAGTTCAACAGCAGCGAATGAACACTGGATGGCCTTGGCGCTGATGAGAGGAAAACAGAATGATGTGAGACAGTGAGACAGAAGAGTAGAGGAATACCGAGAGCATGTATATGATCAACAGGATCGGGAGACGTTCTCTCCCATTAGAATGAGTAGCAGTAGCAGTAAAATCCTGAAAGGATTTTAAATGTCATCCCTGAAATTTATATACCATTATATATCATCTTAAATTCTGCCCAGGGCTTCCACAGTTGTGGTGATGACAATGCTCCCCAATTTTCCTCATTTGATCATTTTTTGGGTCCAGCACCATATTTAAAAACTGTGGGATGTGCATTATCTTCTCTACAAATGACAATGACCCCCCCCCCATACTTCACTCCCTCCCTTACCGACTTATGAAAGTAGCAGTACTGTTACATGACAATTAGTCAAGACACAGAATAGCCTAGAGGCTTTGTTCATAGAAATACGAAGAGTTTCATTCCAAAAGGAGATGTACATCCTTAAAAAAAGAATAACAGGACACCTACTCTTAACAAAATGATTGCAGGCATGAAAGTAGTGTACACTATTGAATATGAGGCCCTGGTCCTTGTATTTAATACATTGTAACATTTTAGAAGATGTAAGTAATCATCTGTGTTTTTACAGTATTGCGCAAAGAACATTAGTTAGCAAGTGCCGTCCCCAAAACAAATGGATGTACAGTGCTTTGGAATGAAACTTGTCAAATGTTGTTTGACGTTATCAAAGTTTCCGTGGTGCCATCACTTCAAATAATGTTAAAAAGCAAAGGAAAATTCTCAACATTTTTATATTTGAGTTTTTTATATGTCACTGAAAGTGAAAATGGGCATCATCGTAGGTTTTGTGAATCCGTGCTTTGGCTGATTTTCCGATTTGGGCATAAGCACAACATTTGTGCATGAGAAGCTTTTGTAAATGATGGCTCAGGTCTGACCGACCTCCTCTACTCCTCTGTTCTCTTATAATATAATGTTAAAGAAATACAAAATTCCCCTTCATTCTGAATGGACATCTTTATTCACAGAAATTAGTCTTTTTATACGCGTTTAAGGAATTATGATGTATGCGTGCGTGCCGTGCATGCATGCGTGAGTGAGTGTGTGCGCGCGTTGCGCGCTGCTGCTCTCGCCTCCCAGGGTCTCCATAGCTCTCAGGTTATTTATGTTGGTGTGTCACTGTGTGCTTATCATGTATGTTCCCTCACGTATCACCTCAGTCTTCCAGACATGGCTCATTCATAACACATATTGCCTACGCACGCACACACACACACACACACACACACACACACACACACACACACACACACACACACACACACACACACACACACACACACACACACACACACACAGCATAGAACAACCAAACTTACATCAGACATTCACAGATGAGAAGAACTCAGCAGGTTTCGTATCCTTGAGAAACCTTACCTTGAGAAACCTTGAGAGGTCGCTGCTTTCCTATTTTCTTTCATCTCTTGGTGGAACCTGTGGCCGTGTAAATACAACGGAATTGCAGCACCATCTAGAGGCCATCAAGGCTCATTTCAGCAGAGTGTAAAATTGTAACTAAAGCTGTCCAGATCAACCCCGTAAAACCAGACACTACAGACATAAACAGTCATAAATGACAAAGCCACAAACAACAAATTATATATGAAGCAATAAATCTTTGCTCTCGGGTGGAAACATTGTCCAATGCCATTCATTTCAGGACAATGATTAAAGAACCTGTATTCCAATGGATCAAATGTAGTTGGACACAACTTCTTGTTTATACTTTTCAATGGTTAAATAAGACCCACAAAGCAGAAATGCAAAAACAATTTCAAATTTCAAAAATGTCTAAAATCGAAGAAATATCTACCAATTCATACAATGTGTTGCATCACAACATATATAAACAGCAAAAGTTTTTTTTTCTTTTTTTCTTTTTAATCAATTTGAAGAAGACACAAGGTTTCTGACCGACAGTGAGAAAATGCATTAAGTGAATTAAAGAGTCTCGGTTTGTGTCTGATTAATTCAAAAAAGCAATCAGAATGCAATCCCAGTGAAGGTGGAAATTATTAAACAATGGTATATTTGATTGAACGAGTCTATAGTGAACTAGTTTGATTGTGAGTTATGAGGTTGCATGTCTTGCTCGAGAGAAATCACAATCTGGACATTATGTTTAGCTTTGCATCTCACTTCACTCTCTGTTTTCCTTCCCTGTACAATTTACCTATACATTGTCTATAGGTATATAAATAATCAGATAGACATATATTATTTATTATAATATATGCCTATAATATTACAAAATAAGCCATATTTTAACATACTGTACCAGGAACAAATATCACAAATCTTTCACTCAGTGGAACTGCATAGAACATCCTCAACTGTACAAAAGAATAAATTAACACTGATGATTTTACCGTATAAAAGTGTAAAGAATGATTGAAAACACATGGGTAATTGGACGGCATTTGAAATTATTTTAAAATAATGATGGAACATTTTGCATGTCGCTGCTGACTTGTGACAACTTTACTGTTGATCATATTTACTTTTCACTTGACTAAAATTTGTTTAGTCCAGTTGTTTGGTGCTGAGTTTGATTCTGAGTGATATCCATGACCTTAGGGCCTCATGGAAGCCATGCTATATATTCATTATTATATAATTCAAAAGTAGCAGATATACAAGCTCAAAAGCTTTCAAGCTTGTGGATCTGCTACTTATGATACTTTTGTGTGACACCGTAGAGTAGACACAGTAGAGCATTCATTTATGGAAGAAGCATAAAAAGTTAAAATATGGAGATAAGAGCTAGGTTTCTGCTCGGCAGCAACGATATGTTGCCCAATTTCTGAAGCGCTATAAACTTATTTTATGACTAAAGTTTTCATTTGACAGCAGCGATATATATATATCTATTTTTTTTGCAGTCAAGGTGAGGAATAGAGCTTTAATTATGGAGATCTTTCCCATTGACTCCACTGTGCCAGATAAACTTGATCCATCTCAGATAAAACGTGAGGATTTTTAATTCCATTTGGCCTGATGTATTTGCTCCATGGTGATCATTATGGCTCTGTACTTAGCCCTAGCCTTTTTCTTACGTTATTTTTTGATTTTCTTCGCATTTTTACATATTTAGACATGAATGCCAAATCAGTGCAATCCATTACATGCATGTTGGACACAAAATCAAAACAAGAAATTAACAATGTTATTTTTTAATGAATATCATCCAGTCTGGAGGACTTCTGTCTGTGGGATTGTGATTCCAAGAGCATTATTAAAATGATGAGACACTGGGTTAAGATGCAGACATAATGCACTAAGTGTACAAGCTATGAGTACTACCTGCTCATTTGGTGAAATAGTGAATCCATGTCTGCTATACGTCCCCTTAGCGACTTCACCCACTTCTGTCATCAAAGAGGACAAAGAGACCACAGACTAAAGAAAGATTTGTACACCTTGGAACAGTTGTGAAATGGATTGTGTTAAAGAAAATGGACGCAACTGAGTATTTGGAAGGCGCTCTTAGTATTTTGTACACTGATTATACTGGGGTTAACATCAGCTGATCCACCACTAACTGTGTATGAGATAGTGGTTTGGAGTGAGCCAGAAGACTGCAATGCTGCCACAACATACCAGCACTACAGTCGTGATGCTAATAGATACACACTGACCATCCAGGTACTTACACAGGGTCTCTTTTTTAGCCAGCCAGGATTAGTCATTCATTAACATTTGACAGTCTGCTGACAGCTGTGAAGAGATGTGTAAACACATAGCGAACGGGGTTAACATCACGAGCATCAAGCTAACAAAAGTACAACATAGATGTTAGGTTTATTGTTTTGGGGGGAGTTTATATGTTGGGGGACGTGTGTACTTTGTGTAGCGTGCCCTGCCTACCTGTGTGTGTGTCTACTGTACACGTGGTTCTGCTCTGCTAACGTCAGTTTAAGTACTGTGTCAACCTAGACAAACTCATCAATAAAATACTCTTTTGGTTTCACATTGATGTATGTTCAATTATTCTTTTTATTTCTCCTGTATTGATATTGGAATTATTATTGGTATTATTACCAGCATTTTCCACACATGGATGGCTGGAAAAGGCCTATCAAATGGCAATGACACCATTTGGCACTAAAGTTTTATCATTGAAATGATTTTAAATGGCATTTTTAAACTGTCTGTGTGGCAAGCTTTCTTCATTGGAACCAACACTGAAATAGTCTGTAACAGCATTTAAACCGTGCAACATCAATACACTTCTTTGAAGCCAATAGAAATTATTTTTCTCCCGGGTGGCGCACTGGCGTCTCCTCTCGGCATGGGGCGGACTAGGAGAAAACACTAATGTGGATGTGTCTAAATCTGATTCCATCCAGCTATTCAAACGCTTAACATCAGCACTGGGTTTTTAGTGTTTCAATCCGTATGCCAAAATCACACGCACACTTGAATAGTATGCAGTATTATAAAAGGATTGGAGAGATTGATCACGAATTCATGTTGTTCTTGTTGTTGTCATGATGATGATACTACTGGTTAGAAATGATATTGATGATGATGTCCTCGCTGATGAATGAACCTTTATGCAACTTTTCCTTTGCACTAGGAAGCTGGCCTATTGCATAGAGTTGAGGTCTGAGACTCATGGCTGTTGTGGAAGTACAGGACTACTGAAATGGATGTTTTTAGGTCCTTTTTATTGGGTTCATTCTTGCCATTTTGGGGCACAGCTGTTGTTTTGTTTTCATTAAGAGAAATATATTCATTTATTTTACGATAACACACACCAATACTGTACATTTATACCATATCAAAAGGGCACAACACAAATGCACCTCTAAACAAATGCAAGCGCCATCCATATTAATGTATAGTTTATTATATGAATTGTAAGACCTCATCCTATCACTGTTGAGAAGCGATGAAAAGCCATAGCCATTTGTCATCTTGCTTGTTTCTCATCTATCTATTTTTTTTTTTTTTTTTTTTACAAACATTTACCATTGGCCATAGAAATTGATTAACCACAATCTACTTAACAACACACTGCCTGGAACATCAAATTTGAAACATTTTGAAAGAATTCTGAATAGGGCTCAGTAGAGGCTTAATCAATCAAATGGTCCATACATAGAAGTATGCATTTTCATGCTGTACTACGTACACGTAACATTTTTTATTCAGTATCTATTGCCTCACATGACAACCCGGGCTGTTGAGTGGAACTGTTAGCAGCTGTGTTGAGGGAACATTCACCCTGAAAGGAATGAATGTGCATACAGTATTGCATTGTTACAATTCCAAATGGTTCTGTTCAGCATTTCTGAATTTGAGGAACTCACTCCCAGTTAGAATACACAGAATTCAGTTTTGGTGACATTGTTAAAAAAAACTCAAGTTACCATTGCAATTAATGTGAAATTACATTTGAGAACAAATAAATAAAGTAAATTGTTTGTTTGAATGTGGACACGCAGCATGTTGATCGTAGTGCTGATGAGCTTTCAAAATGTATTGATTTGCTTATTAAAACTGACTGTTACAATACTGTCTGTTACCCACATGAACCCCACATGGTGTGCATATTCTGGACGAACATTCTGCAAAGAATTGACGAGAACAGCAGATCTACAAGCTCACAATGCATCACATTACAATAAGTCGTGAGCTCAATGTAGATCATCTATCTATTTTCACTATTTGCCGTACAATGAACGTACATACCGTATAGGGTTTAAGTGGTCAAGTTTAGATGCAATGTGTGTCCTTTTCATTCTCAATAGAGGAGCGTCAGAAAGTGACATCACAGATTAGTGTTGCCTCTGTTGTGTTTCGGGCTACGAAAAAGACTTCCTCACAAAGACCAAACTGTCCAAGGTAACAGAAATAACAAATGCAAATTCTGTTACAGGGTGAATTTTTGGCTTTAAGAAAGCACAATATTTTTATATACAGTGTCATTCAGAGGAGTCTCTATACAGTATGTTTGTTTTTTGCCGGTTATGTGCAACCATTATGAAGAGCCTTTAAGTGTAGAAAGAAATGGTACAGTAACCAATAAATGTATGCATTTCTACATTAAATGTCACTATTTTCACCATAGCATATACACATAGATATTGGTTTGCTATTATGCTATGGTGAAAATTCAGACCCATCTTAAAATATATTTATCATAATTTAGGCACTTTATACTGTAGTGTGCATTTATTGTCTCCAAAAAACGTTTGACTAATTACAATATTAAGACCTGTGTCAAATTCAAAATTGTTCATATATGTTTGTATTAATATCTTATTTGGAAGACTAGGTGGGTGCGGGGGCTTATATTGATTGATTGTACCAGACCAATCGATTACTTGTTCCACAAATACTATCTGTGAACACTATTTGCCCAAGGTGTGACCCTGCCAAATGCTCTGTTGACTGTCCAGTCACCGGTGACTACTGTACTGTATGTTTCACTACTGCTGAAAGGCTGCTATCACTTCACTCAGCCCAGGACCCCAAAACGCCACCATCAGTCTGTCTGTCTTCAACTTCTGTCTGTCTGTGTGTCTATCTGCCTACAGCAACACAACCGGATAGTGATAATGTAAAAAATGTATTTGCTTTAAAAGAAAGTATTTTCTGTAATGAACTGCAACAAAGAAAATAATATTCTCTGCTGTGACACCTGGGGAAACTGTTTCTTTCCCTTTTTTTTCTCCTTTTTTCAACAAATCTTTTCAGTATCTGTTGAAGCGAGATTGTTTATTTGTACCATACTTTGGTTTAAAATACAAACTGACCACTCCTCCTCCACGCGACCATATCAGGACAGAGGTTGCATGAATGACATAGTCTCTATAATGATACAGCTGTGCATGTCTTGAAGTCCCATCCCTTCACTTATACAATCACTGTAACATATTGTACTGGGCCAACACAAACTACTAACATGGAAAAAGGTGTATGAATGAACCAATCATGTATAAAGAAAATTATGAGAACAAACTCCAAAATCATTGACTCTGTACAGTTTCTTTGAATTGATAAATACAAATTGTGATATTGAAAAGATATTGTGTCCTTCGTCTTCTTAACCATTTTAACCCCAGTAGTTCATGGGTAGACTAGGCTCCATCTCCCACAGCTAATTGCATTTTATCATTTGCCCACCCCTTTGCATGTCTCCAGACCTCGTACTTCCACAAGTGAACTGATAAACGTTTCTCTGATATCATATAGTAATGGCAGTTATAGCATAAACTGAGATGAAGAGATTCTTAGGGAAGATCATGGAACATGTTTCAAGATGTAACACTGCAAGTAAGCTCAGCAGTCAGCACACTTGCATATATATATATATATACACATACACACACAGTAGTTATAGTGTGACAGTTCAAATGTTTATGTATGGCGCCCTGGGACTGGGAGACCACTCCAAGCCGTTTTTGTCACATACCTAGTTCCTACGCCAATAATTTGATGACAAGCTCCTGTATGCTCCCTATGGACAACAAAGGAGACTCTTTGTGTTTCTTTCCAGGCACAGGGAACCACTGCTGGTCAAATTAAATGGAAAAATGTATTTTTTTGGGGGTGAACATGGCAGACAAATTAACAATAGAAAAACAGATTGTGCATGTCACCATTCCTGTTTCCTGTACATTTGAATAATATTCTAAATCTGCCCCTGTCCCATCCCAGATGATGTGCTCTAATGGCTTTTTCTCACTTAATTAACCGGGCGGCAGTGGATCAGGGGTAGAGTGGCTGTATGGTAACCACAAGGTTGCCAGTTCGAACCCGGGCTCCCCAAGAGTTAGTGTTGAGGTGTCCTTCAGCAAGACTCTGAACCCCTAATTGCTCCTGATGTGCTGGTTGGTGCCTTACATGGTTTCCGCCGCCATCGGTGTATGAATGTGCGTGTGAATGTAATGCACAATCTATGTAAAGCGCCTTGGATAAATGCGATATACAAATGCACCATTTAATTAAAACAAAACCAGTTAAATGTTTTAATATATTTTGAATAATACTTTGACAAAACATATAGGTATTCATACCATAATGCTGAGAAGTCATGCAGGGTTATCTGTAGAGGGTTTAAAGCACACTACCTCGCTTTAGCAGACAGTTTGAAGATACAGTGAAGTTAGCTGATTTTGTCAGAAGCACTAATATTTTTCAATGGTTAAATTTGTTTTAACCAACACACAGACGTAAAGCCGCGTGTTCAATAGCATCGATTTATGAAAAAAAATGTATGTGTCATTTCAGCTATCAACGATAGAGCAGTAGCAGTGTTGATAAAACATTTGCAAATTGTCATCATGCCACCATAGAACAGACTTACAGTACACCGCGGTGGCCATCATTCACTAGTTAGCTATATGTTTACTAACATCTTGTTAGCTCCTTCATCCTCCTTGGGATAGGATGTCATTGATGAGGTGTATTCTTATTTCTATAATGGATTATTATAAAATGTTATGGCAAATACTGCAACTCTGACAATTTCATGCTTGAATTATGTACATCAAATGGGTTTCAAATTACATGGTTTCTGTTCTTTTAGACTACATTTGAGCCTACCACTGGGTGGATTCTCCCCAATGATAAGCTTTCATATGTACCTTCATATTTCCCATCTGGCTGAACTGTTTGCCACACAAATTGCAGGTATATGGTTTTTCCCCTGTGTGACTCCTTATATGTCCTTCCAGAAGGCTTTTGAACCGGAATTTCCTGTTACAAATACCACAAGTGTGTGGTTTCTCTCCCGAGTGACTTCTCCTGTGGTTAATGAGTTCTGACCACGTTGTGAAAACCTGCTCGCAAACAGCACACCTGTGAGTTTTCCCTGTGTGAGTTTTCGAGTGGGCCCTCATGTTTCCAATTTGACTGAACCGTTTACCACAAATGCTGCACGAGTATGGTTTTTCCCCTGTGTGGGTCCTCATGTGTGTGTTTCGATTCCAGCTGGAACAAAACTCTTTACCACAAATGCCGCAGGTGTATGGTTTTTCCCCAGTGTGGACCCGCAAGTGTACATCTCTATTCCACCTGATAGCAAATTCTTTATCGCAAAAATGGCACTTATATGATTTTGAAAAGACTTCACCACATGCTGCGTGGCGAGGCATATCGTGATTGGGAGGGAACACAGATGTTCTGTCCGTAGATCTGATGTCAGAACGATGTTTGTGTTTTACTGGCTGTAATTTATAGCTCATCTGATGCCCACCCTCTTTGGGTGTCCACTCACCACTGTGGACACTATCCTCACCCTCAACTACTGAACAATCTGAGTTATGGTACTGACCATTAAAGATTGGTGCAGGTACTCTACAACCTTCTTCTTTGAGTTCTGCTTTCATCTGTTCGGCTGAAGTGATGGTCATGGTGTCTGCCTGTCTTTGCTCTCTTTCTAAAGGATTCAGGAAATAACCTTGATCCTGAGCATGGTTACCTTGTCCATGGCCGTGGTTAGCTTGTATAATATTAAACTCCTCCAGCCCTGTGAGCAGGTCTGTTCTCTGACTGGCCTGGTATTCCTCCTCCTGTTTAATCTGCAGACCCCCGTGCTCAACCTGAAACTCTTTCAGCAGATGGTGATCCGGGTCCTCCTCGTGCACACCCCCAGTCTGCACCAGTCCCGAATCCTGACCACTCTGCTCCTCGTAAGAATTCTTTTCTTCACAGACAGAGAGCTGTAGGGAGTCTTTGGGGTCAAAACAAGAGAATGCTTTATTAGTTTGGCATACATTATTAAACTTAAAGGTGCTATAAGCAATAATGTCCACATTTCTATTACCTTTTTTTTGGGGTATTCAGACAGCCAGTAATGGGTAGAACGCTCCCAAAAAGAATTAGTCTCTGTGACACATCTAGGGGCCGCAATCTGCATTCAAAGAAGCTTTGGCATTGGTCGATTTGCCTGTCTGCTTCCTGATTGGTTAATCATCTGACCAGGTTTCGACCAATGACAAAGCTTCTAGGAACATCTTTGAATGCTGATTGCGGCCCCAAGATGTGTCACAGACTATTTTTTGGGGAGCGTTCTACCCATTGCTGGCTGTCTGATTACCAAAAAAAAAGTCATTAAAATGTTGACATATTATTGATTATAGCAGCTTTAAGGTGTATAACTTTATACCATTAGCTCAGAGGTGGGCAGCATTATTTTCCAGTGAGACATATTGACTTTGATAGTTTGATACAGTGAGTGAAGGGCCACACCACACATTGTGCTATGTTAAAACGGCATGCATTTGTACCGACTTCTCAATTATAGGTTATTTGCTTCACAACACAATACTTTTGTTACAAAATGTTGACTTGGACTCTAAGCAGAATGTTCTGTCACATTATAAACATTTAGCATTGAGTACATACGGATGGAATATGGAATGCACGTGTACTACTCAAATGGGCTATCGTATATAGAAGTGTATATTTGTACGTCTCGAAATGTTATGATGAATTGAAAATGGTGGACCCTCTTGTAAACAATTAAGTGTAATGCTTTTGTGTCGTCCACTCACAGTTAACAGTTTTTGTATTGAGTTGTGCTTGAAATGTACTGTAATTATGCAAACTGTTAATAAATACTTCAATCAATCAATCAATCAATCAAAGGGGGAGAGATTCCAAATGGGGCTAGCCTATACTCTATGGGCTAGCCGCTAGACCGGAACGTAAACATTGATGGCCATGGTGGCTGCTATAGTATTCTGAAAACACGCATTGTTACGACAAAAAAAGACATAACATTAATTAATTCAGCATCACACGTGCAGCACAGCAGCAGAAGCTTTAAGTTTAAAAGACAGTCACACAGACCAATTTTATGCAGCTGTATCTTTGGTCTGAGAACGGCGTCAAGCAGTCTGCGCTGACGGGCCACCTCGTCCTCATACTCGGTCAGGGTTCTGTCCAAGGCTCCGAGGATCTCCTCAACGGCCACCGTTAGCCGTTCTTTGACGAAAAGTCTCAGTTGTAGCGTGTCGTTCATTTTGAAGGTAAATAAATGCCAGTTGACGAGGTCGTTCGTTTCTTAAATTATTTTGAATGTGGAGGTGTGCTGCTGTCAGACCGAGTCTCTAGTGCTTGCTTGTATGTGTGTGTGACTGTGTGTGTGCACTCCCATATACTCTATGGTGCACTCCGATCACTTGTTTGTTTGGGCGTAAGGCGACGTCACATCCGGTATCAGTTTTATATATCCGTTTTTTTAACCCTTTAGTTCTCACACATTTTCATGTCATGGGCCCCCAAATTAATATGTATTTGGCCGAGAACCCCCATCTGAAAAGAGTTAGGAAGTTGTGGTAGACTAGTACTCACACAACAAGAGAAGCTGAGAAGGCTTTGATTGATTGATTGATTGATTGAAATATTAAACAGTTTGCAGAATTACAATACATTTCAAGCACAACTCAATACATTTAGATGTAGATAGTAGATTTTTACGGGGGCCAGTTTCGAATTACAGCCGTCCGTAGGTGCCCTAAAATAGTTGAGAGCGGTTTTGAAGCAGTCAAGGGATTCACATGTGACGTCTTAATGACTGTTGGTAGGGCGTTCCACATTAGTCCCTTGTTTGTGCCGAATCTGGGTTGCACATGGTTTGTTGGACTCTCTCTGGTGTTGTGGGTGTGGACTTCGTTAACATTAAGGAGGTATTTAGACAGGTACATGGCTGGGTATCTTGGTGGTGTATCGAATCTTGTGGACCAGACCTGGACCAGACCCATTGCAAGATGCTGTGCTCTGTCGTCGACCCTAAGCCATTCCAGAATGTCAAAGTGGGCAGGGGACAGGGTGAGGTGGGTTCGGGGGGTGAGGCCTTTGAGGTGCTGTGGCTTTCAAAATTATTCCACATTTTGTGTTATTATTAAAAATGTAATAATAAATAAACAAATAAACAAATAAACAAATAAATAATAATAATAATAAAAGATAGGCAGATCAAAGCTATCAATGTGTCCACTGTCCAGTGGTGAAAACATAGTGGCAATTTAACATTGATTTACCCTAAGGGAGGGGCCATAGGGGGAGGGGCATAGAGGGGGGTGACTCCGGATATGAAACGCTGTGGCCCGGTTGTTGTTTTTTTGTCACCAGACGAGAACAGTTCTACACAACGAAGATCCCAGTCAGTTCTCTGTTAAAGACTTCTGAGACAAAAACAGGATTCATGGAGTCTAAATTTAAAAGTGAAACCGCGTCGATCGTGGAAGCAGCCATGCGCGCGACTCTGCGCGCGTGTAAGGACGCTTGGCTGAAAGAAGAAGAAGCGCAGTGGTGTGACTGCAACAACGAGGCTGTGTTTAACAGTACCATCCAACGCACACAGATGGACCTGGTTGTTCAGATAAACAACCTGTTCACCGAGCTGTGGGACGAAAACGAGGCGCTGAAGTCCAGAGTGGAACACCTGGAGTTTGTGTTGGAGAAAAAAGTCGGACAGGCCGAGAAAGAAATAGTCGCACGGGTGTCCCAGTTGGGGAACGACCTGGTGCAGTTGGAAAAGGAGCTGAAGACTGTTGTTAATGATAACAAGAATAGATCTCAAAGAGACAATGCACAGAATGAATCGACTCACATTCTGCTACGAAATGCCAATGGGTCTCTTTTTGGTGAGTTTAGCACTTGTTGGTGTTTTTGATTGATTGATTTGAAAATGTTTATTAACAGTTTAAAATAATGAATGTAAAGCATATAGGCCTAATGATAATTATTTGGTAGACTAGACACACCATACTCCTCCCGACAATCCTTATGGGGACTACCATCCTTATGTTATCTGTAGTTGACTGTTGTGAACTTGGATGTCCCTGTCCCTGTCCCCCCCCCCCCCCTCTCTCTCATTTCTTGGTATCACAACGCAGGCGGTTGTGTGCTGTTACTGAAACCCAGTCAAGCCACGATCCCCAAACTTGCAGGACCATCTGCAGCCGCAAGTACATTCATCCTCACTCCTCCACCATCAGTGGCAACGACTGCAGCTGTGCCCAACCCCACATCCTTGTCGGTGGCAGTCCCAAAACCTCCACTGACCCAACTGGTAGTGGTCAAGCAAGTCTCGCCCACTCCGCCAATGGTCTTGATGGGAGCTGGTACTGTTGTCACCAACCCTTCGACCATGTCAACAGTGGTCCCCAGCCCTACAGCAGTGCAGATGGGAGACGATTGCTTGATTGCAGTGGTGGATAAGGTACTCACATTTTTTACTTATAAGTAAAAGTATCAATACTGCAATACAGAAATACTCTGTTACAAGTAAAAGTTTGGAAATCAATATTTACTTGAGTAAAAGTACAAAAGTAAAGGCTTCAAAATGTACTTAAAGGGTAAGACCACTTTTGTAGAGGTTTGGGTTGTGTAGTTACCTTGCCATGATGTAACTCCAAATGTGGACAAGAAATCAAAAATAATTTCTCCAGTGATTAGAAATTGATAATTCAAAATATGCTCCTCATTGACTTACATTGTACGCTGAAACAGCTCTCAAAGTCACTCTTTTAGTACGTAAACAAACACAAACAAAGTTGTTTCAGACAATATAGAGCAACACCAAAACTCATGTGGTTTTATTTCTTCATAAAAATGGTAACTTCCTGTTGATTTTACTATATGAAGATCTGGATCCGGATCTATGGATCCAGTCCGGGTTTTCTTCTGAATAAAAATGGACAAATCAACAGGAAGTTAACATTTTTATGAAAAAAGAAAACCACATGAGATTTGGTGTTGCTCTATATTGTCTGAAACAACTTTGTTTGTGTTTGTTTACGTACTAAAAGAGTGACTTTGAGAGCTGTTTCAGCGTACAATGTAAGTCAATGAGGAGCATATTTTGAATTATCAATTTCTAATCACTGGAGAAATTATTTTTGATTTCTTGTCCACATTTGGAGTTGCATCATGGCAAGGTAACTACACAACCCAAACCTCTACAAAAGTGGTCTTACCCTTTAAAGTACCAAAAGTAAAAGTACTATTGTGCATAATGTCCCATTTCACGTTTTCAAATGTATACTAATCTTTTGAAAATAGCATATCTACAAGCTCACAGCTACAGCCGATTCCAAAAATGTCCAAACGATTTTCTGAAAAACACATGTTTGCCCACATCTCAACATATTTTGTTCCAGCCAGGGAACCCTAGAAGCAAATATTTGGGTTAAAATGTTAATGAAGTATACGAGTATTCAAATATTTATCACAAATGTTCACAATTTTTCAAAAATAGCTATTGTTGAATAGCTAAAGTTTAACATAAAATTTAAAGTGGTTAAAATCTAAAATGACACAGATGCTTTCCTGGTTTTAATCTTAGAGTATATATGAATAGTAAAGTAAGTACATTTTATTTATAAAGCACCTTTCGAAACAAGGTTACAAAGTGCTGAACAGTGACACAATATAAAACAATCAGGTTAAACAAACATAGTAGTAAAATAATGCAAGCAATATATACACATATATACACATATACATACATACATACATACATACATACATACATACATACATACATCATAATCAATACTCAAAGTATAGAGTATTGATGAATAGAGACGGCACTGGATTTCTCCTCCCATCCACTTGCATTAAGTTGCTCAAAAGCGCATGAGGCGATTTCACTCCTCCTTTCGGGTAGGAACAGAGTGCATTCTGGGATGGATTGGGTCCAAACACATGAACGCGCTACCGTTGACTATCATTGCACGCGTTCACGTATGAAACAGCGTGCACGTGTCATCATGAACGTGCGCAATGATAGTCAACGGACCAGCGCGTTCGTGTGTTTGGGCCAAATTTGGCCGCTATGTCCATTTCGCCTCAGGGTTTCCTCCGGGTGCCGTCTCTATTCATACTCTAAGGTTTTAATAGGTTCCCTTCCGTGTCACTGTGTAATGAAACCAAATGTGTGTGTTTAATGCCTGCTGTACAGGAAAAACGGACCGATCCACCTCCAGACAAAAGGAAAAACTCTGAAGTTGTAATAGGTATTACACTAAGTATACTGTTCAGTAGTTCCACCTGTGCGACCAAAATCATGTCAAGTCAAATAATTAAATGGCAGGTTCTGTGTGGTACAGTTTTTCATCTTCTTCCTCTAATCCCCAGGAACCCCTGAGAACCACATTCAAGAGAGTTCAACTGAGCTGAAAAAACTGGGAAGAAAAAAGCTACGCAATGTAAAGCGTTTCTTTTGCAGTGACTGTAACCTTGGTTTTCACTGGAAATGCGGTTTGCAAAGACACATGATTGTCCACAAGAAGCCTTTCCCTTGTAGTCAGTGCAACAGAGGATTCCGGAAGCAGAAATCTCTGGAAAATCACCTTTCATTTCACCAAAGAATTAAAAAACCCAAGCCTTTTTCATGTAGTCAATGTAACAAAGCTTTCCTAAATCAGCAAACCCTTGAGAATCACCTATTGTATCATAAGCGTTTTCAGCAACCAAGGCCGTTCGCCTGCGAGCAGTGTGACAAAACGTTCAGGCTAAAGAGGCCTCTGGAAAACCACCTTGCACGTCACGAGGTGTGGGATAAGACACACAAGTGTCGGGTCTGTGACAAGATGTTCAAGACCATAAAACTACGGAAATGTCATGAGGTTGTCCATTCTGAGGTGAGACCGTTCAGCTGCACTACATGCAGGAAGGAGTTCAACAGTAGGGCCACTCTTCGCTTCCACGAGGCCGGTCACAGCGAGAAGCGGCACAAGTGCAACATGTGTGATAAAAGCTACACACACCCCAATGTTCTGAAGGTCCATAAGAGGACGCACACAGGCGAGCGTCCGTTCAAGTGCACTGTGTGCAACAAGAATTACAGAACGGGGCGCTCTCTGAAGATACACATGCTGGTCCACACTAAGGAGAAAGCCTTTACCTGTCATGTGTGTGGAGCGAGGTTTGGTCTGAGTAGCAACCTTAAAAGACACATGCGCCTTCACACGGGCGAGAAGCCTTTTAAGTGCCCGGACTGTAATGAAAGCTACTCGGATAGCAATAAACTCAAAGCCCATATGCTTGTTCATGGTGCTGAAAAACCATTTATGTGTGACCTCTGTGGAAAGACATTTCTCTTCAATTGCAGGCTACTGATTCACCAAAATATGGTACACAGTGAGAAGACGCAAACAGAGGCTGGCCAAACAGTAAAGACACGATGGAAAAATAAGATCAAGCCATTCAGTTGCAAAATATGCCTCAAAGTTTTTGCCTATGCTGCAACTCTGAAAGTCCATGAAAAGGGCCACACGGAACCATACAACTGTGAATTGTGTGGTAAGACTTATCTTAACAAATACTCGTTCAATTACCACCAAAGAAGCCATACAGGGGAGAGACACTTTGTCTGTGAGCTGTGTGGAAAGCGGTTCACGCACCGCTACGGTCTGAAGATGCACGAGCGAATACACACAGGAGAGAAGCCATACGAATGTGAACAATGTGGGAAAACCTTCAGAACGGAAGGGAATTTCGACAGACACATGAGGATCCACACGGGAGAGAGGCCTTATGCGTGTGAACGATGTAACAGAACATTCAACCAATCCAATCAACTGAAGTCCCACATGCAGATGCACACTGGCGTGAAGCTATATACATGTGACCACTGTGGACGAGGCTTTTCTGATTCAAGACAGTGGAAAAAACACGACTGTGGTGGATCATAGGGCATTGGTTCTCAAACCTTTTCATGTCGAGGACACTCATTAGCCTGTGGACCCCCATTAGAAAATATATGCCAAGGACCCCCATAATAAGATTTTTACGGCTCTAGCAGTGATTTTCAACCATTTTAATTTCAAGGACCCCCGGTTTGATCTGCATTAGACTACGGTCCCCCATTTCTATCTCTGGGACCCCAATGTATATTGTAAAATCAAAATTAATTTAACTCTGAGAGTGTACAAATGGAACCAAATGGACCCATTAGGGTGCATTTGGTTCCATTTGTATACTCTGAGTTATAGACCCATAAGGGTCCATTTGGTTCCTAACTATCATTTAGCTGGGGACCCCCTGGAACTCCCTCAAGGTCCCCTAGGGGTCCCCGCACCCCACTTTGGGAACCACTGTCATAGGGGATCAGGCGTTTAGAAGTAGCAGAAGCCATATAGGTACGTCAGTGGTTTTCAACCATTTTCATTTCAAGGCCCATTATTGAGGGGCGGTAGGTAGCCCCTCCTATATACATGTTTAATGTTTGTCTTTCCTAGACAAACATTAAAAACACCATTGACAATGAACAGAGTTTAATGTTTGTTTTGTCACTAACACAAACATTAAATGCCATTAATTAACAGAGTTTAATGTTTGTTTTGTCTGTCACTGAGCAAATCGGCATATGATGTTGTGATATCACGATGATGTAAGATGATATGGGTTGGTAAAGCGCTAGGGCTGTCCCGGTCACATTTTGTTGCTCCCGATCCGATCCCAATCATTTAATTTTGAGACATGCCGATACCGATTTTTCCCGATCCGATCTTTATATTTTATACAACACTTACGCCATGTGAGAAATGTATGTCACTGAGCAGCAGCACGGTAGCCAGACCGGCTATAAAGGAGTGGCAGAGACTAGGCTACATTTGAGACGTTGACTAGGGATTTAGAAATAGAAGTGGATGCCTCTATGATCCAGCTAACGTTACAGCGAAATACACAGTGTTCAATTTTCACAAGAGGTGAACCATGGCCGAGCCGAACCCGAACCCCAATCGTCCCCAGAGGAAGATGTCCACAGCCGGGGAGAGCCTGTACAAGGTGCTAGGACTAGAGAAAGGGGCCACGGCCGAGGACATCAAGAAAGCATACAGGAAGCTAGCGTTGAAGTTTCACCCAGATAAGAACCCGGACAACCCAGAAGCGGACGATAAGTTCAAGGAGATCAACAACGCTAATTCCATCCTCAATGATGAGACCAAGCGGAAGATCTACGACGAGTATGGTTCCATGGGCCTGTACGTGTCAGAACAGTTCGGCGAGGAGAGCGTCAAATACTACTTCCTCATGTCCAAGTGGTTGTTCAAGAGCCTGTTGCTGTGCTGCACGTTGTTCTCGTGCTGCTGCTGTTGCTGCTGCTGCTGTTTCTGCTGTGGGAAGTGTAAGCCCCCCGAGGATGACGAGAACTACCAGTATGTCGACCCAGAAGACCTGGAGGCCCAGATCAAAGCCGAGCAGGATGGAGGGACTACTGTAATCATAATCCAGTCGGAAGGGCCTGACAGCCATCCCGTGGCACAGAGCCAGCCGATACCTCTGCCCATGCCGGCCCCTGAGCCCCAACCACAGGTGCAGGCCCAGTCGCCGACCTCAACAAACCCCGCTGAGACAGAGAAACCCGGGGAGACGCTGCCGGAGTCGAAATGACTCGTGTGCGGCGCCCAGTTGTGATCCAGCCGCATTCCACCGCCGATAGCGCCCCAAAGACTAACCAGCCCGCAGCCCATCCCCATGCCCCAGCCCTGACCCACATGACCTGCCCTGCATCCCCTCCAGACAGCTCTTTGAAGACTGGGAAACTGAATGGATCCTGAGTTCCCTTCATTTTAATTTTGTCATATGAAAGCAGGGAATCATAGCAAAAATCATAGCAAGTGAATGTGAACTACAGCTTATGGAACTGAAGTCAAAGTTAAAACTCTTGTAGAGAACCATAGCCAAAGCATGGCTTTGCCACGGACCACCATTTGATGACATTTAGACTCTCTTAGACCCAAGACTAAAGAATATTTTGTTGTCCTGTTAATAATTTGTCCACAATTCCATGCTGTATTGAAACGTTGATCAAAATAACAATTCTTTTACATTATTCTAATTGTGTAGACTTCTTGTAAATGTATGCAGATGTTTAACAATAATTTAACGCTTGGGTGTGTAGAATTTTACACTCTCAAGAGTTAAAGATCTAATAATGGTCCACTTGGTCACCAACTCTATCATTTAGCTGTGGACCACCTGGAACCTCCTCAAGGACCAGTCTTGGTCTCAGGACCGCTGGTTGAAAACCACTGGTATATGTCATTCAGTCTTCTTAAGGCTCATACAGTCTGGATTTTCGGTGGTTAGGTGACCCCAGCCCTTCTCTCCGTATTTACTCACGACCGCTCAACGTTATTTCAGCTCCGGTGGTCACCTCACCACCGAAAATCCAGACTATGAATGAGCCTTAAGTCATGTGAGGTTTTTGTGTGAGTTGAACGTTTCAGCAAATGTCCCTTTTTCACAGGTCGTTTTGCTTTTCAAGAAGTAATTCCATGTTCTTGAAATTGATCTATATGCCTTTACAGTTTACACTAGGGTCCTAAAATATCCTAAACCTGAATATTGTCATTAGAGTTAACTTTAACTTCTTTTGAATATGGAAAGGGTTTTGTATAAAATATGTTCTGCATACAGTTCATTTCAGGCCATGAACAACATTTTTAATTTAATCATTTTAATAAATTAAATGCCTACCGGTATGCTATTTCAGTCAATGTTAGTGTTAATTCAAATTACTTTATTTTATGATGCAAATATATTCCTTTCGAGTTAAACTAGACAAACTGAAATAATGCAGCATGTGCAAATTGTGCATCACATCCAAAAGATCCATCCAGTACATCCAACAGTGCCTGCCTCGTTTGACTGCACTATATCTATTTCACCAGTAGATGGCAATCACGTAACCTGTATGCGTTCACTTCATACTTCCAGTTCGGAGGTTTTGATTGATTGAAGAATTTTATTAACAGTTTGCAGAATTACAGTACATTTCAAGCACAAACTCAATACAAAGGCTGTTAACTGTGAGTGGACGACCCAATTAAGCATTACACTTGTTTCCAATAGGGTCCACCATGTTCAAATCATCAAAACATTTAGAGACGTACAAATAGACACTTCTATAGACAGAACAGGAATTCATCATAGCTCATGCTGTGCATGATGAATTGAATTTGGAAGCATGCTTCAATGTTTTTGTTTGGATACGAAACCTTCAACTTAGAAATATGCCAGAAAATCAAGCGTTTTACTTGGAATGGAAACTATGTCCAATCCATTATAAAGGTGGTTATTGAAGCTTCTGTTGATTTAATGCGGCGCATTTTAAGACAATTTTCCCGGTTAAAACATGTATCTAAAGGAGATATTTATTTAAATCCCAGACAGCGTCCATGCTGTGTTCGCTGATGAAATGTGCAGGCTGTTTGAGCGCTCTGCTCAGACGGCGTGCAGTGATACATCCATCCCATGTGCAGACTGCAGATACTGGTGAGAGAAACGGTGCGAAAACTTTATTGTCTATTTATGGGGTATGTTCAACTTTACAACACGAATACGATACCCTGAAGAAAAGCCTGGAGGAAAAACGCAACATTGCCAACCAAGAGGTCAGTATTAAAAAACGTTCTGCAGCTACAAACGCTGTCCACCATTTTATCAGACTGAGCCAGTACAGTAATTGTACCATGGACAGTAGTAGTAAGTTACTAGTAGTTTTCGCACTGTGGGCAGGTGCCACCGTGCCAGTGCTGCTGGAAAAGGAAATGAGCAATTGAGCATCTCCATAAAGCTTGTCAAGGAAGCACAACCTTCTCTAAAATCTCAGGGTTGATGGTGCCAAAACTAATAAACTGGTCCTACTGACCATGGCATTACTGTCAACTGGCGGCTGGCCAGTCTGGCCTGACCTGAACCCCACTGTCCCACTAGCTCTGGTCCATAGCTCTAATGGCTTCGCATTAAAGGCATTAGTGCTTTGGACCAGAGCTACTGTCCCGCATAATCTGTTGTATTGACAAGAGGAAGATGAGACACCAGACCATACAGATAAGAAGGCCACTATCACAGCAAACCTGCACCTCAACAGTGCCACAGGCTCATCACCTTCGTGCCACGCCCTATTGATGAAGTAATTTGTAGTAATAGTAGCCCAGAGACCAAGTATTGAGTAAATAAATTAACATACTTGAACTAACAACTACAAATTGTTATGACATGGCCTCAGCTGCCTGACTCAGGCAGATACACAGCTGCATAAGCATATTGATAACCATGACACTGGACTGTACGTACAATAAGAACAGAATGAGCAGGAACATGCTTGCATCTCATATATATCAACATTTCTGTATTATTGTCTCCACCAGGCCGAAGGCATGGGGAGAGAGTATGTTTTGCACTCCGTCCGTGTGTGTGTCCGTCCGTGTGTGTCCTTCCGTCCGTCCGTTACCAGCTAATCTCCGGCACCGTTAACCCGGTCGATGTCAAACTTTGCACACACGCTCCCTGGATGCCAACGATGAACCTCTGCCCCACATTTTCCAGAACGGCCTGTTATAGCGCCACCATGAGGCAGCTTTTCACATGTTTTACCTAAAACTGCACCGATCTGCGTGAAACGTTGCATGCACACTCCCTAGAGGCCAAGGACAAACCGTTGACCTGCATTTTCCGCATCTGCCTTTTATAGCGCCACCAGGAGGCCGACTTTTGTAAAACACATTTTTTGATATTACTCCTCCAGATTCTGTCCAAAAATCTCACAAATCGTTACACACTATCTCTATGGTCATGTGCTCAAGTCGGATCTGTCCGATATTTCATATTCCATCCTAATTGGCTATAATTAGCTTTCACAGTTTGCAAGATTGCCCCGTTTTGAACAAAAGCCTCAAATCATGAACGCAGCATGCAATTCACGTGAAATCTTTCACACATTTTCTTACTAGGCTGAGGAATATATCCCACCCTTTTCACATTGGCCTGTTATAGCGCCACCAACAGGTTGATTTTTGCAAAACACATTTTTGGAACAAAATGCCTCAAAAACATGTTTATATTAATCCTAAACATTTTGCCAAACATCTCACACAGTCCTATCCTCCTGGTGGAGACCTGTGCCCAGAAGGGCACTTTTTCTAGTTGTACCTGTTTCATTAAAGTCATATGACCAGTGGTAATAGACGGTTTAATTGCAAGGACCCCCAATCTGGTCCATAGCCCTAATGCCCTTTGCTGCAGCAAAGGGCATTAGGGCTATGGACCAGAGCTAAGTATGCTAATACATTATGCCACAGACGCATAATGTGTTCCCCCACCCCCATAAACATGATAAAGAACTCGTTTTAGGTTCTGTTCATTATCAGTTTGGCTAATGTCCTAAATCATACACTTTTCCATCTTTAGCCTTAATACCTCCATTGATGGGATAGTTGGTAGCTTTAAACACCTTTCTATAATACTGTGTACTAATCTTTGAAATCTAGACTGTAAGTGTAAGTACATCTTCCCACTCAAGTCTTGAAAACATCTTGAATTTTCTGTTTAACCTCCTTCCATGACTCATCATTGACTAATACGGCAAGGATGGTTTCCCACATTTCAGTGATATAATTCAGACCCTATTCAGAAACCCTATTCAGAAACCTCATGACTATCTATATCCCTAAATAAGTCAACTTGCCAGCCCATAGAGCCCCTTTGTGAACCTGGACATTTTGAGTACCCTATAGTTGTTAGAAATATTGTATGGGTCCCCAGCATTTAGAAACTGCCGAATGCTAACTTGCATGTTGTGTAATTTGAATAATTAGCTGGGGTATCATTGACAACCTATATATGGCAACATTTTCAAAATTCCATTGTGCTTTAAGTGGCATGTGACATGTCAAACTGAGGGTTTTCATGATTCCGATTCCATTGTAAGCATTAGCTTTGCATGAAAAACACTCCTTTGGCTAAAAACAGTTATAGCCGTCATAACAAATGTGATGAGGTCGAGCAGTCATAACAAATGTGATGAGGTTGATCAGCACAGTTGGGCAAGTGCCTATTCTATATAGCCCTGTGTTTTTCCATGCAAAATGAATGCTTGCAATGGATTCAGAATAATGAAAAACCCCTAGTTTGAAACGTCACATACCACTAAAAGCATAATAAAAATTTGAATTGTATAGGTTGTCAATGATACCCCAGCTTATGCTAATTGCCCAACATATGCAAGTTAGCATCCGGCAGTTTCTAAATGCTGGGGACCCATACTCAACAAAACATTAGGGTACTGAAAATGTCCAGGTTCACATTCTGGCAAGTGGACTAAAACGTAATAGTAATGTTAGGTTAACCGCACGCAGAATCCATATATGTCCAGACTAACGGGATGTCAGAGTTTGTTTCCAAGGTATTTCCCATTAAAATGTTGCACTTCCTCACAGCATAATTGCTTGGTTTTCAAGAAAGAAAAGTCACTTTGGCAATGAGGGAGAAAAAAAATAAATAGCCGTCTGCCTGTATTTATATCTACATATACACACTGCTGCCGTAGTATTAGGAGTAGTTGGGGAGAAATGTCAATTTGCCATATCATTTCCAGAGTGATTTACATTAAGCAAGAACAATATGGCAATACAAATAACCAGTTGTCAAACTAAGGGTTTGCACACACCAAAAATATGCGTTTGACCGTCATATAGCCTTTGCGCAAATATGTGTACCGATTAAACAACTTTCCAGAATACACAGAACTTTGTCCAAAAACCTTTATTGAAAAAGTCAATTAAAACGTTAAAAAAAAAAAAAATTAAAGACATTTTCAAATTAAAATGTTAAAAAAATGCTGCTTGGTTTCCCCATAAGTACAATAATCCCGACGACGACTACTTCCTATTTGCTGAAGCCGTGCCAATGACACAGCAATTAACCTGGAAGAGAACAGAATGTTACATTGAAGACCACAAACACTGAATGACCAAATGTCAAAACAAGCCGCAGCAACACGAGAAGCATATCGGTTAACTTTTCAAAAAGAAAGTATCTGCTTAATATATTTTAGTGTTGGTTTTCCCAAATATAGAATCATGAGTAATTTTACATACATTTTCAAATCTTATACTGCACTTAAATGAAGTTTGGTTTCCATGGAGACACCAAATTGTGTTTGGCTAGCAGCCTGAAACCCAGTTTAAGCAGTTACAATGTGTGCTCAAGAAATACAGTAGATGAGTACTACCCACCTTGCTAGCAAACCTCAGGGAGTTCAAAGTCTCCCCAAAGTTGTCAGTCTCTGGGGAGATGTTGGCAAACATCAGCCTGATGGGGTGAGAAAAAGATCAGGTCATGTAATGCATCCCGACAGTGTTCCAAGACAAACTAGTTAACTCTAAACTAAATTTGACATTTGTGGATTTCAGAATAATTGTGGTCTCCAGGTTCAAACTCACGTTTTGCTGTTTCCTCCCAAACAGCCCTGAAGAAGATAAGTCAGTTTGGAATTCCTGTATGGAATGAAATTCTCCTGGAACACAAGGAAAATATGGTTTTAGCCTGGCCCAAAACAAGCTCCAGTCAAAAAGCAACAGATTGGAAATTAAAGTAGCGTAGAGTAGCATTCATAATTTCATATAACTGAGTGCAGGGTTCAGAGAATGACAGACCTTGTTTGCCAGGGCAGTGATGACAATGCCCAGCTTGGTGAGTGAGCCGTTAATGGCCGTCATCTCTTTGAAGCGATCACCTTGTGCCTGGCTCTTCTGAACACGCTCACTACCAGCCAAGTCCACCAGGCATAGGGTGGCTGTACAGATGAATACAAGTCAGCAATAAGAAAGTGTGATTGAGACAAACGTGCAAAACACAGACCGCCCCAAAAAGAAAAAAGATAAGTCAAGAAATTGTCTTTTTTTTGGGCCTTGGGGCTTTGCCTTTGATAGGACAGTGGAGAGACTGGGAATGACAAGCAACGGTCATCTGACCTTAATAAAGTACTCACAGTTGCACTTCAGGTCCCTGCCTGTGTTCTCTCCCCTGATGTCAAGCTGGAACACTGAGTGGGAGCGAGAGGAGCGGTCATTGACAGAGGTCTGAGCGGTGGCACGATTCTGGTTCGCCAGGGCCATCAGATCGATCACCTGACAATTGGGGAATATAATTGGCATCTTTAGTCAGCTTGGGAGATAAATGAGCATTTACATGAAGTGCCACATCATGCTCAACACATTTCAATACCAGGTTGAAAGTTAAGTGGCTATGTAACAACTACAGACAATAGAAATAGTGTGCTGTACCTGGTCCTCTGAAGTGACCTTCTTGTATGTAAGGTTTGTTACAGTTCCAGTGTTGTCGGCAGACCTCCGGATCTCGTGCTCAGGCCGGTTGCTGGCCTTGCCGGTGTAGAGCAAGTCACGCAGAGTCTCATTGTAAATCTCTACGAAACTTGCTGTGAAGGAGAACTGGGGGAAACGAGTATTAGGTGAGAACTTCCACAAATAGGATGCTCTATAGCAGGGGGTTGTAACCGATTTTGACCCAGGGACCACCATTCTGACTAAGAGCAACCTGGGGACCACCACTATTGGGCTGATCACCCGTCCCACATCTCTTGGAACAGTCCAGAAATAGCACTACTGTCCCGCAAATCAAAGATATGGGGAAATAATTGAGCATGCGATACCATAATAACAATCTTTAATCATATTTGAGGGCTTTGAGAGAAATTACTCCAGACTCTCAGAGGGCAGGTGTGTGTCTGTATTCAGCTGTGATGCTAGTTATGCATCAAAGCAATTATGTTTCTGCACTGCACTGTCAAATAGGCCGACACCTGCTTTTGTTCAAGCTGTTAACTAGGCTACATTTGGTTGTATGAAACACTGATTTATAAATAAAGTACTTTTCAACTGAAGATAGCCAATGTTGATAATTTAATTTAAAAAAATCCCCGCAACCACCTGCAATACCTCCGGACTACCGGTTGAAAACCCATGCTCTATAAGTTACTTCAAAACCTAATCCCAAGGAATTTAAACTTCCATCAGACCACCCCCAGACTCACATTGTGCAAGGATATTACAATTTAAACTCCCATCAGACGACCCCCCCCCCCCCCCCCCCCCCCTCCTCTGTCATTAGCAGGCAACAGTGCAGCACTATCTCTCCGTTTCTGGCACGACAGCACCCCTACTGGTACTCATGACTCACAACACAAACATAGGTTAACACATAGTCACACACACACACACACAGGTTAACACGGACATTGCTGTTCCTTGGAGTGGTTACACCACTCAAAAAGAAAAATGCACAGGGTGACCAACCTGCCAGCCTTGCTGCCTTAAACACCTGCTGCACTGCCCGTGGAATGACTCCCCAGCCATCTTCTGAGTCTTCTCCCTCCATGGTGTGAGTTTTGCCGCTCCCCGTCTGGCCGTATGCAAAACAACAAACGTTGTAACCATCCAGGGCCGATTGTATGAGGAGGGAGAGCTCTTCAAAGACCTGGAGGAAGGACAGCCAAAATAAATAAACAGCAAATTAAGATGTCTCACCATAACAGGACAATGAGTGAGTAAGAGTATATAAATACCTCTTGCTGCGAGGAATGGGGCCCAAAGACCTTGTCAAAGGAGAAGGAGTAGTTCTTCTGCGTATCTGTACGACCTGTATGAGACTGAAGGATTAAATAAAAGTTGATGTTATGTCCATTGTTTATGGAGGCAGTGATAAGAGAATGCAGGTATAAAAATAAAAACTAACATTGCCAATATGAATCCAGTGATGACAAAATGAGGTCTACTGTCTGCAATTACAGGTTGGCCCCCGATAACGAAAATACCCAAGTGGACCCGAGCGAGAACCGCACAGGTCGGAATCGGACGAAATTGTCACGGATCCATTCGGGTTTGGTTTAACTGAAAATGTTTTCGGAGCGGGTCGGAATCGGTAAAATGTCAGATACATTTCGGGACCTCTTTTTGGACCTGTGAAAGTGTGAAGAGCTCTAGTTCAGACTTCATGGGGTCAGTCATCTAGTATAAGACTCTTGGACATGGGTTCAGACTTGACTGCAACACTTCCCCTTTGAAAAATAGCAAGCTCACAAGTGGTGAAGTTCAATCATCATTAGTGGAAACACTTCAGTGAGAAATTGTCTGGGCAGTTCCCAGGTATAACTTCTGGTATGAGAAGAGTATAGTGCTCAAAGATTAGTTTGTTTTTACATTACATTACAGTCATTTAGCAGACGCTTTTATCCAAAGCGACTTACAATAAGTGTATTCAACATAGGTAGGGAACAAAAACTACTAATCACGATGATATTTAGTATCTGTATACGCTTCCGTTACACTCTGGCGTAAACGCCGTTGTGAATGAGGACCAATAAGAGTAATGCAATCACATCCCTTTCCATGTAGTCATCTACAGACTGTAGAAAAGAGTTGTCCTAGTGAGCAACAGCAAGCAACCCCTCCCCCTGGCCTATTACATGATTGGATTCACCCACCTCACCTGCTGTCATTCTCTCTCAATCCCTAATCACACCTGCTCTCACTACCTCCTCAATCAGTGGCCTGCTATATATACACTGCCTGAGTTCCTGCCCATTAAGTTATTGTATGTTAGCCGCAACAACTCAACCTGTCTGAGAGCCCGCTGTCCTGGAGTCTCAGAGTTATTAGGTGTTGCCAAGAAGCCACTGAAGCCAGTCAAGTCAGCAGTGAGCTGAAGCAAACACGGTAGGAAAACTATTTTTATTTTATTATTAATCTACACATTATTCACAACGGTCAATCGTGGTACTGATTTCTGTCTCATGTTTGTTTCTAAATAGCCTACTGATGTACCGTATACTGTGCAGTGAGTTAACATTAACAATCGCCTTCTCTGTTAGGAAGAACATCAAGAGCAAACGAACACAATGGAGGTGGGTCACCGTTGGTGTTAAATGTATTTACCCGACACGGTCTATCGTGGTAACTTTTTTTTTCTCGGTGGTTCTTTGCTCTAAGATTTAACTTAAATATTTGTGTATAATATACAACAGAACGCAGATCTGCCCAAGGCCGTCTCTCGTCTCCCCTTGCCAATGAACTCCACAAAGAGACCGATCCTGGCCAATGCTTCAGATAACCATGAAAGCCAGTAGGCTTCAGTAGGCTATTTAGAAACAAACATGAGACAGAAATCAGTACCACGATTGACCGTTGTGAATAATGTGTAGATTAATAATAAAATAAAAATAGTTTTCCTACCGTGTTTGCTTCAGCTCACTGCTGACTTGACTGGCTTCAGTGGCTTCTTGGCAACACCTAATAACTCTGAGACTCCAGGACAGCGGGCTCTCAGACAGGTTGAGTTGTTGCGGCTAACATACAATAACTTAATGGGCAGGAACTCAGGCAGTGTATATATAGCAGGCCACTGATTGAGGAGGTAGTGAGAGCAGGTGTGATTAGGGATTGAGAGAGAATGACAGCAGGTGAGGTGGGTGAATCCAATCATGTAATAGGCCAGGGGGAGGGTTGCTTGCTGTTGCTCACTAGGACAACTCTTTTCTACAGTCTGTAGATGACTACATGGAAAGGGATGTGACTGTATACGGTTGCATTACTCTTATTGGTCCTCATTCACAACGGCGTTTACGCCAGAGTGTAACGGAAGCGTATACAGATACTAAATATCATCGTATTTCTCTGTCCGATCACGCTGCGATTTGCTCCCGTCTTATTCAGGGAAGCTGGTGTAATCACTTCATTTGTGCGGATCGCAGAGTGTAGCCTTTCCGCATTTTTCCCAAGCGATTCGCCTGGTGTCGCCTGGTTAGAACGCCCATCCCACACCATATAAGGCAACAGGAAATATCGAAATACGTCATCATAGCCTGCACCGGGCTTTAAATTATATACAACAGCCGCGATGAGCTTGTAGAGCAGTTAATTTTGACAGGCGGGTCTCTGCACGGACAGATCTTCAAGCAAACAGCGCGAGTTTTGTATATAATTATAAACGAAACTTGCCAACTTGGCACGCATTGCTTCACTCCTTGTTAAATGTCAGAACGTTAATAAGTTAACTGATGTTACAGTTACTTTCACATAATGAGAAAGAAGTTAATTTGCACTGTTCACCACACAACCAAATGCTATATTAAAACTCGGCAATGATAAAAGGCCCTATTGATTAGTCTACTGCGGTGATTGATTCCCTGCCCTGCACTGTCGGATTTGGAAAGCAAATATATGGACATGCATGGACACAGGACATATTTTCTTTCTTTTTTTTCTTGTGGGATTTGGACTTAAGGCTATATTTCATCCGATCCAACTACGTTGTATGTTTCCTCAGCTGCAGGTAAGAGTTGGCTATTCTGTGTGGCGTCCGCATGTGATCAATATACATATATTATAAATTAATACCACGACGCAAATGGAGGCAGATAGGTGCTTGCAGCAAATGCATTTAGGCCTACGTGCAACTTTAATTGGCTGAGTCTCTGTCAACATGCTGATCAGCGAGTTACAGTGGTAATAATAATCATCATCAACAGCCTTTCTTGTCTGTCTGTCCGTCATGTTTGTGAACAAGCGCGAGTGGAGGTGAGCTGGCTTAAAACTATGATATGACTGGCCGACTTTCAAACACGCTGATGCCATTCATTCAAATAGGCTAATGTGGTCTTCTATTTTTTATATAGGGCTAATCCCCCCCCCCACACACACACACACGCGCACCGACAGTCAGACTGACTCAAAGGAGCTCCATAACGAAACAATTTAAATAGGCCTATACTGCAGACATTACTACACTAATCAACGTTGGATTCGTAGTCGTACAGTGCAGAATGCAGATAAGTGTATGTTCTTATTATAATTGTGAGTTTGTTTTTTAACATGCAGCGCGAGTCCGCGAGACTGCGAGAGCCGATCTACAAGCTCACAGCGCTTTGCACTGCGAGTAGAAAGCTGTCAAGTGAGCAGCGCAATCGCGCATGCTAGAAATATCATAAAAAAGGTGTCGGGCTTGCAGGGGCAGTTTCTGTAAGGCACTCTAGGCTAACCTGCCTCTAGAATGCATGCATTTAGGCATACAAGTGATACTTGGCTTTTATATAGGCTATAATTTTTTTATGTGCGACCAATGTTGGGGACACATGCCTACATATTTTATCTGAGATTTGGGGACTTTTAATTGATTCAGCATGAAGACTAAAGACTTCTTAATAAATCTACGCAAGCCGTACACGACCATGAGAGGTGGCGCAGCTTTCAGCGGAATTTCCGACCAACCCACGTCACCGTCAAGTTCACGTTCAAGTTCATGAATTCCCACGTAATGTGGGAATCCACGTAAATGCCTGTCCGCTCACGCTCCGCTCACGTAACGTCACTTTATGAGCATAAACGCCGTTGTGAATGAGGACCATTGTCTTCACCAGGCCGAAGGCATGGGGAGAGAGTATGTTTTGCACACCTGTTATAGCGCCACCATGAGGCCGATTTAGGCAAAACACATTTCTGTAGATAACTCGTACACATTTTATCCATACATCACACAATTCAATATACACTATCTCCATAGTCATGTGATCAACACGGATCTGCACAATTTCCCATCTTCCATCCTGATTGGCTAAGATTGGCTTCCAAAGCTCACATAATTGGTCCGTTTCAAACAAAATGCCACAAATCACAAACACAGTGTCCAATTTCCATTAAATTATACACACACATTTCCACTAGGTCGAGGACGACATGCCGCTATTTCCCCCCCAAAATCAGCCTCATGGTGGCGCTATAACAGGCCAATTCCTGTTTTTACCTATAACTGCATCGATCTGTATACAACTTATGTATGCGCACTCCCTAGAGGCCATGGAAAAACATTTTCCCTGCATCCCTCCACATCTGTCGGTTATAGCGCCACCATGAGGCCGATTTCTGCAAAACACATTGTTTGATTTCATCCAAATCTCACGCAAATCGGTACACATGATCTCTGTAGTCATGTGATCAAGACGAGCCTGTTGGATTTCTCAGATTCTACACCGATTAGCTAAGATTGCCTTCCAAAGTTTTCACGAGTGGCCCGTTTTGTACAAAATGCCTGCTCATGTCCTGCTCATCCAGAATTCTATCCTCAGAGATGCTATGAGTGATCTGGCTCTGCATTTCCTCAACAAAATGAAGAAAATTGTTGCAAGAAACAAACAAAGAAACATGTTTATATTACTCCTAAACATTTTGCCAAACATCACACACTCCTATCCTCCTGGTGGAGACCTGTGCCCAGAAGGGCACTTTTTCTAGTTATAAATGTTTTTTGAGTGGTCTCGTGCAACTAATAGTTTGAGATATATATTTTTGATTTTCATGAGCTGTGTACCATAATCAAGATCAAACCAGAAATAGGTTTGGAATAGAGGTAGCTCTGGTCCATGCAATTGAGCACATGCATAAAGTGAGTGGCAAAGTGAGTTTAATGTTGTTTAATGCAATCAGATTGGACTTTTATGTTTGGATGTATGGGCTATTAAGGCCAGAAAGTAGTTTTTTGCCACTCAATAGAGCGTCGCAGTCCCGCCTCCTACCCGGGACCAGGAAATGAAATCCAATGCATTATTCTCATAGACATTTCGTAAAGTATTTATTTAAAGACGGTTACGCCGCGGACAAAGCCAACTCGAGTCGTGACAACTCATGACAACACAAACAATATTTTGGACCAAACAAATAATTAGAAAGAAGAAAAACAACAAAAAAAGTGTTGTAACCTGCCGTTTTTTTCTTCTTTCTAATTATTTGTTTGGTCCAAAATATTGTTTGTGTTGTCATGAGTTGTCACGACTCGAGTTGGCTTTGTCCGCGGCGTAACCGTCTTTAAATAAATACTTTACGAAATGTCTATGAGAATAATGCATTGGATTTCATTTCCTGGTCCCGGGTAGGAGGCGGGACTGCGACGCTCTATAGGTGTTCCTCCATAACTTCAGGGTATGATGATGTCATGCACATACTCTCTAATTTCACTGTAGGGCTATGCACAATGAATCTAGGAATAGGATATATGAAAGTTTCACTTTTTGAACAATATTACAGAAGAACATTTACTTTTACACTATTCAAAAAAAATCAGAAGTGTGTGTGTGTGTGTGTGTGTGTGTGTGTGTGTGTGTGTGTGTGTGTGTGTGTGTGTGTGTGTGTGTGTGTGTGTGTGTGTGTGTGTGTGTGTGTGTGTGTGTGTGTGTGTGTGTGTGTGTGTGTGTGTGTGTGTGTGTGTGTGTGTGTAATCCCAAAGTGCATACCATGTGTTACATATTGTAAACAATGTTCAGGTACACAACATAGTGTAAACAAAGAGGGGAGAGAATTTGTTTTACAAAGAATATATTGATATTTGTTCCCTAACACACTCCTGTAGTAGTAGAGGAGCACGGGGAGAGAGAATGGTGATGTCTAAATGCGCCAGATTTTAGAGTGTAGCCACCATCAGGGCTGTGCAGAGACCACTGGGGAGCCAGGTGCTCAAATTCCATCAAAGGAGCACATTTAAAAATACTTTACACCAGGGTCGAAGCTAGGTCCTGGCAAGAATTTTGAGTGCTTTACCACGCAATTAAGTTATGTAATTCATTTCAACTCTCTTATAGGTTGAGGCCAGTACCACCACATGCCTTCTAGCAGAGCTGAAAGACGACTTGGAGGAAGAAGCAGTTCATTCTTCAGGTAACCTGATATTTTATATACTTGCACACAGATATCCAAACAGGAAAAAACAAGGTTAACACCAGAGACAACACCAGACCAAAAAGCTTGAATGCCATGGTTCAAATACGGTGTCACATTTTGTATCCCCATCGGAGTCGGTTTCAGCAGTCATTCCCCCTCTAGCAGTCACTGTATATTATGGTCACAAACAAAAGTCCCTCTCATATTCAATTTCAGTTGGGTTTCAAGCTAGTTGAGCTCAAACCCCTGACATCTTGCTGTGATTGGTATGACATGTTGGAGGGAGCACTCATTTTACTAACCTAGTATGTCCTCCACTCATTGCACTGGGTTGTGTTGAAATAAAATAAATAAATTGTCACAGCCTCCTGCCTTGTTACATGCATATTGCCAGTCACCAGCATGTTAATTTACAGGTCAAGAGATTAAATGTAGGATGATAAATTCTAAATAAAATGCTTCCCATCTATGCCTTGTTTTATTTTACAGGTGAAAAAAGTGAACCTGGGGAGAGCTTCGAAGAAGAATGGGAGGATGGGGTGGAAACTGCCAGTAGACTCGGTAGATGGGGCAAATACCAACCTCTCATCAATAGATAACGGCAGCACTTTTAACATCAGCAAGAACCTCTCTGAGACAGCACACAATAGGAGTGGGTGTGGGAAAGCTTCAACCAGTCCAGCATCCTCAAAGGGCACATGCAAGTGCATGCTGTGCCCAAGCCGTTCATGTGTGACATCTGTGGCAAATCCTTCATCTATAATTACGCCCTGAGAAATCACCTCAGGTGATTCGCATTCAAAGGCTGGGCTTATCATTTCATTTCATTTCATTTCATTTCATTTCATTTATCAGTTGGGTGCTCCCGTTCATGATTTCATGCGGGCGAGGTGCACTGGCCCAGATGCAGGCAAATTCTCCCATACTTGGACGACTGGCCGGCCTGCGCTCCGACCAGGGAACAGGTGGAGCAGGATACAGCGGCCCTTATACGTAATGTAACACGGCTAGGCCTTACTGTCAACTACAAGAAAAGCTGTCTCGTTCCCAGACAGACGGTGGTATTTATCGGCATTAGACTCCCGCCGGAATGCTGGCCTTTCCCACTCCTCAACGAGTGGAAGCCATTCTGGAGCTTCTTCGCTGTTTTCGGAGGAACACAAAGTTGAGGTTCAGCCTTTTTCCCAGGCTGTTAGGAATGCTGACAGCAGTAGTGCCACTGGGCAAACAAACAATGAATGTCGATAACGGTTACAGAGAGTATACATTGTGGAAAAGATGGGACACAGAGAATGATTGGGTACACCTCACTGCTCCTTTTTTATATATAGGAATCAGGGTACGTTTGAATAGGACATTCAGTGACAGTGATGAGTCAGAAAAGAGAACCACAACAGAGGGAAATGTGACACAACGTGCACAGAATTTGTATATAAAATAGAATAAAAGTCATTGTGTGTGTGTATAAGGCTCTCTCGGGAGCTCCAAGGTCCACAGTCAGGAGGCCGCATTGGGTGCGAGCGGGCTCTGACTGGCCACAGTGAGGTATACTCGACATAGGAAGGCACATCTAAGAGGAATAATATAACAGGGTGGCATGACAATTAACACACTTCTAACGTATGGTAAATAAGGCGGGACAGTCATATTGACTATTCAAAGTCCTCCTGTCACGGGGTCACTAGGGGTGATCAGGGGAATCAAGGGGCACTACGCTAAATAGTGACTCTTAGAAATAAGCAGGGCAAAATAAACACTCGTGTGTGGGTGCGTGTGTGGATGTGGTTCACTCCTCCCGCGCATAACAGTGACAGTGAGTGGATTTAGTGTTTCTGGGCGGACGTCGCGGTGCATCCACTGCGGTCGGGGGCCCTTCGATCGGGTTGCTTTCCCGTGACCTCGCAGCGTCACACCTGTACAGCGACACGACTGGGCCCACCCTGGTGATACGTAGTGCTCTTGCCGCCATTCCAGGTCTGGGTCAGTGGTCTACATCTAGACCCAAAATCCCACAGGTTCAGGAGAGTTGAGGTGTCCAGCAGCTGCCTCCTCACACTGCAGCCCTGGAGAGATAGGACGTTTCCGTCCAGAGGTGTCTCCTTCGGTTCGATCACCTCGCGTCGCGAAGTGGTGGTAACCGATGCCTCGCCCTCCGGATGGGGAGCAGTATGGCAACACAGAGCTGTGAGGGGGCTCCGGATGAGACAAGACATGACGCAGCACATAAATGTGCTGGAGCTTCGTGCTATATTTCTAGCACTCTTAACACTTTGTTTCCGCAGTTGAAGGGAAGGCATGTGTCAGCTGTCTACCACATAAACCGCCAGGGGGCACCAGATCGACACTGTTGATACAGGTGACACGGCGACTCGTGTGGGCTTTCCCTCGGTTTTCCAGCCTGTGAGGACTATGTATCTGCCAGGGCCACACAATGTGGTGGCAGATTTTCTGTCCCGCCAGAAGCTTTCCTCTGGGAGTGGAGACTCCACCCAGCGATAGTAGAGTCCATTGGGGCAGGATGCTCTGGAGTCTGGCACACCCATGGCCAGATCGCCTCATCTATGCGCTTACACCTTTCCCACTGATAGCCTTAACTCTACACAGGGTTCATTCAGTAAGGCAACCATAGACTCGTACTGGTTGCTCCGAAATGGCCATGGAGGACATGGTTCTCGATGCTGCACAGTCTCTGCTGCAGCTCTCCATGGCACCTCCCCAACAGGAAGGATCTCCTGTCTCGGACCCACTCCTGAGTCAATGTGACCAGGCTGTGTTCCAGACTGTTTTAGATGCAAGGGCACCTTCCACCAGGGCACTCTATGCCAGGTGGAAAATTGATCCAGGATAATTATGATTATTTTGGGGGTCAGAGCCTGAAACATTTGGGAACCGTTTCTCTAGAGGTTGGGTAGAATCATGCCATTTAGAGTCGCAGAGATGTCTTCCTCCTCCTCTGTCCGAGACAGCTGGCTGACAATGAAGGTCTGTCCCCTCTTCTTTCTGCAGGGTAGGGGTTTGATTCCTGCTGCCATGGTGCTGATCATCTGATGGTCCCAACGCCAAATGAATACAACTGTTTGCAGACACACTGATCAGATGTCTACAGTTCTCGTGAACTTCATAGACGTGCCATTTTTTTTTATCCCACGATTTTGTAACCCGTTTTTTTCACCCAGTGTCAATTATCTAATGTAATCCTCTGCCAACCTGGGGGGGGGGGGGGGGGGGGGGGGCAGCGGACTGACCTCATGCTTCCTTCTATGCATGAGGAGTCCAAGCTGCTTCTTTTCACCTGACGGGAGAGTTTCCCCAGCCGGACGTAGCACGTGGAAGGAACACGTTATTCCAACCAGTTCCTTTCCCCTCCATCAGGTGCCCTGGCTGGCGCTGAGGTCAGTTTATAGTGGGTGTGAGAGCCCAGCAGGGCCAGATTGAGGAACCAAACTCCTGTGACCTGTGTTGTGGGTCAACACAGGCCAACCTTCACAGCCTAGTCTTCGGACCAGTGAAGTAACCTATTTTGTTTTGTTTGGATTTTCTATTTTTTCCCCACTTTTTTAATTTTTGTAGTATTATAAGTTTATGGGACTGAGTACCAGTAGTCTCATTACTGTTGGGTGACGTCTAAGACCTGTGAGTTTCATGTTTTAGAACTGTTTTGATAAGTTTCCTTTTCATAATTTGTTGATATGATTTTATCGGTTTTATTTGTTTTTGTACTGTATGTGAAGTTCAACCTTACAAAGAAAATTCAACTTGATGAATTCCCTTTGAAACCAGCTAGTAATCCTCTCCAAAATAAAATAAAACGTCTATTGAGGTGATCCATAATACTAGTGTTGTTTACTTTACATACACTGGGTTACATTTCCATATACATCGTTTTCCTATACTTCTTCAATGCTTTTTTTCTTTTTTTATGTATTATGTAGGAACATAGGCATAGAGTACTGTAACTTACAAATTAGGCATTTATCAGACGCGGTAATGCATCATAAGCAAGCTATAAGAACCTAATATCTGCCTAACAGTAGATTATCTGTACATTGAAGCTATGAGCATTAGGAGTCCACTATAGGCATTTACAGCTAGGCCTATGTGTTTGTGTTACTCTCCCATCTACAAGCATGTCCACAGTGACCACAACACCAGAGGGAGTGCAACAAACCATGTGCAACCCAGATTCGGCACAAACAAGGGATTAAATTATTTTCACTCCTATGCCACCAAAATGTGGAACGCCCTACCAACAGTCATTAAGACATGCGAATCCCTTGACTCCTTCAAAACCGCCCTCAAAGCCTAGGGCACCTACGGACGGCCACAATTCGAAACTGGCCCCCGTAAAACTCTGAATCCCCCCTACCACCCACCCCTTTTCCCCTCACTCAGTGAGGGGAAAAAAGGGAAAAGAAACATATACAGTGAGGCTCACTGTATATGTTTCTTTTCCCTTTTTTACCTCCTTTATGATGAATTCCTGTTCTGTTTGTTTTTTTGGCTATATAGTAGTGTCTATTTGTACGTCTCTAAATGTTTTGATGATTTGAACAAGGTGGACCCTCTTGTAAACAAGTGTAATGCTTTATTGGGTCGTTCACTCACAGTTAACAGTCTTTGTATTGAGTTGTGCTTGAAATGTACTGTAATTCTGCAAACTGTTAATAAATATATCAATCAATCAATCAAAGTATAGGTTGGATCAGATTACGAAAGCCTTTATTTTGAAAGTTGTATTTTGAGAACCGGAAATACAATAAAATAAATCTGTGACGTCACGTACATGGTTGTTGTTTTTCCCCCCTGCCGGATCGTCGTTTATTCTAGTAATAAAAGACCGTTGATCGTTTATCTGAAGAATATTCCATGTTCAGCTAAATATTAGCTTTTCAGTAATCAGGAGGATGTCGGCATTGGAAGAACAAGTAGGCTCCATATTGGAGGTGATGGTCAGTGCCTCTGTGACAGAAATGACCAAAGTTATCGGTGGCTCCGATGCAACATGTCCTGATGGTGAGCAGTCAACTACTGCGACTGAAAGCACACCCCCGAACGATAAGGTCTGTTGAAGCGGTTATTGATATGATGTTTGTCCCTCCGTTTCTTGTCATTTGGACTTATTTGTAGCTGTGGTGGGCTTGCCAAGTTCCAACTCGATCCCTGCGATCTACTCGTGTCCATGTTGTGAGTGTGTGACTCCCTCCCTTGTTTGGCGTCTAGACAACCAGCTGATCATAGAAATAGAGTAGCTAGCAATATAATAGTATGATTTACTACCGCAGCTAAACATTCGTTGTGGCGGCAATGCCAGTGTTTAATGCTGGATAAAACATGTAGTTACTTTGGTTGAGGTCCAACGTAACGTTGATCAAGACGAGACCATTTTAGTAGCCTGCCTACGCCATTTTGAAACGCGCAAGGGCCTGTAGGCCTATCTATTTGTTGTATGTCTATGGACATCTAGCCGTACACGCTTTCACATAACTTTACCGTGACATTGATTGATTGCTCACATAATAATAATACACATTGAGTGTGATTGATTAATTGTTCACATAATGCACAGCTAAATTAAATGTAGCCAGTACATTGGCCATACAGCTTTTACCTTTTGCTAAGCACAATTTGCCTTTGTTCATTGGTAATTAAATAATGATTTCAAGGGAACTAGGCTAATTATCACTCTCACTATGTATTTCATCATTCAGTCCAACAGATGTCACGTGCATTTTACTGCATTTCTCAAACATGCAAAGTTAAACTGTCTTCTCTGTTTTATTTAACTTATTTTGTTATAATACTCACTGTCCAGGTGATCCAGCTAAGTGTCTACATGAGATCTCTGGCAAGAGATGCTGTTGAGAAGATCTGTGAACTGTTCAACAACAGCTCTTCTCTCCTCAGACTACAAGTATGTCTGTTCACCAACTCTTAGCATTTTGAGATAATGCTGTAACAATTTAATACAATTTATTAACAAAAAGGTTAATAAAAAAGGTCTTAAAGACAGCAACTCACCGGAAAGACTTAGGAGTCCATTCTAAAGCAAAGGGAATGACAAATTGTTTAGTTTTGTTGCCAGTAATTCTTTCTGGTCTAAAATTATTTATGGGTTAATATTGCTTGTTTATTTTGTTGTCACTGTATACACTAAGATACTCATTGTTAATTATTGTGGTTGCCTATTATAGGCAAGCAGACTATTATTATTGCACTCCATCGCTGTTTAAAAACATTTAAATGCAATAACTCTCTATTCTCCCCTCCGATTGGCCATCTTGAGATTATACGAATGTAACCAAATGCACACGTAACACTAGTATAGAGCGTCGCTGTCCCGCCCCCGACGAGAGGCCTGGAAGAGAATTTCCCATAGACGTTTCAGAAAGGATTTATTTAAAGACCTGAACCGAAATGTTTGGACCGAACAAATAATTAGAAAGAATGAAAAAAGGGCAGGGTACAACACTTTTTTTTTGTTGTTTTTCTTCTTTCTAATTATTTGTTCGGCTCAAAACTAAAACGTCTATGGGAAGAATTAATTGGAAGTTCTATTCCGGGCCGCTCGTCATCATGTAAGTGGCGGGACTGCGACGCTATACCCTTCAGACTTAAATTAACCATTTAAACCCTATATACTACGTGAGCAAATGGAGCTATACTCTACACCAAGTTTATTCACCCCAAAATAGCAGCTCACAAGTAATGCAACGCGTTGTGAGCTTGTAGATCTGCTATCTTCGGCGAATGTTCAACCCAGAATAGGGGCGCTCTGATCCGTGTGATTAACACTCCGGATGTTTATACGTAGGTGACTGAGGGAGTCACAGAGAACGATGACATGAGGAAGAGACTAGAAGCAGCACAGATGGAGCTCAGGCTGCTGCTGGAGCATTCTGAAGAGCCCCAGGAGATAGAGGGCAGTGTGGGCCACGAGCAGAGCCAGAGGGTCCTAGCCAATGTGAGCTCCTGTGAGGGTGTGCAGGGAGAGGCTGTCCTCCAGACCAAGCAACGCTCTGGGAGGAAGAGGAGAGGTGAAGAGTATTATTCTTCTTACATTCCTTCTTTGAGATTTTATAATTTGAACCAAGTAGTGGGCTGCTGCATTTGTGTTGAGGTCATTTAACATCGTCTCTACAATGTGCTGAGGTTGTTCTTGTTAAACTGTTATCTATCTACGGTAGTTTGAATTCTGCTCACAACACACTTCTTACACACATGTTGAATACTATTTTTTTTCCTTTCATTTTTAAGTCATATCAGTGAAAAGGTCCCCCATAGTTCATCTCTGGAAGGGCAGAGCTTATGAGGTAAATTACAATTTCTTTCAGGTAACATTTATAATTATGGATATAGTAGCCACAATATTGACTTCTTTTTCTGTTTCTCCTACATCTTTACACCTGTAAACCTGTGATGTGACTATAAAGTTGATTATTATCTTGTATACAAGATGAGGGGAAATAGAAACATAAAAGAAAATGTCAGCCTCAGGCTTCTCTGTGAACAGTCTCAGGCTATGACATTACTAATGAGTCTAATTTTAATTTTTCCGTTTACTGGTGAAAGCGAGACAATACTGGTAAGAATGAAATGTTGAATATTTGGCTGTTTAAGTAAGAGCTTTGCTCAAGGACACTAAAAAGACTAGAAAGCTGTCTTGTTCAAAGAGAATGGAGATGGACAAATATGTCAACTAACTATATGTCAAGTTTGTCAACAGTAGTTCCCCAAAAGACAAAATGCTAACATTATGCTTTTTTAAATTCTTTCGTTTGGATCTTTTAAGTGTAACTCTATAATTTGCTGTCTCTCAGGACAGTATCCGGACCATGATAATAAAAGAAGAGGGGCTAGAGGCCTTCCCTGACCAGGCTTCTCCAGAGTCTGGTCAGTACGCTGATGACCTGGGACAAGACGACAATGATCCAGACTACCAGGTTGACTTTATTTATCGCTTCTATTTAATTTACGATCCGAGCAGATACACTAACACTGCAAAATATTCTGTATGAACCCTGATGAAATTAAAAGAGTATAATGACAATGATAACCGCATGTAACCTTCATTCAGCTGGATCCAGAGGATGCAGAAGACCGTGACCCTGGATACCCAGCCCGGCCCAGGCGTGTAGTAAAGCCCAAGGCCCGTCGTGGCCAGGCAAGGAAGGACGGCCATGGTCTGAGCCAACAGCCTCTGAGCTGTAAGCACTGCAGGAAGACGTTCACCAAGCTCATCCAGCTTAAAGCCCATCAGGTTGTGCACGGAGCAAACGCAGACAAGCCTTTCCACTGCTCGCAGTGTGGGCGCGGCTTCGCCTTCCAGCGCAGTCTGAATGCACATGTGTTGCTGCATACAGGTGAGAGAGAAAAATGTGTGTAGCCTAGTGTTGCGCGGGTCAGGGTTTTTCATGACCCGCAGGTCACGCATGTGATAATAATCTGACTCGGCTCAGCCCGCCCCGCAGCACCACATACATTTTCACAACTCGACCTGGCCCGCAACCCGCCATCATTAAATGCACGTAAAATATGTCTTTGAACGCGGCTTTTATTTGTCAAAAAAGGTGCTTCTAATCTAAACGGTTTTAAAGGCTAATATCACTGGCAAGCACGCATAGTCACGGGTGTTCCGACCACCGCATCGCATCGATGCCATTCATTTGTCACACACGTAGCGACATGGCAGATTGAGAGGAGACAGAGAGGTTGAGGGGAGAGAAGAAAGACTCACCCGTGCGTCGCAGACATAGCCTACAGTATAACAACAGGACTGTCACTGCACAGACGCTGAAAGAAAACGCCACTAAAGACCTAAGAAAAACTATTTGAAAAAGTTTGCGTTGTCTAACTTGTCCTCCTTGCACTTATAAACTCCACACACGTGCGCGCAAACAAACACACACACACACACACACACACACACACGCTGAAGGAAGGGACTGCTGGTGGTTATAAAATATTTCACTCGCTCTGGAGTGAGTCAGAACTTAAGACTCAGTCAGAACACAAGAGGCAAGATGGAGTCCAACCGTTAACTGATGACTTAAGTCGACATGAAACACAACTCACCACTGTTCAAGGACGCACAGGGAAAAGGTAAAAAAAGGTTTAACAGAATGTCCGTTGTGGTGAGAAAAGTTGACAATGATAATTGTGTGTGGCGGCGGCCGCTCTACCGCTACGTGCCTGCGGGGTGTGCTCATGCACGCGCGTTGGGAGCACGTGCGGCTGTGCGCTGTTTGGCGATTAATAGTTATTAATAATTGGAGAGAGGAGATATCAACCAGCACAGCAACACAACAATCCGGTAGGCTGTGCAAATTTCATCCCAGGACTCGTGGCGACAATAATCATTTGTAAAAATCACAGTATACATTATTTGACCCGCCTCAACCTGGCCCGCAAATAAAGTGAAAATGTCATGACTCGGCCCAGCCCGCCCCGCGGTTAACCCGCGGGACCTGCGGGTTACAGGTCGGCCCGCGCAACACTAGTGTAGCCCCAGTGACGTCAGTGCACTCTGAATATCAGTGCATCCGTGATTGCTGGTTGGGGTTCAGAATGCAACATCCATTTAGCCTTTTGCCGGTGTGAAAGCATTGTTCTAACACTCTTAATTCACAAGGCTGTGAAGCACTTGTCCACCTGAGAATTTTAATGTACATCGCTAAACACGAGACTATAATACTTTTCATAAATGGATATCAACACGTTAAAGTTGTGATAACAAATATCAAAGCACGATTCACTGCTAATTCATAATTATAACAGTGATTAGAATGCATTATAACAGTGATTGCAATTCATTATAAATGGTTATTTATAATTTATTACAAGATTCTTGCCCCCCTTCAAACAAATGTATGTATTCTATAATGCTTGACCTTATTTATAAGGCATTATAAAATTAGCTTTATAATGTGTTGCATTATAACTATGTTTATAACACATTGTGTATCTGTGTCTAGGTGAGAGGCCCCATACCTGCGATATTTGTGGGAAGGGCTTTACACTGAAACAGCTGCTTAGGAACCATCAACGCCTTCATGCTGAGGTCAGGCCATTTCGCTGCGAGCAGTGTGGTAAGAGCTTCTACCGCGCCCACGGTTTGAAGATGCACCAGAAGGTACACACGGGCGAGCGCTCCTACAACTGCCAGTACTGTCAAAAACGCTTCACCATGCAAGGTAACTTGCAACGACACCTCCGCATACACACTGGCGAGAAACCATTCCGCTGTGAGACGTGCGGCAAGTGTTTCAACCAGGCCGACACGCTGAAAGGCCATCAGAGGATCCACACGGGCGAGCGTCCCTTTGGGTGCGAGACGTGCGGGAAGTGTTTCATCCAGAAGAGTTCCCTGAAGATGCATCAGAAGACGTCGCACCTGGGCGAGAATGCGCGAGCCTGCGTGGTGTGCGGCACGATCATGGCCTGCGTCGGCTCGCTCCGCACTCACCTCATAGAACATACGGCAACTATCCCCTGCACTTGCATGCTGTGTGGCAACCAACTCAATTCCATCACTGAACTGCGCTCACACCAGCAGATCCACACGGTAGAGAGGCCCCACAGCTGTGGAATCTGTGGAAAGAGTTTCAAGGCATCAGCCTACCTGAAGATCCACATGAAGACCCACAGTGGCGAGAAGCCTTTCTCCTGTGATATCTGTGGACGCGCGTTCACACAGCACAGCAGCCTTAAATCACATCAGGTGCTTAGATTGCATTCTTTATTTTGATTAGATTATAGCTTGATACTTAATTTGTCTATTATTATTTGCTTTGTTAGTTTCTCTTACCTAATACTGTATAACTAACTCAAATATCTTAATCCAACCTAGCCTAATTTAAAGGACCACTTCACCACTTTTCAAACTAACTTCATATAATTGGTCCTTAATTAATGTTCATGATAAAATAGCACAATATTTCTGTCGGTCTCATAGGAGGGCTGTGGGCAGTCCGAAACCTGTCCACCAGTGGCATCATCATTTGACAGAATTCTTATTTTTTTAAAGATTTTTTTTAAACAAAATATTTAGTTTATTATCGTGAGAAAGATGGCTTTCATTATCGCAATAAGATATCGGAATAGAAAGCCTGCAGTTTATATTAGCTTGGATTCCCCATCGATGATGTCACTGGTGGACGGGTTTCTGAACTGCCCACAGCCCTCCTATGAGACACAGACGGAGTAGAAAAAAATGGTGGTATTTTATCATGAACATTAGTGAGGACCAATTATATGAAGGTAGGTTGAAAAGTGGTCCTTTAAGGAAACGGACATATACTACAGTAACTAAAACACATAATCCTATTTATAAAGAAAATAGGATTATGGTTTTTAAGAAAATACTGTAAATCAACCTCTTGCTTGCGATCTTAATGTCTCATTTACCTTTTTTATTTTCATTTCCAAGGTGGTCCACACAGGAGAGAAACCCTTTATTTGCGGCACATGCGGGAAACGATTCAGCAATACAGGCAACTTGAATCGACACCAGCGCATTCACACAGGAGAAAAACCCTTCAGCTGTGACCAGTGTGGACGCAGCTTCAACCAGGGCAACAGCCTCAAGGCCCACCAGAAAATACACACTGGGGAGAAAGAGTTCATATGTGATAAATGTGGCAAGTGTTTCTCCTACCTAAGAAACCTGAAAGATCACAAGTGTATTTATTCATGACCGTGTGGGTTAAATTGATTTACATTGTTCTATCCAATCAGTGGTTTGATATGGTTCATTCTTGACAGGTTTGTTATTAAAGTAGTGCCAGTGGTTGCAGACTGTTGTTTTCACAGATGGGACACATTAAATAATTAATTGATGATTATTATGCACAGATAGATCTTAGGAATAGGGTACCACCATGAGCCGATTTAAAAAAAAAGGTGTCTTCCATTAGCCTGGCTAATAAGCCAGACTCAAATCACACTGTTGTTCATGGAACATAATAAGCAGGCGAGAATTATATATTTTTTGTTGTCAGGATTGTTTACTAATAAAATGTGTTTTTTCTTAGCACCACTGATCAAGTGGCTGGTAGAGTCGGCAATGACCACAGTCAAACTTTACTAGAATTTGGTTTAATTTCCTGCTTTGACTATTAACACTAAGGCTGACTGACTATTGTTATGAGCTTTGAATGAATGTTGAGCAATGTTTGAACTGTTTCTGTAAAGAAAACACTTACAGTGTTATTTGTGTGGATTTCACAACAACGGTAGCTGTATAGTAACTGAGTTTATGCTGTTCTATTGATTAACAAGTTGCCTTGTGCTGAAATTGACTGCTTTTGAAGATAGGCCTACTTTTTAAAGAATATTTGTATGTAACGCCTTTCATCAAATGATGTACTTTTTGGTATTGATGTATCTCAATATTGTGACTGAGCCAAACATTGAATATAACAATTGAAATTGTTTTTCTGCGCTTCTTTTTCCTTTCTTTCCCTGAATTCATTGATATGAGATCATGAGAACATATCAGGTAGTTAAATACACACCGACATCTGTGAGAGAAGCAACACTTAGTGTTGAAATACATTTCTACTTTATGATAGTAGAGGCTAATAATAGCTTGCACATACTGTAGGCTTCTTAATTAGACTCATCAAGGTTCAAGATATTTATTATTTATTGCCGTGCCAACACATTAGGTTATGTTTATATAAGTACAGACATAAAGGCTACAACCACAGATATGTGTAGACTAGAAACCTAAATACAGTATGATTAAAAGCAAAAGTGAATACATAGATTAATTGCTTAAAATAATATAATAACCAATCCGCCAAAATCATATTTGCCCAGAATTTGCAACACAGTTAAATATTGGGATTGTGGTCAAATAAAAATGACATATTTGTTTATTAGCCAGAATTAATTGGCCATTGAAGATAATCAGTTCTTGTGTGAACAAGAATATCTCCATAAGCTGCAGTACTGTACAAACCTGATGCAATTAACATTTGGAGCCTAGACACTTCATAATGTCAATTCATTTGAAATGTACAAGTATTTGGGCACCCTAATAGCTGCAGAAATTGGAAAGATGCAGTAGAAGTAAAGGGAAGAATACATGAATAATATATATTTTTTAAATAGTATGGAAGAGCAAAGAAATAAATGCTGCTAGCTTTCACAGTATCCTGTAAACTATAGCCAAGCTGGTTAGCAAGTTCAACATTTTGAATGGAAATTCCAGTGAGAGGACTAAAGCGAGGCTCCTAATGCAATGTTCTGACAATGACTGCGGAGAGAGAGATGGCTGTGCGAGGGGTATGGCCTTGGTGAGAGATGATGGAGGAGTAGAGAATGCTGGTGAAGAAGTGATGGAGCAGGTCGGTTCATCCCCTAACTTTTCTCTGTGCTTCCTGACCCATGAACTAATATAGAGAATAGACACACAGCTGCAATCCCAGGGATTCTCAGTCAGGTAGATGGCAGTAAGGCTCTCCAGTGGACCTAAAGTCCCATTTTCCACTTCTCTTAGCTGGTTGGATTGTAGCCACAACATCTGGAGACTTCCAAGGCCCTGAAACACACTAGGGTGTAAATTATTCAACCGATTGCTCTCTAATTTAAGTTCTGTTAGCTTTGTTAGTGGGGAGAAGAGCTGGGGTTGTAAAACAGCCAAGTGATTGTTCTGTAGCTGGAGCCTGCGGAGGTGAGAGAGGGAGCGAAAGATGTTGGCAGGGAGGTAACTGAGCTGGTTGAAGCCTAGATGAACATCACTCAGTTTGGCCAAATTCACAAAGTCTTCAGGAGACAGTTCAGAGAGATCATTATTATTTAAGTGCAGTGTTTTCAGACTCAGAAGCTGAGCGAACAGGCTCAGTGGGAGCCGTGATATGTGGTTGTCATCCAAGTGTAGCTCCTTTAAATTGATGAGGCTGTCAAACTGGTCCGGGTGAAGAGAGGAGAGAAAGTTGTGGGATAGCTTCAAAGAACGCAGAGTCCTCAAATTGTGGAAGACAGAATGATGCATTGAGCTGATGATGTTATTGGCTAGCAGGAGCTCTCTGAGGTGTGTCAGATTGTGGAAGAGTCCTTTGGGAAGCTGGATTATAGCATTATTTTCCAGGTAGAGTTTCCGAAGGGATCTGAGTTTGGAGAAAATTCTAGGACGAAGCTCTCGGATGTGATTGCTCGACAATTGGAGATCCCTGAGCTTGGTCAATGAGTCAAAAACCTCAAATGCAATAACAGAGATGTTGTTGCTGTTCAGGTGCAGTTCAGTTAGGTTGGTTAGGTCCAGGAACACACCCACAGGCAGTAACGTCAGTTCATTGTGGTACATATCAAGGAGTTTGAGATTAATCAGGTTGTTGAAGGCAGCAGAGGAGAGCAACTGTATGAGGTTGGAGCTGAAGTCTAGTTTTTTCAGTGAAGCCAGGCCTCTCAATGAGCCCTCAGTAATTGTGGTCAGCTTATTTTGGCTAATATCTAGATCAACAAGCTGGGCTAGAGAGGAGAAAGAATCTTTTTCAAGTACTGTGATGCTGTTTGTCTGCAGGTACAGACTGCTGAGGTTGGTGACTTCTTTAAGCGCCTCAACTGGGACAGACATCAACAAGTTGTTACTCAGATCCAGGTGTTGGAGATGGGACAGTCCTCTGAAACTGCCCTTCTTAACTTGTTCAAGCCTATTCCGGGACAGAATTAGTTTTTCTAATGCAATCAAGTTCTCAAACACACCCTCATCTATTTGTGATATACTGTTACCATTGAGGTGCAGGTCGATGAGACCAGGGGCTCCATCAAATCCACCAACTTGTAGCTTTCGAATCTGGTTCCAAGTCAGAGTGAGTGTCTTTAAATTACCCAGTCCGTGGAGTGTTCCCACTGGTAGATCTTCAATGTGGTTGAAACTCAGGTCCAACATGGTTAGGAAAGGGAGGTTCTGGAATGTACCTTGTTGTACAGGCCCCACATTGTTC
>NC_136792.1:38308216-38545716 GCF_951216825.1 Electrona antarctica | reverse complement strand
TATACCATACTGTACGTCAAATGTAAACCATACCCACGCTAGTTAAAAATACACATGAAGTTACAGTTGTATTCCTTTAAATAGCAGGATGCACCATATGTAAGGTTGGTTATCATCCAAATGGCTTCTGCGAAAAATATTGGGTAAAAACTGGCACAATTGGCAGTGTTTCCAGTAAGGAGGTGGCGAGGGATAATGTCCTTGTTGTGTAGCGGTACAACACTGACCCACCAATGAATCAGAGACCAGGGTTCAATTCCCGGCAGCAGTGACTGAGACTTGCATGACTGGATGCTCCAGTCATGCAGGTGAGGGATCATATTTGTGTCTTTGCACCAGGACTCTGTATTGCTGTTAAAATGACAATTATATGTTCTGATTATTTTTCATTTGATAATACATTTGTAAGCCTATATATAATATATAAACATTTTTTATTTATTCTGCTGGTCACCTAATCTTAGTCTGCTTCTTTTGAAGTATATTGATAATATATATTATTGTTATAATTATGCTGTGTCTTTTTACATTTACATTGGATTAGCCTATGTTATCTCTCTAGCCAAGAAATCTGTTATTGTTATGCCTTTTGACATAGACGAACATTTGTTTGTTATATTGTATTTTCTTGTCTCTGCACCCTAGTACCTAATAGGTACAGGGCTCAAAATGGCACTTTTGTTTTGTGCAGCGTAATGGACCATAAAAACTTGAGAAGATTTCATCCTTAACCCTCAGCCTGACATTCCTTTTGTTCAATGGGCTATAAGTGTATGAGATATGTTTCCCCTATTAATTGATTTGATAATAGGCTACCACATAAAGTAGACTTCATGACTTGAGAGATGTTGTGCATTAGGGCCTATGGCCGTAGGCTATTAAAGGCAGATTTTCTCTTCCAGGGCGAACAAAAACCTTTTTATATATTGTCACATGGATGATGGACAAACTGGACTAATACTGGAGTAAATATAGCCTATGTGTGAAGTGAAAGTGCATGCTGAAATCGACAAATAACATGCTTAACGGCTAATCCTGAACCTAAAGCCCAAACCACACCAGTTGCAACTTCTTAATAGAGGGTATGCATGTGACATAATCATCATACCCGGAAGTTATGCGGGAACGCCTACTGAGTGTCCAAAAACTACTTTCTGACCTTGATAGCCCATACATCCAAACAGAAAAGTCCTATTTGATTGCATTAAATGACTTTAAACAACATTAAATTAACTTTGTCACTCACTTTGCCACTCGATCTGCCATTCACTTTAAGCATGCGCATACCCTCTACGGACACTTCACGCCTTTTGCACCCAAATCTTATTTTAATTATGTTTGGGGTTCCTGGGGTTTGTATGCGTGTAATATGTGTTTTTTTGATATTTTAGTATTTCAAAGTGTCCATGATGTCATGGACGCGTGATTATGTATCCCAACAAAGTTCTAGGAAAGCCCTGGTGTGATTGGCCAGTAGTCGCTGTGATTGACAGTTCTCGTTTTCTTCAGCTGAAGATACTATGTGAGAGTGTCGATGACATCATGGGCACTGTGAAATACTATTCAATATCTAAAAACACATATTACCCACATACAAACCCCAGTAAAGTGTTTCTTGTCTCCCAAACATAATTAAAATAGGATCTGGTTGCAAAAGGGGTGAAGTGTCCCTTTAAGGTCAACCACACCATTGCAACTCAACATTGGTGTGGTTGTCTGACCTTAAAACGGTTTTGTCCCAAGGAGTTGCAACTGGTGTGGTTTGGGCTTAACAGTCACAAATATTGGGTAGGCCTATAATAACGGGCACGGTCAGTAGGTTTTCTTACATTTCTTTGTAGCAGGCTGAGGCTGCAGTAGACAGTAATCTGAGTTCCCAGAAGTTTTATTTTTCGCCACTAGGGGGGCGAGAGAAAAATAAAACAGACCAAGGACTGCGAGCCGCCTAGCTGCTGGCTGTCTCAATCAATGGTGTGATTGTGCCTTTAAGAACATGGGGGATGGGCGCGCGCGCATATGTGTGTGCGGCTGTGCGCGGCCGCGTGTAGAGAGAGAGCTACCGACGCAGCAGCAGCCCTGCCTATTATCCCCATTCAGACGTCCTCTTCCCCTCTCTCTCGCTCTCTCTTGTCAAAGACGACAGTTTTGGGGGGGCCGGGGGCTGCCGCTTTCTGACGGTTCCAGTAATCGCAATGTTTACGAGACAGACAACTATACTTTCTCTCTCCTCCTCCTCGCCCAATGCTTTACTTTTTGTTGAAAGTAAGTTTTAACAAGCCAATGAATGAATTGGAAGCAGGGCGATGGGATTGATACTACAGCCGAGAGGGTCACCCCACCACCACCGCACATCCGTCGTTCCTTTATCCGCAATTTGCCATTGATTTCTCATTTCTCAAGGCCTTTATTAATCTGCACTGAGATGTTTGGTTCCAACTCCTCCTCGTCGTGGTTTAACGGATGAAATCCTGGTGTTTGTGCGAGACTCTACGTCCATGTCAACCTGAAAAATCTTTTCTCAACTAATACGAGTCCATGGTCGCGGCGAGGCGCACGGTGCTTCTGAAAATATTGCTGTGCTGTTGTTTGTTTCATCGATTGTTTTAATCGGTTCCTCTTCTTGATGACGATGTGAGACCCCTCGTTCCTCCTTCTGGCCACTGAGTGAAGATACACCCATGATCATCACGGGTCGAAGGACAAAACGGGAGGATATACTATTAAACACAAACTGAGATGGTACGACAGTCTGTGAAAAGGAAATCTATTTGAGTTATTATTATTTTAATGTTCCAAGATGAGGCTTATTGGTTGGTCTTCTCGACAGCCTCTCCCTACTACTACAACATCAGACAGACATGAAGTGGATGTAAACAGGACGCAATTGTTCAGCCAGTTTCACACGTCTAATTTTGCTGTATCATTTTCACGGTGATCGGCACTGCCTTCAGACTGTGTGACAATGTGGATTGTATAATAAGACATACCTAACAATTCCCTAATAGCAACCCCGGGTTTTACTGGGCTGGAAGAAGAGGCATCGACTGCCCAGGAGGAGCAGTGGAAAGACTTGAGACTTGGTGGTGGTGGTGTGGCTGTTGGTGCTGCTTTGCGGCCACCGCCGTGAACAGGACAGTACTCCTAAAATCCCGTTCATATTGACTATTATTATTGTGGCTGGACAGTGAAGATCACTCAGGAACAATGTCTTCACGCGCAGCACTGCCTGGTGGGATCGAGCGGAATACGGACCATGTAAGTATAAAACTGGGCGTTCAGTTCAGCTCACACACCAACATTACGTTTTATTGTCCCTTTAAAATCTCTGCGGGCCGGGGCTTATAGTCTAGTCTGCCATGTGTATAGAGAGAGCAGCTGTAATCAAGAAAGGCCACGGTAGACCCGTTAATCTCCTCATTTGGGACGATCGAAATGGGCAGAAAGGCCATAGGCTACCCTTTAGTGAATGTGCATTGATGCCTGCCTCTATGGTCGTTCACGCTGAAAAGAACGTCAGTTTTCCTAGGCGTTTTATCCTCCATTAAACTAGCACAGGCATAAAGTACATATTGTCCATGAATGTGTGTCTAAAAAAACAGACCACCTCAAGTCTACCGGTGTCCCCAATGCGCATGTCTGTCTTCAGTAAACGAAACGGTAACTGCCAGGAGGCGATCAATAATTAATGCTTTTGATGTAAGAAATACCTATCTCTATCCACTCATCCATTCCGCCCCCTCCACAAGCTTTCTGTCAATACATCCATCCACCCATCCTTCTTCTCTCTTCATCGATACCCCCACCCTTCCCTCGACCTTCCTCCCTCTCTCTATGTGCCACTGCCTCCACCCACCCATGTCTTTCCCCACTCTCTCATCACCTCTCCATGCCACCCATCCCTCCACACACACCCATGATGACCCATCCCTCCTATCGACATTCGCCTCATCTCTCTTCTGTTGGTACATACATGATACATTATTTATCCACGTATCACCTCTTGATGCAGACCTTTCATCTATCCCTCTCCCCTAATCCACCTATACGGTATCTGTTCAGCCTCCTTCCGCCTGGCCTCCATCTTTTCACCTTTCGTTGTCAAACTCACCATTCTAAAAGGGGAGGAGGGCCTCTTTTTCATTATCGGTCTGTCCTACATTTGCCCAATTTGAACAGGCATTCTTCAATTATTTTCTAATTTGTTTCACAAATTCATGGTGCACCTCAGTGGGGAAACAACGGTGCACAATGTGCTGTGTCAGGCTAGGCCAGCTTGTCTCAAGAACATCTCTCTATAAAATGCAACAGAAATAGGACTTTTGGTTGAAGCACTAGTGGAAGAATTTATCCGGGGGGGACAATGTGTGTTTTGTTTTTATCAAACTCAGAACTGAATACCTCACACAGCTGAGTATGCCTGTTATATGCAATTATGCATACATCACTGACAGACGTACACCCATCATCCTGACTACCACTTATGACAGATAGATGTCTTTATTATCAGCACAAGAACCTGCCAGCCAAAGAGCAGAGTGAAATATTATCTGCATCTCACTGTAGCCCAGCCCCATATATTCTATCCTGCCAAAAATGTTATTTTGTGGTATTAACACTTTCATTTTCATTGACTTGAAAACGAAACCATATCGGGAGGACCGCTGACCATTAAAACACATGCAAATGTGTTACTGCTGTGTGCATTTGATAGGGCTGCATTGACTGGTGATGTAAGTCTGTGTTGTTCATTAATGGGCTGTGTTGGTATAGTCAGTATGAAGCTCAATTAATAGAACTAGTCCTTACCCGTTTGAATATTATGTAAACACCAAATGATGTACAGTGTGGGTAATGCGATTTAATAGATCATAGTATTGATGTTGTTGTATGTATTTTGAGTTGTACTCGGTCGGGGACTGGGGGAGAGAGTTGGGATGAAGTTGGGATGGGCACAACATTAATAATATTAGGCAGGTGGTCCGCGAAGCATGCCGTGACATGCATCAGACGTAGTACTGAAACTCTCCCTTTCACCAGCCAGGGGTATACACAGTATATTAATATTGTCTGGATTAATTGAATAGCTTTGTCCAGTCCCCCCTTTTCAAACCGTTGAGTTTAGGAATCCCCAAACCAACCACATAGCTAACTGGCTTCCCTTCCTGATCTTGCACCAGTTCTGTCTCCATACTCCAGTGTCAGACTGAATGTGAGCTATCACAGTCAGATGTTTATTTCCTATGATCCATCCTGGCACAAACCCAGAGCCATAGCATTTTTAGATGTGGCAAAATCCAGAAGATATTTCATCATCTGATGTGAATCTTGGGGGTGGTCTGTTTGGCCAGTCCAGATACAGCATGCATTTTATCCTAACAACACTCACTGCTATTCCTTACTTGTATGTTTTTGTGTACTTTAAGTCTAGTCTGGAAGTTGATTCAGATGAGGCCAAATCAGTTTTCCAAGAGCAGAGCATGGTCTTGTAGTGTGATGCATTGTAAGAGAAATTATATGCACAGTAGTTGTCTGAGTCATTAAACATGGGAATTCTTTATAAAGCCAGTAGGGGAGAAAAAAAAGCTACGTTAAGCTTTAAGTCAGACAGCAGAATGATTGCTTTGCTCTCTCAGTCACAAGCCACACTTGTTAGCAACCTCACCATGGCAACAGAGGGGGGTCTTCCACACACACACACATACATGCACGCGCACACACGCACGCACACACACACTGTTCCCTTTATTCCTTCTCTCTTGCACTGTCTCTCTCTCTCCAAAAAGACAACCAACCAGACACACACACACACACACACACACACACACGTTTCACAGTGAAAAGAAGGGGTTCTGAGCAGGAGGAAACTGACACTCCTCTCCTGCGAGGGTCCTATCACATTGCTGTGCATAGGCCTCCCAGAAGGCATGTGTGTAATTAAATGATGCTAGACTGTATCGTGTTCCTCATGTATTGTCTCCATGGGAAAGACGCAGTGGATATATGTATGGGAAATGATGAACTAGGAAATAATCTGAATATGTTGTAGAAAAGCGGAACATACAAGTTAATAATCTATTTATTCAGGATTTCAACTACAACTTCAATTTATTGTCACATGATCACATCACAGGGCTATAGGTGTAAAGTTATTTGCAGTTATGTTTTTGTACACTCAACCATCATTTGAGTCACTCCTCTCCTCCACTATTTTCCTCTTCTCGTTGCAACACAAACACACCTGTGCCTGAAGAGCTGAGATCAAAGTCAGACCAGACAGTTATATTCCAAAAAATTTTTTATTTGTCTTGTGTATTCTTCCCTCATTCAGTGGTCTCCTCTCCAGCTGCCAGTGGTCAGTGACTAAGCATACCTACTCTCTTGGTACTCTCATCTCTGCCTCAAAAGTCCTCGTCTTGACCCTACCACTACTTTATCCTAGTGCAAGCTCATCTTGCAGATCTGCTGCAGTATCTACTATAAAGTGTAATTAGTGTCGATGGATTTTTCATGTATAATAAGATGCCCAAAATGGGGAAGCCTTAGTGTCCCTATTCTGGGGCAAACATTTGGCGAAAATATACGATTGAGTTCAACCACAAAAGCTTGCTATTCGGCTATTCACCGACCATATTTGGAAACCAGAAGAAGTGCCCCTCGGGGCACAGGTCTCCACCAGGATTGATATTTGGATAAAATCTGAAGGACTAATATAAAAAAGAGTGTTGGGCCTCCTGGTGGTGCTCGAAAAGGCAGAATTGAAAAATGCCGGCCAGATGTTTTTCCTTGGGCTTTAGGGAGTGTACAGACTGTGCAAACTGTGTTTCGTGCATAGTGCATACAAAGTTTTATTCAGATCGGTGCATGTGACTTGGCCTGTTATAGCGCCACCATGAGGCTGATCTGAAAAAAGTGGCTAGTGCTTCCTCAGCCTAGTGGGAATATGCTTGCACAGTTTCACTGCACTCGGGCCCTGCATTTATGATTTGCAGCATTTTGTACAAAACGGTAGCCTGGCCCCAGCCCTGAATCGCTAGCCACGCCCATTAAGAAAATATATTCTGGCGATTCAATAATGAAGTGAAACGAAATGAAAATTTGTGTCAGGCTAACAAAACGGGCAGTCTTAAACTTTGGAAGGCAATCTTAGCCAATCAGTGTAGAATCTGAGAAATCCAACAGATTCGTCGTGATCACATGACTACAGAGGTCATGTGTACCGATTTGCATGAGATTTGGATGAAATCTGTGCGACTAATATAAACGTGTGTGTATGTGTGCGCGCACATGTACACACATGTAATACTGCGTGCATTTGTCAATAAACCAATGGGTCCTTCCTGGTAGAACAGGACTGTTGTGTTCCCCAACAACAGTGACAGCTTCTGAGGTTCATTAGTGCGCTGCCCTGACTTGTTAGCCAAAACTTGGCAGCCTTTTCCGATAGCCCTGGTGGCATTCAGTTGAGTTCACCTTTGAACATGGCAGTTAGTAGTTGGTCCAGTTATAAACAACTTGGAGCTTTTAATCAAATGGTTCAGCGACTCGAGTTTAACCTTGTACGATCTGCATGATATGAGGGTAGGTGACATTTGCTTTTCTGGCACACAAAGCCAAGCTTCGGTGCATTGTTTTCAAGCCAGCTAATTCAACTGAAGTGAGAGTGAGTTATGGGTGTAACAAGGTTGGAAAAGGACATTTTGAATTGAAGGTCACTCTTTTGCATTCCTGGATTGATGGGGGAAATGAAGGGGGCGATAGTGATGCCCTGCCTTCTTGTTTACTACTGTTTACTGTTTGAGCAAGTCACGCAAACCCTCAAGTTCTCCATTGGAGCTACTCTGTAGCCTGTTCTAATAATCAGTTGGGCACATCACAGCAGGTGTATCCGTAATTGTGTCTAGTTGCTGAAAAAGTGCAACCAAATCCATGCGCTTTACCTGCACATATTAGCAGTGGATGCATGCACAGACACGTTCAGTTTTTAATTGATTGTCATCAACAGTGACACTTATTCACAAAGTTGCTTTGATTTGGATGATATTCAGATGTTATGTCATAAGAGGCTGCTTTCCTGGCAACAATTGTATAATAATTATATAGACTAGAGACTCGCTTATCAGTTCATACTTCTGTTCCCATCTGGACATGTACAAACAAGCTCACTGTCGCATAACATGTAGACATGCACATATAAATACTGCCAAAATGACACAAATGCCCACAAATATACAGATAGACTGATAAACAGGATCAAACATGGACTCATACACATACACTGTTGGACACAAACATAGTTGTGTGCATTGCGTAATGGGGATCTTCCATTCTGTAGGCTCCCAGGTGTCGCCTTACTCTGTTGTGTCTTCACACGCATAAGTTACAAATGTGATCATGACACAATATCTGTGTTTGTGTACATTTGTGCATCTATGCTGCAGCTCCCATGTATGAATATATATGCAAAAGGTCTGCTGACTGAGTTATTTTCATTGTTTGTTGTGTGGTGTTGAGGATATTTTATTTTATTTTGCAAACTGTATGGTGAATCTAGTCTACGCGGTGCACCTAATAAAGGGGAAGAGGGATGTAATTTTTGTTCAAAAGTTCTTTGTTTGAAAGAACAAATTAGTCAACTGTTGACGGACACGTCCACATCAGGAATGTGACATCCATGGTGACGGTTTAGGCTCACAATACTTGGGAATCTGGAATGTCCCTGTGTGGAACTCACTGCACTGGATAGTTATCGGCCGATTGTGCCAGTTCATCACCATCAAAGTAGAGGCCTCAGAGTGTTATAGTGTACGTGGTTTTCTTTGTGCTAAAAAGCTATTGTGATAGTACTCATTGCTATAGAGTGTTTGTTCAGTAACAGGAGTCTCCATGTCTCTCTAGCTTTTTATTAAACAGAAAATGCATTTTCGGAAAATGAAACTGGGATACCAATTTTATCCAATCAGTATAGCGAACGCAGTCAGGAATCTACAGATTAAACAAGTGGAATTGTATAAGTGATGACACAAAGAAATGAGGAGACAAAATTGTAACTGGAAAAATTGAGCTCATAAATAGCTACTCTGTCCTGATCGGCTGAAATTGTGTCACCTACCTGTAAATGTATTTTCTGTTTATTAAAAGGGAAGTGGCCATTTGGTTCTGCAGTTTTTTTCTTTATTGGGACAGACAGTAGAAAAAGTTAGACAGTACAAGAGAAGCAAGCATGGGAGACGAGACTGTAACAGAGTTACAAGCTTTGATGTGTCTAGTATAGAAACCCCTTGTTTCAACCAATTCATCACATTGCCAGTGCTATTATGTTGGATTAAATGTTAGACATGTAATGTCTGGGTCACAACTGTTTTAAAATAAGAAAAGGAAAAGCGTGACAGCCACAGACTTGCAATATAGCCTAGCTGATCTGAGGACAGACATACTGACTTGCTGGTATTGAAGATGTAAGACCATGGGAGACTAGGTCAGTTCAGTGCTAATCCTTGTGTAGACTGTAGAGAACAAAATCCTTCCCGACAAAACGCATATTGCTTTTGGAACGAGGGCGAGGAACCATTGAGGAAGGTTGTGCAGTGGAACATTATGCAAACCTTGCCTAGTCATGGTGAGACAGACAGGCATGGTAGAAGAGTGAGGGAGTGAGATAACACAATCGATGTGTCTCACAGAGAGGGGTGAAGAGATAGACAGATGCGAGAGAGACTCAGGAGTGACTCATCACTTTAATCCATTGCATCTGATTTCAACAAAATAAATCTTTTTGTCTGGTCTGGTGACCGATGCCCTGGGGTGAGGGAGATGCTGAATAACCTGGCAGACCTCCAGAGAAACAGTGAAAGTAGCACTCTGTCTGTGTGCCCACATTTTAGCTCAGTCTCTCTCCGTCTGTCTACAGTTGAGCCCTCTGTTTCTCTGTGTACAGTACTTTTCTCTATCTCGGTCTTCATCTATCGCTAACTTCAATGTGGACGGTTTAGTAGTCTGTATGCACCTCGGATGGACGATCCTGTTGCACTTTGCATACTCGATTCAGGCCATGCCAGGCCAGCCCATCCCAGGGGAGGGAAGTTGTTGTCATTTGACCTATGATGTCAGGTGGTTGTCCTAAATCCTTAGAGTATATATGAATAGAGACGGCACCCGGAGGAAACCCTGAGGCGCAATGGACATAGTGGGCGAATGTATTATTGCAGCGTGGGCCAAACACATGAACGCGCTGGTCCGTTGACTATCATTGCGCACGTTCATGATGACACGTGAACGCGGTTTCAGTGCAATGGCAGCGCGTTCATGTTCTTGGCCCAATCAATCCCAGAATGCACTCTGTTCCTACAAGGAAGGAGGAGTGAAATCGCCTCATGCGCTTTTGAGCAACTTAATGCAAGTGGATGGGAGGAGAACTCGGGTGACGTCTCTATTCATATATACTCTAAGCCTAAATCCCCTATGTTGGCCATGGCACACAAGATTTAGGTATAATAATAATAAGCCAGAAATACAGACACTCTTGACTCCTAAGTCTCCTCCAGGAGGTGGAGTTGCTGGACATGACGAATACTGAGGAGATCATAGGCTTGCCTCTTTACTTAAGGGAAGCCTAGCCATCATCACTGTCTACCTGTGTATATTTAATTTAGCAAATCAGCCCTCAACGGCTTCTGACAGAAATATGAGGAGGGGACCCCTCCCCTATTGGGCGGGGATTCTCTTTCTTTTTGAGTGGTTGTTTTTCACCATTTGTGCGCAACCTAACACACACGCACATATTAACTGTATATATGATGATTTCGGGTGTGCCAGTACAGTACAGTGACAGTAGAGGGTACAGTAGAAGGACCCCCACACGGTAACTTTTTTCCATTTCTCATTTCTCCTGTGGGTCTGGAACTTTAAAAGGAAATTTAAAAGCTGATGGCTAAATATTAAATAAGAGCCACCGAGTAATTGTGGCATTCATAATCTGATTACTTGATTTAATTTCAATAATCGGTGGATTAATATCGACTATCCAAAATAACTTGTTAGATGCAGCCCTAGTGTAGCTATGCCGATAATATTAGACGACTGATAATATCATGTGGCATTCTTGGAATAAGTCAGCTGACCTTTCTTTGGATGCAGAGAAGGCTTAAACAGGGACAGGGTGGAGTAGCAAAATCCTTCTTAAACCCTGGAGTCATTTGATTTCACCTCAAAGTTTATTAACTGGATTAAGCTTTTTTTTTTAACCAATCCTAGGGCCTCCATTATAACAAATTGTGTTATTTAACAGCGTTTTGAGCTGCATAGGGGCATATGCCTAAACTGCCTTTTTCATCATCATCTTGGTGCTTGGGGAACAATATAAAAGCGTACAACTACTGGTTGTCCGGTGTCGGCGGTGTGAATGCGTCACAGCTGTGGTCGTTCGTAAATAAGGCACACTGTGACGTCACCGCCCACCACACTCAACAAACTGACCACATTCCCGGTGCGCATTTCCGAACGCACCCTTAATGAACTGGTGGGTGTGGCCACATAAAAACACAAGTTTAACACTTTCTGTACACTATTTTGAAAGAAATCTTCCTAGTATAATCATAATACCTGATGATCATTTTTTAGGGGGGAGAAAAATCACGGCACTCCATCTTTAAATCTTTTAATGATCTGAGGTGCCATTATGACCTCTGCATCATTTGTTGAAGTTACAGGTTAGACACTTTGTCTACTCTAAATCCTTTGGGTCTATCTTAACACCTCACCCTAGCTAGTATATGCATGTACTGACACAATTAATGGGTGGCTTTGGTAAAGTACAATAGGACTCTTCTGAAAGTCTCAAGGGGGAATAGTAGGATTCTTCATAACTTAAAAAAGATGCCAAGGAACTCAAAACCGGCTTGATTCAATTAAAGCTTTTAAACCGGATTTACTATACCCCAACCAAATGACATAGTCCGATTAACACCAACTTGACGTACAGGATATGCCAAGTTAATAATGAGGATACAATGTGGGGTTTCCTCGCCTCGCCTATCTTGGGCTACCCTGTGCCTTTAAAGGGCCAATGAACCATTGTGGCATGCATTATGGGTACAGACGTCATTAATACTACACTGTAAACTCTGCCCCTGCTGTGAACCTAGTGGAACATTCAGCCGGAGAGACTAGCTGTGATGGAAGACTTGTGACTAGGGTAGAAATATATCATTGTGTTGAAGTCTACTCTGGGTATCCATTCTATCCAACTTTCCATGTACAAATACTGTATATACATGTCAATATTGTGTTGTTGTAGACACACGCTAGTATCTTACAGATTCTGATGGCAGATGTATTCATGTTTTGAACACAGCTTCAGTCCTGAAGCCATACAAACCACAGAAAAATGACATCGTTGTCATTTTTCTGTCAATGTTCACTTCCTGGTCTCGCCTACCAGGAAACGCCTGTGGTGCTTTGTTAGGACAGCATGTGACCATCTCTTACGTCAGAGCAGGAAATGAAGCAAAATTTCAGTTTACAAAGTTTCCTGCAGATGTGACTAGCCTAAAAGCGAGTGCATGTGTTTGGTCTGACATATACTAACAGTCCGACAGGCATTTGTCTGACACCCTACGCAAAACCCAACCCTAAACCTAACCTCACAGTTTTAACCTGCCACACATGTCTGGAGCCACGGGTTACTTGTAACCTGCCACAGGTTAGTTACTTAGTTTTATCAAAGCAAACCAATATGGCTTATTTCACCACCCCAAATAAATAATGAGATTGGGCACTACTCTAAACTTTATATAGAGACAGTGTAGTTTGTAAGGGTGAGATCACAGGAGAGGGTGTCAGGGATGTGACACTATGACTGCAGAACATGTTCGAAACAATACCATCACCCACACAACAGCCTAAAAGTGCTCTTTCTTTTTTTTATATGATTTATGGGATAACCAGTATGAGGGATGTGACTATTAGGGTTTTTGTAAGAGATTTACAAACGTTATGCTGCATAATTTGCACGCCACTGGTTTTTCATCTAGCTTGTCGAAACGCCCTTTACACAAATCCAACATTACACTCACAAGTTGCCAGCAGCAGCCACTTGAGTAAAACACATACACACTGTGTGCTCCTCTCCTGTTTGGAAAACACTGTAGCTACTGTAGTTTTATATTTTGAACATTTTGGAATAAAATGTTTTCACAAAACATCTATTTAAGCAACACACACTGATTTTCTTTATTTTATTTTTGGAACACAGTTCTTCTATTACATGAAGTTAGGACTTTGGTACTTTATTATGGCAGGCTTACAGTCATGGTGTACAATGTTGTTTCTTACTTGTGTGTTGTGGTAATACTATTTTAAGAGGCCGTGTTAAGGTGAGTGACATTGTTAAGAGGTGTTTACAGTGTTTTAACCCATTTAGACCTGAGGACACATTTGATCTCTCACCTTATAGCTTTTAACCACTTTATCCATTATTTTTAAACGCATCTGTTGAAAAATAGCCGATCTACAAGCTCACCGATCCCTGCGCTAAGAGTTTGTAGATCTGCTATATTTGAAAAATTGTTAATGTATGCATGCACATCTTTGAATATACACTCTTTCACAGCAAACGTTTTTAACTCTAGTCCGTGGAACAACATATTTTGAGATGGGGGGGGGGGGAAATACGTATCATACTGGGAGTCCTTGACATGAGTATGTCAGGGGAGAGGGGCTCAGGGGACAGGGGCTCAGGGGACAGGGGTAGAGTGGCTGGTCGAGCGGCCGGGTGGGAACTGAGATTCCCAGTTCGAACCCAGGCTCCCCCACAGTCCCCCAGAATTGGGGGGGGTGTGCCTGGATAAAAGCGCTATATAAATGCACCATTTATCATTCAAGTTGTGTTGTGTGATGACGGTATTACATTTTGTGAGGTGACAGTGGTGGTGTGTTGGGACAGCGTGAATTCCGTTTGTGTCCGAGCATAGGCATGGTAACGCCCCGCCTGCCTGTGATTGGCCTACCGACACTGCCCGTCTTGACTGTCCTCCGAGCTCCGTCCGAGGTGGATATGCTGGATGCCTGGATAGTCCGATGCGAGGTTACTCCGTGGTGGGAAATAATACAAGTAGTATGGTATGATACAAGAGAACGCTAACTTGTACGTTTTATTTTTGTAGAAGAGGCAAACTAATATTGTTTATGCCGTTTGCTTTGAAGGAATAATTGATTGAACATGCACGCCATACTATGATTTGATTTGGGTAAATAAAGTGTTAGTAACACTTTATTTACCCAAATCAAATCATAGTACAACATGCGTATTCAATCAAAGCAAACAGCATAAAGTTTGCCTCTTCTACAAAAATAAAACTTACAAGTTAGTTACAAGGCTGCATTCTATCGCGCGTGCCAAGCTGTCATTCTCTTGTTGTATTATTTATTTCTCAATCTCACCACGGAGTAACCTCGCGTCTCGGAGGACAGTCAAGACGGGCAGTGTCAGTAGACCAATCGCAGGCAGGCGGGGCGTTACCATGCCTATGTCTGCCTGAGTCGGACACAAACGGAATTCACGCTGTTGGGACAGTGTGTGAAGTGGTGGTGTGTTTGTTGTGCAGTGTAGAGAGGCCCAGTGCCTCTAGCCTAGGGCTAAGAGGTCAAGAGTCAGCACAATTGGAGAGAGGAAATGGACTTGTGTGTGTGTGACTGTGTGTGCGAGGGAGTGTAAGATTTTGGAGTTGAATTTCATCTGTATTGATATTGTTACAACTGACGGCCTGGACAAACGGAACATGTTGCGTCTATGTGTTCCGTTTGTCTGCGCATGTGTGTAACTGTATTTGTGTCCCAGGGTTTTGCCCTTTGAGGGCGTAATGATGACTATAAAGTCAACTTTATTTGTATGGCACCTTTCCCTGCGACATACTAGCGTCATGTCCAGGGGGTGTACTTGTACATCAAGCTGCCTCACGCTACAGAAACAGGAGATAGGCTCCTGCCCTATGGGCCTCATGGCTCGGCAAGGCTACTTACTTACTTACTACCTTTCATAAAACAAGTCCTAACTGCCGGGTGCAGAAAGCTTTAGTTTATGAACATCTACAGTATAATCAGTTTGTGTGCCGCAGCCTCTGCCTCAACGCATGGCTTCACGTTGCGGCGTTCAGAGTATGGGATTCATGCCGTTCAGACTATGGGTTTTATGGGTAAGTCTCCATTGGCTTAGAGAGGCAGCCAATCATGAAAAAGTGTCCACTACGGTCGCTACTAGAGGTTGTAGTGAATGTAGGCCAGGATGCTTTTCAAGCACCTGGCAAAAAAAACATGCAGCTGAAAGTGCTTTACATTAAAGAGATTACAAAAAAGATCAACTTAGAAAGAAAGCAGCTACAAATTCTACAATTCTTAAAGCACATAATCCGTAAGAAAGTTTAGTGGTTTAGTTTGTGTTTTGTGTGTGCGTGTCCTACTTACGAATGATTTATAATTCACGTATGATTGAGTGTGTGTGTGTGTGTGTGTGTGTGTGTGTGTGTTTGAACGTGTGTACCTGCGTGTCCGTTCTTGTGTCGTTGTCAGCTGGGGGTATTGTGTAAAGACAGGATGTGTGACGCTGCAGTGTGTGTGTGTGTGTGTGTAACCTTGAGCCATCCTCGAACATATCTCTCTCCCACACACACACACACACACACACACAGAGGACTGTATCCTGGCCACCGCAGATCTCCTCCCTTTGGGTGGAGTCCAGTGTTTTTGTTGGTCATACTGCACGTCCTGACATAACGTTAAGCTCTGTTCCACACTGACAGATATAGAGGACACAGTGATACCTTTCATTGAGTTGTTATTCCTTCAGCCGATGCACCTCGTCCAGAGCAGGACCTTCAAAGGAAGCCAATTGTAAAGCCTGTGTAATATGTTGTTAATGTTGTACAACAGTCTGTATCGCTTGCTGGATATGAATGATTTTCAACTAAATGTTTAAATCAGTGCACACATTGCTGCACTTATTCCAGGTGCGAGATGATGAAGCCAATCAGTCGTGGTGTGTTGGGGTAACTAAGAGACAGGTGAAAAGTATATTTAGGTTACACAGAGAGATACGACCAGTGTAGAGAGTTAAATTAGCCAGTGTGCCAGCCTACAGAGGCATATTTAATGTTTCTGTTCGTCCCAAATACATAATCTTTATCGTCCCCAAATGCCTAATCTCGCATGCTTAGAGACGCCTCTCGCATGATCATTAAGTTGAATGATTAGTACTATGCCTGTTATATGACATCTAACGAGGGAACAGTCAAATTACATAACTTAAATATTTAAGGCCAACGTTTTTTCAACCAAGGTTCATGTTTTAGGTTGTTATTAGAGAAAGATGAGTGTTAATCTTTTTACATTTGCTGCTTTATTTCGTTTCTTTCAACTAATTTTCTTTTTTACAACGTTTTACGGCGATTAGTAGTATTACTATAATCCTACTAGACCCCAGGAAATTTCATCTGGCCACAAAATATCATGGGATGACAAACTGACATTGAGCCTACGACACCCCTTCACATTCAGTAGATCCTGTGATCTTTTGTGGCCAGATGTAATGTCCTGGGATCTAGTAGGACTATAGTAAATAACAATAATGAAATTGCCATACATTTTTGGAAAAAAATGCATAGCCACTTGTTCGAATGCCCTCGCTAAAACAAAAAGCAGCAAATGGAAAAAATAAATAAATACTATTCAATTACACTCTCGTACTTTCTCTAATAACCTAAAACATGAAACCAAAGTTGTCCTTTTCAGGAGGGTGATGGAGCAATCATACTTCTATTCCAGGCCCTAGCTTCTGCTGGTCTACAGTATATGTTTTTGAAACGGGAGGGGATGACAGGAAACATTCCTAATGGACCAAATCATTTATGAGCGAGGGGCAAAAAAAATCCCATAACAACAAGATTGATGAATGTGTCCATTCATAACACAGTAGCAGCTAGCAGAGGCATACACCCACACACATACACACAGATACAAATGGAAGATGGTTAATATGCATAGCAAAGGTTGGATTTCCATACATACATGTTAGTGGGCACGCTGATATACTTAAATCTGTCTGCACTTTTTGATTTATTTGTGATTGGGTTATTTAATATTTTTTGAATGTTAGTACTTTCAGTGAGTACAGGAAGAGCTTATTTGGACATTTCGGGTTCCTTAAATGTTTTCGCTCGACCCAAAACATAGATTTTGTGCCTCTCCGGGACCCAAACGTTCAAAATATATGAACTACTTATGCCCTATTTAAAAAATACAAAATAGTGAAAATGGCCTGCAGCATAAACTCGCATACACAAAAATGGGTCCCAGCCCATTGTTTGGGACACACTGGTTTAAACGACACCGATCCTATGGGTCTCTCTCTCTCACGCATGGAAACGTTTCAACACCTTCCTGCCTTACCCCAACTGAGGTTGCAACATAACAAGAGTGACAATATTTTTTGTTAGCTTGATGGTTGTTTTGGTTGTCCTAGATAAGAATGTGAATGTGGTTGCTATGAGACATGTTAAGTTATTGCTCCACGCTAAGCAACATGGCCTTTAAGGGCAAACGGACAGTACGAGACATTGTGGACAATAGGCAAGGCACTCCATAAACCTATCTTCCTTGAGAGGAGATGTAACTGATAATGATATTTTCCATTTCACATCATGAACATCTCATCTGATTGTCACCCTCGCATGGCAGTTATGGCTCATCTATTCAAACCAGCTTAATGTTCTTTTATTTGCAGTATGTAGAATGTAGAAGAACCAAATGCAAACCAATTAGCTTGTGTTGTGTGCAGGGAATACATTATGGTTATAGAATGATAGATATAGCTGGAGAGAACAGCTCAAGACAGAGATTCCTGGAGATCGCTTGTTGACGGCCTATGCCCCAGAAGGGGCAGTAGGCGTAAGTAAGTAAGTAATGATAGATAGAACTCGTCACACTACATGAGCCTGTGGTTGTTGCCAGTTTTCAGGAGTAAGGAGGGTAAACTTAACTATGATTTGGTGGTAAACACCACTAGCAGCAACCAATATAAAAAGATGCATTCAGTGATATTTATTATTGACAAAACATTTTAACACATTTTGAAATGTGAAAAGACCTACCAATAAAACCCTTTTCTGAGCACAACTGTGGGAACTTTGCCGCAGTGTTACGCCTACTGACATTTTGTTGACAAAAGACATATTGCCAAACACTATTGGATACACTGGTAACAGCCTGATCTAGAACAATGATTGTTTTGGATAGAGGAGGCAGATAGAGCCCTGAAACTAAGGGGATTGTCACGGAGAATGGGATTCTTTTCAATATTCAAGAACAAGGTACGGCTTGTGCGCTGAATGTGCAAATCATTCAGTAAACACCCCCACCCACTTCACTCTCTCCCTCTATCTGTGCTCTGTCCTTTAATGTCACCCACCCTATATGTATGTATTATCACGTAGTCTTAGGGCCGATTCATACTCCTATTTTACCGCTGTTTCGGCGCTGTAGTGCCGAAATGATTTCGGCTCGTCAGAAATTTTCAGTAACACCGAAGAGCCGACTTTAGGACGGTACCCGCCCCCCCCCGAACCTCAAATTACGTCACATTGTAGGCTCTATAGAGCCGAACCGACTTTTATTCGGCTCTAAAATAGGAGTATGAATCGCGCCATAGGGGTCTTCATCCCTCTCTTCAACCCTCCCTTCCTTCTGCCTTCAATACACGCACACATACGATGAGTACAACAGGATGAGCTGAAATTCCTGGATTGCATGACACAACACACCCCAGCCCTCGTATGTATGAATAATACCACATGACAGTCAAGAGGGACGGGAGAGTAAATCCATATAGGCTGTTCTTGATACAAGTATGTGAGGTGGGGGAGGGGAGGAGGACGATGCTGGAAGGAGGCGGCGGCTGTGAGACCTAAATTGATGTGAGGTCACTGAAGACGAAGATACCGTCAGGGGTAGACAAAAGGGTTGGGCGGAGCCCTGTGTGGAGAGGAGAACGGCGGAGAGGGGAGGGAGGCACATCTTATGGGTGGAGGGGTAGCGGAGAGAATGACGCTGTGTATGAGGTTGGCAGCACAACAGAATGCCATGGCAGGGAGTCATAGAATTTCAGGGACAGCTTTTATCCAATGTGCCTGCCTGACAGTCAAACTATAATCTATGGTTGTGGGGGAATTTATCTATGTAACTGTATGCATATAATTTCACGATTCAAATTCAAAGATCTGCAAGCTTGGAACGCGGCGGCGCGAAGCGCTTTGATACTTTTGTATGATCGAGTAGGACATACATTTAGGAAACGCTTTTGGTGAGCAATTATGACTAAAAAGGTTTAATATTATTATTTTTTAGGTAAAAAAATAATGGCTGTATATTGTAGCCTAATGTGAGCACTCATTTGCATACCAGCATGCTCCGTTGTGGACATCAATCGATCACCCTCAAATCATATAGACACGTTATTTGTTCAGTTAAGTGCAATATTGGCTGATTTATAGTAGAAAATGGATGTTTCTAATAATGGCTACATTTTGCATATGCATGTATATGGGGCTCTTTTTTTCAATCTGCATGTTATCCCCTTCACACTCAACTAATTAAGATATACCAGTATATAAAAAGGGAAATAAATAATTAAATCAAATAAAATCATGGTGGTGTGGATGCATATATGAATGGAATGAGAAGGGGAGCAGAAAGGAGAAAGTAGGCAGACTTAAAGGAGTGGGGGTGGTAGATGAGATGTGAATCAGGTCTCATCAGACCCAAGGGAAGCAGGGAGAGAAGCCAGTTCTCCTAAAGGTACCAGGCAGTCAGTCCTCATCCTCTGTCTACTCCGAGTAGACCTCCTGGATAGCTGAAAACAGCAGAGGCACAGAGTGCAATGCAGCGACAGACTGGAGGAAGCATGGGGTGATGGACTACAAGGTGGGGGAATGGGGGGTTGGGGGAATGGGGGGTGTTGAGTGCAGGATGGAAAGAGCTGTCTGACTCTGAAGATCTACTATCTTCAAGGGGCTCTTTCATCTGACTGGCAGATGTTTTGAAGGTCAACGTAAACTAAACGTCTTGTATAACTCTTTATCATGTCAATGATTACTAGACTTTATTCATACATCATCTTTTAAAGAGAATAACATTGCTTACTAGGCCTGTCACAATTAATCTTTTAAAAAGAATAACATTGCTTACTAGTCCTGTCGCAATTCGTAGCCTACATAATTGCCCAATCGCAATTATTTTAGATAATCTCAGTTATTTTTGAATAGATGTCATAATCGTTTCCATGTTGAGAAATATTCATACATTTTCAAACATTTTCCAAAAACAGAAGATATATAAGCTTACAAGGCGTCACATTGTAACTTAAATGATATTTAAGTAATTTGTCATATCTGCCCTGTGAATGTTTTGATAACGAAGACCTAAAGGCAAAAGGAAATGTACATTTTCATGCATGTTCAATGCCCAAAACATAATTATTGTAATTGTAATTATTTGTGGGACAATCGTGACAGCCCTATTGCTTACTAATCCTTTTTTGTTTGCCTCATGGCCATCATGAATTCAATTCATGATCTGATTCTACTTGCATTCAATGGATGCGTCCATTTGGTTACATTTGTACACTTCCAGAGTTGAAGCAACACTGAGGATTTTACTGTGCATGATATGATAGCTTGTGTCTTTTGTCTGATGTGTGTTTGTGTCTGTATGGTGTGTGATTGCGTGGATGCAGCACAGTGAAAAGTGTGTCAGTGTGTGAATATCTGTGTGTGGGAAAGTCACTTGACCTTGTGATCTGAGCTCACTGTTACTGTGTACTGTTCATGCACAGAGCTCTCCACAGTCACAGCGGGGGCATGTCAAGGTGATGTGGTTTTATCAGACTTCAGATCTGTGCGTGCGTGCGTGCGTGTGGTCATCAGTCCATGGGAACCATGTGGGAATAGATAATGGCCTGTGCTGAAATTAATCATGAGAGAGAGATTCCTACTTCCTAGTCGATTTATCTCGGATGAAAGTCTCCCCCTCACCATACAATTATTGCAAATAGAAAAAGGATTTTCATCTTTACAAATTCTCCCTCTACTTTTAAATGTCTAATATGTATTTCCTGTGTGGGGCCCTGTTGAAACGGTAGTGCTCCACCGATGGCTTAACGACATAGTGATTTATTGGACTGAGGGAAGCCTAAATTGATTGTCTGAGCTACTTTTATATCCTCAAGTAGGCCAGTCTTCAGGATGCAAAGTAATCAGCTGATTACACTGATGACAAGCAATCAATCTGGTGTGATGGGACATTTTGGGGTGGCTGGAATAATGCCATTGTAAGATAAAATGTTATACCTGTAACTTACTCCAGTACTGTAGTTCTCAGACCCAGTTCTGCAAACCCCAAAGTACTGCTGGTTTCCATAGCAGTTTCCTTATTCAGGGTCTGGTTTAGACCTGAGACAACGGGTGAATTCAGTTAACTATCTGCATGGTAGAATGGAAAACAAGGAATAGTCTGTATGCCCATCATTGAAGTTGAAAAACCCACTAGTTTGTTAACACCGTGATACCACCCTCTGTCACTTTGCTCTGTCACTTCCCTATTTGGAGCATGTGAAAGTTTGTTTACTGAGACGCAACAGCCTTCTGGATCTGTGATTAGCTGTCAGCATCAGGAAATATCAAAAGCTATATACACTTATACAGTAGATTTATTATGTTTTTTTAATGATATAGTCACAATCAGTATCCTTATTGGCAGGTTGCGTCAGTAAAGACTGGTTTGTACTACCGTACTTCCCTGTGTGATCCTTCCTTGACACGTTCTGGGATGTAGAGCTACTATGTTCAGTGATCAGTAGGGATGTAGAGCTACTATGTTCAGTGATCAGTAGGGATGTAGAGCTACTATGTTCAGTGATCAGTAGGGATGTAGAGCTACTATGTTCAGTGATCAGTAGGGATGTAGAGCTACTATGTTCAGTGATCAGTAGGGATGTAGAGCTACTATGTTCAGTGATCAGTAGGGATGTAGAGCTACTATGTTCAGTGATCAGTAGGGATGTAGAGCTACTATGTTCAGTGATCAGTAGGGATGTACTATGTTCAGTGATCAGTAGGGATGTAGAGCTACTATGTTCAGTGATCAGTAGGGATGTAGAGCTACTATGTTCAGTGATCAGTAGGGATGTAGAGCTACTATGTTCAGTGATCAGTAGGGATGTAGAGCTACTATGTTCAGTGATCAGTAGGGATGTACTATGTTCAGTGATCAGTAGGGATGTACTATGTTCAGTGATCAGTAGGGATGTAGAGCTACTATGTTCAGTGATCAGTAGGGATGTAGAGCTACTATGTTCAGTGATCAGTAGGGATGTAGAGCTACTATGTTCAGTGATCAGTAGGGATGTAGAGCTACTATGTTCATTGATCAGTAGGGATGTAGAGCTACTATGTTCAGTGATCAGTAGGGATGTAGAGCTGCTATGTTCAGTGATCAGTAGGGATGTAGAGCTACTATGTTCAGTGATCAGTAGGGATGTAGAGCTACTATGTTCAGTGATCAGTAGGGATGTAGAGCTACTATGTTCAGTGATCAGTAGGGATGTAGAGCTACTATGTTCAGTGATCAGTAGGGATGTAGAGCTACTATGTTCAGTGATCAGTAGGGATGTAGAGCTACTATGTTCAGTGATCAGTAGGGATGTAGAGCTACTATGTGCAGTGATCAGTAGGGATGTAGAGCTATGTTCAGTGATCAGTAGGGATGTAGAGCTACTATGTTCAGTGATCAGTAGGGATGTAGAGCTACTATGTTCAGTGATCAGTAGGGATGTAGAGCTACTATGTTCAGTGATCAGTAGGGATGTAGAGCTACTATGTTCAGTGATCAGTAGGGATGTAGAGCTACTATGTTCAGTGATCAGTAGGGATGGATCTCGTTCATTTTTATTGATAACGATCACCTTATCAATAAGGCTTATCGAGCCGGGTCCTTATCAAGCCCACTATTGAGCATTTTCTATTATTTTGTGGAAAGACGGGAGACAATACATTCTGAAAAGAACCAGTATCTTTTACTAGGGCCTTCAAATACAGTACATTTCTAACAGGCAATTGACCTTTTTACCAATAAAATAATATTAAAGAAACTGTTAAACTTCAAAGTGTAATTTTGTTTACCCTGGCAGCGCTGGTTGGCAGGTATCAATACACTTTTAGATCGACATGTTTGTGCCAGCATGGATGATTACATTTATTTCTTGATCGCCTCTTGCCACGATTGTTTGAACATGACATCATAGGGTACTCAACATGACATCATAACGGGTACTCAATAAGCTTGTTATCGGATTTAATCGGGTATCGGTTATCGAGCTCCATCCCTAGTGATCAGTGTGCAACATACATTTCAAATTTGCCATACGTTTGTGTATATCAGGCACTGGGAGTCCATGAACCTCAGAAGTTAACTCGGTATATATGTCTGTATAGTTGATAGTTTCCTCGACTTCCTTATGTGTTTGTGTGCTGGATTTCCAAACCCACTGCAGATGCCTGAAATGTATTAGTCTCCTGGGGAGAAATATTTTCCTCTGCTTTAAGCTGAGAGGGAAACAGATGGATGGACTTTAGTTTATCATGTATTCGATGCTTAAAACTGATTGGACCCAGAGGCCCTGGATCAGGCTGTGCTGAACTTGCCATGAGTTAACAGATATTTTTGGAGATTCTAGGATTTGTCATTTTATTTTCCTAGCAAAAGTACAAAGTGTGCCTTTCTGGCAAAGTTCAGAAGAAAAACTCATCAGCTCACCCGGGAATATTTTATAGTTACAGTGGTCTTTGAAGCGGGAGATAATAGAAAATCATGAGAAAAACAACAACAAAAAACGAATTTGTCTTTTGTTAGTTTCCAGTTGTCATAAACCCATGCCACATGGTTTTAGCCCTGCTTTGCATATATTAATTAATTGGAGTCTAAACCAAAATATCCATATATTAATAATATCTCATTTGAGTGGATGCTAAAAAATGTAACTGCCATTTAGTCTACTTAGTTCCTTTTTTCCCTGATCAACCTCCTGCAAGCAGTCAAGGACACATGGAAGTCACGGCCCAAAGTCCCCTTGCTGGATTAGTGAGTATTGGGCAGATCAATGCGGCTATGCCAATTTGCCTCTTTTGTCCCATGTCACGTGTCTCCCACTACTGACCTCACACATGAGAGGAATGCTGGCTTTGTGGGGGGTCATCATGGGTGACATTTAGGAAGCTGTGCACTTTTCTATGTACACTCACTCGTTTCTCTCTCCATTCAGGAGAGAGAACTTTTGGCCACTTTAAAAAATAAATGTTTTAGTTTCTTCACTTCCAATTCCAATTTTGTTTATCTTCTATCCTGTATGAATGCTCTCTCCTTGAACAGGCACTACAGAGAATATGTGTAGAGCTATTTAACATTTATTTGAACAAAAATACAAAATCACGTACAGCACCTTTTTGTCTTCTATAATAAAACTCATCCTAGTTTTCAGAGAAGTATGTTGGGGGATTATGCATTGCTCAACTGTCCTATGCCTTTGTCCTTTTGCCTTTATTTAGGCAATGTTTCGGTCAATAGACCGTCTTCAGGCGTCTATTGACCAAAACGTTGCCTAAATAAAGTTGTCCTTATTGTGCAAGTGTAGAATGGTGGTCAATTATCTAATGTAATCCTGGGCACTACACTTCCTCTGCCAACCTGGGGGGCAGCAGTCTGACCTCATGCTTCCTTCTATGCATGAGTAGTTCAAGCTGCTTCTTTTCACCTGACAGGGGAGAGTTTCCCCAGCCGGATGTAGCGCGTGGAAGGAACACGTTATTCCGACCAGTTCCTTTCCCCTCCATCAGGCGCCCCGGCTGGCCAGGGGGAGGTAGTTTAGAGACCAGAATTACTGCATGTTTTTGTGAGGGTACCTACCCTAGGGGACACGGGGAGAACATGCAAACTCCACACAGAAAGGCCCTTTCGCCAACCCCGCCTCGGGTATGGGCACTGATGACGCGGAGGAGAGAACACGCCCCCAGCACCCACAGCGTCCCCAGCGGGAATCGAACCCAGGACCTTCTAGCTGTGAGGTGACAGCACTACCGACTGTGCCACTGTGCCCCTTGACTCATGAACTCTCTATCTTTCTTTTTTCTCCTCAGCATACCTCCCTGTCGGCCAGCCGTTCAGAGAAAGGTACCGGTTGGTCGAGCCGGTCGCTGGGTGCACGATGTCGGAACTCCATCGCCTTGTGTTCCGACGAACAGCCTCACATAGGGAACTACCGGTTGCTCAAAACCATTGGCAAGGGCAACTTCGCCAAGGTCAAACTGGCACGCCACATACTGACTGGCAGAGAAGTGAGTCTGGTCTTATCAACTGGTGTAACTTTGGCCTGTTGTACATTTCCCTTAATTGTGAAAATGAATGCTATAATTGCATGTTATGATTGACTACTGTTAAGTGCTACTGTTAAGTTGTGTGTGTGTGTGTGTGTGTGTGTGTGTGTGTGTGTGTGTGTGTGTGTGTGTGTGTGTGTGTGTGTGTGTGTGTGTGTGTGTGTGTGTGTGTGTGTGTGTGTGTGTGTGTGTGTGTGTGTGTGTGTGTGTGTGTGTGTGTGTGTGAAGTCAGTGTTGCATAATGTACAGTGTGTGCGTGCGTGTGCCTACCTATCCACGTCTGTGCGTTTCCGCCTGCAACTTTGTGTTGAAACGCATTGTCTGTCGGGGTCATAAAGTCTTGACCTACATTGGCTAAGTTGATAAGTCCTTGAGGCTCAGTAGACTTTTCATCCCCTGCCTATTTGCTGGATCATGTGAGCTCTGCTCTCTGTCATATAAAGAAAAAAGCATAATGGCCTATATTGTTGGTTTACAGTGCTAACTTTGACCCGGCCACAGAACATTGTTAAGTCTATTATATACTACCTGTGTGGTTTCAGTCATGTAAATCGGTTTTCAATGTAATGGGTCCCGGCCCTGGGACCCAGGGGTGGTCTTTTAGATGGGTCGCATTTTATGAGTCTTACTCCATTACGTTAGGTACATTACTGAGTACAGTATTGCAGGCTATTTGCATCACTGCGGTTGGTTCAGTGGATCCCAGCATGGGTTGACTTTGTTGTCGGATTAGATTTTTAGTAGAGCTCTGAGATGTGGACAAAATCAATTATCACAATATTTCCTATTCTGAGGATAATATCGTATTTGTGAATATTGTTTTATTTTTATATCATCTCTGACGGGTGGAATCCTCATGTCCAAAACTGTTACATGACACGTGCCGCTTCTCGCGGCTTTTCAAGCTTGTAGATCTGGTATTTTTGATACTTTTGTGTGATGCTGTAGTACTGTATGGTCAAGTATAAAGCATTAATTTACGAAAAAACACACAATCTTTAAATATGAAGATAAGAGGTTTCTACCCGACAGCAACGATAGAAGATGGTCCTACTGTATGTGATTGGACCATGGCTGTAGTACTGCCAACGTTCACTACTGCAGGCCTTCATTCCACCTCATTCCCACTGAATGTATGTATTCATGTTCAGTAACATTAATTCAGGCCTGACGTCGAAATTTAAAAAAAATCTTCTAAATCCTCCAGTTTTCTAAAATAAATATTTTCACGATTTAAAAAAAATAGCAGACCTACAAGCTCGTAGATCTGCTATTTTTCAATAGCTAAATTACAACATAATGTTTAAAACACCAAAAGGGGTTCCCGCCCAAAATAGGTTAATATGAATTGTCTACTCTTCAATTTGTCATCAAGTTGACAATATTTGCAGAGAAAAACAGATCAACCTGGTGTTCAATGGAGGAAAAAAAACCATAGACTGACGATATTGTTTTCAATATCTGAAATAGGAGTGTAGCACCTTTATTGAAATGCTTCCCGTTATCACAGCCATATGTAGTATGGATGGACTTCAAAATTATTTATTTTTAATAGTCATTGTAATTTTCTATCCTTTTCTGTCCTCAGGTTGCAATTAAGATTATCGATAAAACCCAACTCAACCCAACCAGCCTACAGAAGGTAAGTGTGTGTCTGTATTTGTCTAGGACTGTGTGTGAGTGTATGTGAACAAATTATACAGTATAATGTATGTAAAAGATCTCAGAACACAAGGCAAGGCACAGAATTTTCACACACACACACACACACACACGCACACGCACACGCACACGCACACACACACACTGAGCCACTACAGGTAAAACAGGTCAGACATGCACAGTGATTGCGATGATGATTTATAGCACAATGTTTTTATCAGAATGTAGTCTCACTGATACATGTCACGTTTACAAACTTGCAAGAGCATTGTTTTGGCACTGTGGTTGGGAAGTCTTTACTTACAAAAAATATTTATGATTTAAGAATGTAAGCTTATTGGGTTGCTGGCTGCAGTGCATGTATTATAATGGTGCGTTCATGCAACAGGCTACAAGTCATTTTAAAAGGAAGCCAGCGGCATGAAACTGCGACGTGACGCCCAGCACTTATCGCTGCGTGACAGGCATGACGTGCTGCAATTGAAAGTTGAGCTGGCTTCAACTTTTCTCAGCACGCCAATGACGCAGTGAATCAAATCTGTTTTGTAGTTTTGTTGCATCATTTCCACTTCTCTCCCCACAATTCCTGCTCCTTTCCATAAATGGAAGAAAAACTCATTATTGCTGTTAACCGGTTCCCTGCGCTGTGTAAACCCACCCCTTTCACTTGCAAACTGTAGCTTGAGCAACACTTCCAACAACGATTCGGTGACAGTCAGTATAGCAAGCTGGCAGCACTGAGTCTTTTTGTAGGTTTCATTGCCCTATAGTGTGAATGCAGCATGAGTCACTCCAAATAAAATGCTTTATATTACTGCATAGTCAGCTGACGCTTTTAGCCTAGCGGCTATTAACAGTGATGACATAACATATTTTGTTATGCACATAGACATAGAACCATAAGCAGTCATGTACCAAACACACTGCCCATGGTGTAACTCGTTGGTTCTCAACATTTTATGGACCAGGGCCCACTTGAAAAATCTCAAAAGGGTTGTCCGCATGCATTTTCAGTAGCCTTGCATGGCCAGATTAATATCACTGCATAGATATTATTTCCAAGGGGCGGTTACAAATGTGAAGCTGCTTTTTTCCTCCCGAAAATGTCCCCTCTGATTGGTCACCAATCTGATTGGCAGACCAATCTCCCCAGGGATTTGTTTCCCCTGGCGGCAGATTCATCTGGTTTGGTTTCCAATCTACATTTTCAGAGTATGTTTATTGTAATGATCAATCAAACCATTGTATCAGTTGGAACTAACATAGTATAGTTCACAATGCAAACAGACTTTTAAAGGTTTTAAAGGAATACAAAAATATTGTTTTATATTGTTTTTATATGTCATTTAAATTATTAAATCATTACATTCTTAGTGTTATTTTTCCAATTAATTGGGGGCTCACTCGCAATTTAAACACGGCCTACCAGTGGGGTTGAGAACCACTGGCGAAGCTGTATTTACTGTACATTGCATCAGGATTCCTCGTCATGCATGCTGCAGTAACACTAACCTCAACACCTGTCGTTTCCCTTTTAAAACTTGAACTGTCCAAAGGCGTGTGCAGAAACTTTGACCTTTCTGTGGTCATGTGAGCTTTTAGTTCTCAGGAAGCTGTTTTTGGCATGCTGGACCAGAGACACCAGCAACAACAAGTCGACAACAGTGCAATAAACTATGCAAAATTATATTGTTTTCCATACGCAGTCAAATCCTCAGTGTTGATTCGTCCATGTGTAACGCCAAGAGTGTGCAAACATTTGTACACAGAGTTAAATTAAGACCCAGTATTTTACTGCTGACGAGGTTTAGAATCGGGGAAGCTGTTATTGGTTCCAGCCAGGCCTGGTGTAAACAAGCAGTAAACGTTGGTAACGTGGTGTCTCTAAAGAGAGGGTGGAGTGGTAGACCCTGACCACTGGAACCACCCTGCTGGCCTGTGAATGAATCCCACTAAAACTCCCTTCCTCTCGCTCTCGCCAAGTCTTCCTGTTGTCTTAACAAAGAAGGGCCCTGAATGTACGCACCGAACAGGTTGAGGGGATGCCATGGCCATATTTTAAAAATCTAATGATGTATTTGCATGATTTAAAGTGCACAGAGATAATCTTGTCTGGGCACTATGGCGCTGACCTTTGGCAGTACTCTCTGGGCCTGTTGGCCACCTGACACTAGGCTTATTCTGCAATCACTGTACGTTCTGGATGTGAATGAAGGGAATGAATAACTACATGTAAATGTTAAATGATGACAGGCTGACAGACAAGAGTGTGGGAAAATATCAGGAACTCAAGAATAAGTCAGAGGAGGATCAGGATGATACATACAGGTAGAGTAGGCCTACATAAATTGGGATGCAAAAAGGTCCATGGAAGACGTATGGGACAGATCATCAAGCATCATATTAGCTCTAATCACTGTGGAAAAATGAAAACACTCCATTGTCCCCATTTCAGCCGCGAAAGCGATGCATTGTGAGCTTGTAGATCTGCTATTTTCACTAATTTGGGTCCCGGGGGAATGGGCTAAAACGTTTGGGAACCATTGCTGTATGGAATGTCTTATTGGGTTGTTGGTTATTATGTTATTATGTGTCCTACTGGAACTAACGGGGCCACTGTATGCTTGTCTGGTGTAATCAGGGAGATATGCACTATATACACACACAAATGTACACAGACTGCAGTGCACTCGTTGCTTTAATGAGATTAGTCCCACTGGCACTCCTCTGTGTGTGTGTGTGTGTGTGTGTGTGTGTGTGTGTGTGTGTGTGTGTGTGTGTGTGTGTGTGTGTGTGTGTGTGTGTGTGTGTGTGTGTGTGTGTGTGTGTGTGTGTGTGTGTGTGTGTGTGTGTGTGTGTGTGTGTGTGTGTGTGTGTGTGTGTGTGTGTGTGTGTGTGTGACATAATGAAAATGTTAACAAAGACAGCTGAAAACCGAATCAAACGGTATTCACTATTCAGATTAATTGGTGCATATAATTACCAGTAAGACGCCTGAGGGCGAGAAGCGACCTGAAACAACAGAGCTTCTTAATACGGCACAGTTGAGAAGCAGGAGTTAAACTATTAATCTGGTGGCAGATCGGCGTGTGCACGCATCTGCTTGGGTGACGGCAGACTGGTGGACGAGTGCTGTCGCTTTGGCATGGGATCAACTTTGACCAAAAATGCACAGTGAAAAACAGGTATGGCCAGAGTTCATGGCCATATATAGTGTGTCTTGAGTGTAGAGTGTTCATATGTCAGACTGACATATGAGTGATCATATATGGAGACGTGATGTCATGATGCCTGACCATATATGGAGAAGTCATGTCACGATGTGTGACCATATATGGAGATGTGGGTGACTAGACGTGATGTCACGATGTGTGACCATATGTGGAGGCGTGGGGTGACGGACTGACTGACGGGAAATGCAGGTTTTACTTTTCATAGTAAACTGCGCCTGCGGTCGCAATCAGTGCATAAGTAGTGTACATCTGGTGCAATTTACAACGGCATCACCCAGCTGGCAGTGTACAGTGTTCCCTCAGTACTGGAAATGAACTGACTTTCATCCAATGCAGATTTATGCTTAGTGCATTATTATTTATTATTAGAGTGAAATCATTTTACTTTAGTGTACACTCGTACAAATTCAGTATGATTAACTGCATGCTGATTTCTCTGTGCGTTTGTATTCTAGTGTAAGGTACAGATATCTTGTATTCACAATGGGCTTCTGTGTGTGTGTGTGTGTGTGTGTGTGTGTGTGTGGGGGGGGGGGGGGGGGGTGCATGCAAGTGTGTTTGTGCATGTGTCTACAGTCTACACCATGGTCAAATATTCACGCCTTTTATTCACATTCTCACACACTGTTTGTGTGACTGTTCTTGTAGATACAGTAGTGGTAGAATTGCTCTTTCTTTGGGGTCGACACTGTTGACCAAACTTTTGCCTTGCCTGTGGACATGTCTGCTTTATCAGCAGCCATCATCACACACACACACACACACACACACACACACACACACACACACACACACACACACACACACACACAGCAAGGTTATTGATAGTAACAGCTGCTAACCAGTCCAGGTTATTGACAGTGTCTGGCTTTATATGATGGGACAACATTTCTCTGTCTGGGAAAGATATATATATATTTATTTATTAGACTCGATCTACATTGCAGGCCAGTGCCTCACTGTGACTAAAGGCCTATTCATAGTCCAGTTTTCGGTGAAGAGGTGACGACCGAAACGGTGGTTAGTGGCGTAACGTCATGTGAATATGCTTTTATTGTTTTATTGCCATCTTCAAATGAGTCTGATTAGTAGTATTGCCTAGTCTAGGGTTGAGAGTGTAGGAAATTGCACAGGTGAAAGGAGTTGGCCTCATTAGGCCCACTGGCAGAGCCTGGCCCAGGTGAAAGTAGTTGGCCTCATTAGGCCCACTGGCAGAGCCTGACCAGAGGGGGGGGGGGGGGGGGGTGTGTGTGTGTGTGTGTGTGTGTGTGTGTGTGTGCAGTGCACAGGATGGTGCTGCAAAGCTCAGTTACGTCTGTCGTGGTCCTGTCCACTCAGCATTATCCTGTGAGCACAGGACATATACATAGTGGTGACTCTCTCTCTCATTGATAGTTTAATGTCCCCTCCCTCCGCCCTGTTCACCAGCTCTACTGTAATTGTCTTTACTGTAGCTCTGTTCGCCATTGTCTTGTGCATGTTCCTCGCTTTAGCAGCGGCAGTTACAACTCATTGCATTGACATACAGTATAAGTATGTATAAACAGTTACAACTCAGTGCATTGACATACAGTATAATTATGTTGTCTCTGTCGGATGTTGGATACCTCAAGAACGGTGTGTGTTAGAATATAGAGATACGGGTTACACGCCGGCAGTCCGAAGACCGCTATTCCGACGCACTCAATACTAACCCTGTCCCGAACCCTAACCGCACGCGGAAGCCATGCAGTTGGGATGGCGGTGCGTCGGAATGCCACTCTGTTCCCAGAGATAAGAGGTTTCTGCCCGACAGCAACATTATGTGACTACAGTACAGATAGCGAGGAGCTTTAATCTGCTTCATGTACACATTTACAAAACGCCTCAATTGGAGCCGTGAGAACTAATTATAGATGGATAGATAGACCTTTATTAAACCCGGATACGGAAATTCAGTTGTAGGTCATTTGTAACCTAGAGTCATTTTTATAATTATAACATGTCAATTTGAATTGGGAAGATTAGTATAGATTGGTAGTATTCCTTCCTGTAGCCAAAGCAACCAACATAATACACACGCACACAACATAACACTGTGAAGAGCGCACAATATTATTGCGTGCTCTTCACAGTGCTGTGTGTGCTATGCTAATCTGTTCGACTATGTAGTCTAGGGCCTCATCCAAAGAGGACTAGTGCAACTTTAAGAATAGAAGGATTCTGTATAGGCAGCCGTGTGTGTGTGTGTGTGTGCGTGACTGTGTGTGCGTGTGTGTGTGTGCGCACGCCCCTACCTCATCCAGGCCCCTCAGCCACTAGGTGAATTCCAGACAGGCAAACAAAAGGGACAGCCGAGTCGGGAGGGGGGTCTGGTGCAGTGGGCTCTGTGGGGCCTTTTGAGGGCCGTGGCACTGGAACAGGACCCGGAGAAAGACAAGACACTGAACAGAACCAAAGAGGACACACTGTGTGTGTGACCCACATGGAACAAGTGGATAAACTCAGACAGACTCTGTCTCTTGAAGTAAGTGTGTGTGTGTGTGTGTGTGTGTGTGTGTGTGTGTGTGTGTGTGTGTGTGTGTGTGTGTGTGTGTGTGTGTGTGTGTGTGTGTGTGTGTGTGTGTGTGTGTGTGTGTGTGTGTGTGTGTGTGTGTGTGTGTGTGTGTGTGTGTGTGTGTGTGTGTGTGTGTCCCCACCGAGAGCATTGTTGTCATTGTGTAAAATGTATAATTAGTCAATAGAGGAACAGCAGGATGCAAGACCACAAGGTTTTTCCAACACGTTTGGTCTTCAAAGGAACAAGCAAAGAACAGACAGAAGTACATCTCTCTCTCTCACCCCCTTCATCCTCACACACAGTAAAATCATCAGTGGAAGAGTGTTAAATCAACACTAAAGGGTTTTACTATGCACCCTCTCTGCCTCCTATTGCCCTGTTTAACTGTCTCTCCATCTCCTGCCCTTGCTCTGCTTTCCTCTCCCCCTTTCTCTCTCTTAACAGCTTCACTGCATAACCCGCTAAACACGCCATTTATTCCATTGTCTTTCCCTGCGTAACGCGCTAAACCTCATTTGTTTTATTTTTAATTCGCCATTTTTTGATTACTTTTACCGGAAATCTACCTATAACTGGCTTGCAAGGGCTTCTGGGAAACTGACTCCAATGCAAAGTGAACAAGGGGGTATGGACAATCTTGACTCGCATTGCTCTTTGTTTGTGAGGCGCATCGCGGAAGTGGCGTATGTGTCGACAGGCTAAAAAACGATGATACGGAGCCAGAATTACGACGCATTGACTCTCCAAAGTTAACTGTAAACATCGGCAGCGACTAACTTATTTTATTTTATTTTATTTATTTTTTGGCTTTCGCCTTTATTTTATATACTTTATGGAGGGACAGACAGTAGGCTGACATGAAATGGGGAGAGAGATGGGGGAAGACATGCAGTAAAGGCCGTCAGGATCGGGAGTCGAACCCGCGGCACACTGCCAGACTTGATTACCAGCCAAGGTGCCTGGACCACTGAGCCATGGCCCAGGCCACTTCTTATAATGTTAATGACGGACAACAAAGGTGTTAACTCCTCTCTCTGTCTCTGCTAACCCTTCTTGTGTAACTGTCAGCCCGTATTTAATTTCACTAATTCACTAAAGTGGAGTCAGACTTGTTGTTTATTTATTTTGCTTATCTAGGTCAAACAGTCAGCCGGGAGGCCAGAGATGGACTCCAGCTACTGTTCATCAATGATTCATCTTCTGTCATTGACAGGCCCTATAGCGGCTCCCATTACTGCTATACGGAGATACACTACTTATTATACACACTGTTTCCCAAACAGTGGGTTGGGAGTGGGACTCGGGACCCATTTGGCATTTGTGGTTTACGGACCAATTTTTATGGGTCACGACTCAAGTAAAAATCCCATTTTCTTTTCCTAGATATAGATAGATTTCAATAGAAATGTAAAATAATTGTTATACATTTTAAAACAAACGAATCTAAGAAGTTCCGTTTTTTTTTTTTTTAATACTTAAGAAGTAGTGAAAGTAACTAATGCTTGTAGATCTGATATTTTCACTAGTTTGGGCAAACGTCTAATCTCTCTTCTGGGTCTCGACCTGAAAAGTTTGGGAACCACTGTGACTAGTAAATGCAGATAGGCACCCAGTGATAATAGAATAATCAAATATTTGTTATTAATAAATAATTGAGTTTGATTTTGGTCAGTCATGCACAACGGCACCCTATTATACACGCATTCAGATTTTACTTTTATATTAAAATTATAAAGTAATAATTCTGAAGTAACTACTAAGAGGCCGTGTCCTTCAGAGTTGTCACTTTGAGCCAGCTTGTCACTTTGAAGAACTGCTAGTTCAAAAAGGACACTAGAGATGTACCGTCAAACACAGTTGACAACACAGTTCACTGTATGTGCCTTGGAGGGGTCGGCTGTCGTTTTCAGTTATACAACATGTTAAAGATTGGGGACAGTGACAGAATGGAGACATGCAAGGTAACAGAGCAATATAGCTGTAGTTGAATCAGGTCATACATCGGGGGCTAATTTCATAGCACACAGACTCATTCACACACAGACTATACTATACACGCACACAAACACTGGCTTATTCACTGGGGTTACTCAAATGTGGGTGAAGTTAGAGGAGCCTGTCTTTTCATGCGTCTCTGTCTCTCTCTCCAACTGAGTAGGAGTTTGGATATTTGAATCTGTGGGTATAGTATTTATCCAATGTACAGCTCTCTCTCTCCCCCTCTTTGTTACTTTCTCCTCTTTTTCTCTCTCTGTATTTGTTTATTTATACTGTGTGGGACGTGGGTGAGAGAGAGCTTGGACACAAGGCTGGGATTAACAGGTCAGATGTCGGGACGACTCGGGAGACTGGACAGCCAAACGCATTTAGCAAACACAGTCCAGTGGAGCAACTCTCTCTCTCTCTCTCTCTCTCTCTCTCTCTCTCTCTCTCTCTCTCTCTCTCATTCACTGACTCACGTAACATGCAGTGAGAGAGACAATTGTAAGCTGCTTTGTGTTAATACTCATTCATAACTCAGCAGGTCAGAGCCCACACTAGACGTGCAACATGAGTTCACGCTTTGTGGTCTATTAACACGGAACAAATACACAGACATTGATTAATAAATTGCTGCCTCACCTGGGGGAGAATATTGAGTTGATTGGAGAAAATCAAAGTTGATTGAATTACCTGGATGGAAGAGATAAATGCTCAGCCTCATACTACGTTGATTAGTAATGACTGGATGGAAGAGACAGCCAGCAGATAGGTGATGCTGGTGATGGTTGCATCATTCACAGTCAGGAGGATCTTCTAAACCAGAGGTTCTCAACCACTGGCACGTGTACCACTAGTGGTACTTGAGCCCCCCCTCTGGTGGTGCACAGAGGAGTCGCCCAAATAAGGAGAAAAAAGACACAAGTGGAATGAAATATTTATATTACTACAGGTAGTTCTTCTGACCAAGCAATTGGTTGAACTAGGCTATCCAGCCATGCCGAAATGAGCATGACGGCACACCTAGCCGTTAATAGAACATTTGAGAACGGATTAATCACATTAGAAGTATCATCAGTTGTGCTGATTGCGACCGAAGGTCGCAGTTAACTATGGAATCGCGCATTTCCTGTGTGTTGGTTGGTCGGCCACCATCAGTGTGTTGGTCAGGCATCATATATGGTGCCCAGGTCTCGTGACATCATGTGACATCATCAGGGATGGAGATGTGGAGACCCTGATCTCATAGTAAATGCAACCTGCTGTCTCAGTTAAACCCCATGTATGGAGATCGCTGATGTCATCAATATTGGCCAGGAGTTGACTATGGAATCGTGCATTTCCCGTCATTGTGTTGGTTGGTCGTCATATATGGGAATTCCGCCATATATGGTGACCTGATGTCCAATGTTGTTGATGTGACACCACCATGTACACTCAAGACATTCTCCTTATATGGCCAGTACAGAATTCATTCCATATGTTAATCTGACCCCCCCATGCCAGCGCTCGTCCAGCAGTCTGCCGGCAATGAGGTGGATGCGTGTTACTGGTTAGTGTTTAGTCTGAGTTTTGTCAGAGCAGCAGCATTATAGCTTAGGAATGGAACAAAAAGGGCAGGTATACGCTCCTGTATTTAAAATAAATAATATATGTTATTTATTATGGAAAATGGAGAGCCAAATATATTCTTAGGTGGTACTTCAGTATAAAAAGGATTTTGTGCCAGGGACCCCCAAAAGAGAATATTTATGTTGGAGGAAAATGTATTGTATACATGTATTTGATATTTTTCAAATATTTTCAAAATTGCAGATGTACATTGTACAAGCTTGCAGCGCTCGCACAAAGTAACGCACTGTGAGCTTGTAGATCTGCTATTTGTTGAATAGCCAACATAATTATAAAGTGGTTAAAATGATTGTTTTGGCCCCCTGGAACCCACCCCAAGGACCCCTGGGGGTCCCCAGACTCCATTTTGAGAAGCAATGTTCTAAACAGCCGTGTGAACTAAACTCACTGAAGTGGGTGTGGGCAAGCTGAACAAAATGCATTTTTTTTCCATCTTGTGTCTGGGTTGCTCAGTCTGTAGAGCACACACCTCTTGACCACAAGGTCATGGGTTCCATCCAACTCTGCGAATGAGTAGCACGGTTTGGGTGTGGCAAGTTGTGCGGTAAGTACTGGGAACTGATGGTAGGATTGCGCTCCGCCTCAGAAATCCATCACCCAGTGACAGTGGTTCCCAAACTTCTCAGGTCGTGACCCAAAAGGGAGATTATATGTTTGCGAGCGACCCAAACTAGTGAAAATAGCAGATCTACAAGCGCACCGGGCATCGTGTCACTTTGCGCCGTGTTGCGAGCTGTAGATATTTTCACTGCTTCTTAATTATCATTATTTTATTTATTGAATTTCTTAGATTTGTTTTGTTTGTTGTTTTAAAATGTATCAAAAAATATATGTAGGAAAAGACCCATAATTTTAATTTTCTGTCCAACTTTCAAAGGAAATCATGATTGAGCCAGTGAGAGATGAGAGATGAGTGCCATTTGATTATTGATAAGCAGTCATGGAAAACTGTAATTTTGTATGTGCATATGAGGCCTGTTGCGTGTGAGGTCTTACCACGTTTATAATTATAATTGACTTTGGGCAACTTTGACCCCTCTGTCTGTCACATGGAACTACTTTTTGTGTCCAGTATCACTACACCAACAGCAGCACAAAACCATAGTTCCATGTGACAGAGGGGTCGAAGTTGAATGAAAGTTGCTCTATATTGCAGAAATAGGTCAACAATACAAATTACGCTAGTTTTGTGTATTCATTTATTTTTAATGGGTGGCTCCCAGTGCCCCCACCAAATGACCAGAACTAGGCCTACTTAATATTCACCAAAACCAGACCAGAACTCCCACCACGGGACTCAGGCAATCAATTAATACCTTTGCAACCACTATTATTAATGGCAAGTATTTCCTATAGCTTTAAGTCCAAACATTTGAACTAACCCTTTAAACCAGTGGTGGTTATAAAGGGTTATACTTATACAAGATTTGTAAAATATTCAAATTACCATTTTATTTTTTAATAGATCTATAAGCTCTCGACGCATCGCGACGCGTTCTGAGCATGTAGATTAGCTATTTTTCTCTTAAGCTTGGTTTCATAGACCTGGTTGCTTATTTCTCTCGCCAAATCTGGCAACACTGGTTATATGACTTGCCACAAGCACCTGGGGTGCAGCAGAGCCTGGTACAGGGATTAGTCCCCTGGTTGGCATGGCAACTGTGATGCGAGGCTGTCACCACAGGAGACAACTCGAAAGTGATTTAGAAGGAGGGTGAACAGAACAATATGACTGTTTAAAAGGGTACGTTTTATTTTATTTTGCTGTGTACTAAAGAGGACTGGCAAACGAAGCAACAGGCGTTTAACATGTCGTTTACCATGATTCATCGGTGGCCATTTTGCTGTTACTTACTGTATTACTGGGTGGCGTTTGAGTGACCCCAGGCTTATATTCAGACCTTTGTCGAATGCCATCCTCTCCAATATATGAAAACAAGAAGAAATCCCTAAAAAATAACTAAAGGATTTTGGGAGAAAGTGTGACGAAACATTAGAATGTGCTAGGTGGGTATAAGTGAAGTGAAGAAAAGAGATGGTCTATATAGATAATTATATACATTACAAACTAAATGTGTTTTTGGTACATGCATAAATCAAAATATACAGCAGAGCATATACTGATAACCTTTTCAATAGTCATGAACTGATTTTGACTACATTATCATTATTATATCATATTATATCATACCATTATTATATTATTATATTTTGTACACTTGTACAGTATGATTCAGTACTGTACATGGACCAAGAGTCGGGATGAAAATGTGAATGCGATTGTGAAAGAGGAAATGAGAGGTGGGGAAGGTAGAAAAGAGGAGATGAGATGAGTATGTAGTGGAGAAAGATGGGGTGGAGTGTAAAGGAGAGAGCGAGGGGAGAGGGGGGAGGAGAGGCTTATGTGATTATTCTCTTTAAAGCTCAGGTGAACAGCTGATGCACCCTTCTTTCAATTGAATTACACACTCCCCTGAGGGGGGGGGGGTGTGTGTGTCATATGTGACCATGGGTGCACGTTTGCATGTTTTACATGCGTGTATGTTCTTAAATTCTTTCCTCCACAAGAATTGAGATCACATAATTCACACTTTAGTCTGTAGTTGCTGTCTGAACATTTCTACATTTGAATTGTGACAACGGGAGCCTAGTGCTTGACATAACCCATTTTGACCTGAGATCAGTTTTCTGAAAAAGCTATGTTTCTATGTCAGTGGTTCTTCGATTTTTCAAAAATAGCAGACCTACAAGCTCATAGCGCGCCACTCGGTGGCGCGCTATGAGCTTGTAGATCTGCTATTTTTCAATAGCTAAAGCATAACATAATGCTAACACCCGCCCAAAATGGGTTAAACCTCTCTTAAAGTCTCTTTCTTGTATAGCAAAAACATAAGGGTAACTAAAATGAATTGGACAGCCAACTAGTGCTCAAATTTAGAAATGAGATCGCATGTGTCTGAATCTGGATCGCGATCTTTTGTTTTAATTTTTTTTTTTTTTTATCGTGCAGCGCTACTGTGTGTGTGTGTGTGTGTGTGTGTGTGTGTGTGTTTGTGTGCGCGCTCTGTACATTATCTGTGTGTCAGCAGCACATTATATGACCATTCCCACTGGGAATTGGATCATGCAAACTAGATGGGATTGAAAAGGTGTCTAAGAATGGCTTTCTTCAGTGGCTGCAGAATATGCGGTATAGGGGCGAAGGGAAATTGATTTATGTACAGTAAGGATAGCAATTCTTTGGGAAAAAAAACGATATATATATATATATATATATATATAGAGAGAGTTTCAATGTTCTCCTTTGCAACTAGGCCTATGTATTCCAATTTTATTTATATAACAGCATTTTCTTTTTTCTTTTTTTAATGTTTTTTTTGTGGCTTTCGCCTTTATTTTATATTTTTATGGAGGGACAGACAGTAGGCTGACAGGAAATGGGGAGAGAGATGGGGGGAAGACATGCAGTAAAGGCCGTCGGGATCGGGAGTCGAACCTGCGGCACACTGCCAGACTGGATTACCAGCCAAGGTGCCTGGACCACTGAGCCATGGCCCAGGCCACAGCATTTTCTTTTAGTTGAAAGTTTTCTTTTAGTATTTTTAGTTTCTTTTACGTTTTATTCTCAGTCACTGAGAATTGAGCAATACAAAAACTTTATTTGAGCAAGTTCCGCATGAATAAATGTTATATTTAAATTCGCATTTGTGTGTTTTAAATCAAGCTACATTAATCCAAGACAATGGCCATGGAGTTTGAAACGGCTTTGTTCCTCATGTCTCGTGGCACACGCAAGCTCAAATTACGCCACTTTTTACACACAAATTGTTAAGTATAATAAAGCTTTATTTGTATAGCACCTTTAAGAACAGGGTCACAAAGTGCTTAACAGAAATAAACAACATAGCATAGATCAAATAACACAGCAGACATCAAATACGGTAGGCACAAAATACAATACAAGAAATAAGTCAATAAAACACAACTGAAGATAACTATATATAGTCACAAAATCACATGGGTAAGGGGTTAAAAGCAGCTTTGTAAAAATGGCCCGTCGCCTACAGTTGTTTTTCAACCTGATTTTATGGTAAGAAGGGCCTTGCCAGATCTTAGCTCGCCAGCTGGCTCGCATGGGTCAAGTATGTCTGAAATGTACGATGGTGCAAGACCGGACCTAGCTTTGAAGGGGATAATATGCGAAGGAGGATAGCTGCTTTCCTCACCGTTAATGCACTTGCACGATCTACAGTTAATATAAAACTCCATGACACTGTTATTGCGCAACATTTCAACCGGAAGCACCATGATGAAAAATACATCACTTCCTGATTTTTATTTTATTTTGTTTTTGTTTTCGTGGCCGGTCGAACTTGCTAGTTATTGCAATCAGTAGATATGTTTTCAAATATTAAAACTGCATAATCTTACACATGCTTTATACTGATTTCATGCCCTCATTTGCCACACCGCCTTTCTTAGTGCACAGTGGACTTGAGTAGATCTGGAATCCACCAAAATCAAGAATACATTATTAATCAGTTGAATTACTGTAACGATAATGACCACAACACGGTTTATTTCATAGTCCTAAATCACGCCACGGTAGCTAGTAGCTACAGTACAGTCTACAGTGATTAACTAAGGTCGCTAAACGGATACATCAGACAAACAGAAAAATACAGTATATGTGATGTACAGTATCTGGCTTCAGCTGTGATCTGTTTTCATATGCAAGTGTGGAAAACCTGTTTGAATACCAGTGTGTGTTGTATAATTAAAAATCACACCCATGTGAAGTGAGGGGCGCTCTTATCATTGTACATCATCATACATCATCTCATTCCGGCCAATCACAATTTGTTTCAATGTTTGTTTACACACTTTTGTCTTCAATGTTTGTGTTTACACAGACCCTCAAAGCTAGACATAGGAGGGCTAGCGCCCCTCAAAAACAGAGCAGCTGTGCTGTACTGCATGTCCCAGCTCAAGTCACTCAGTCACGCTACATTCCGGGGGGGTGTGCGTGTGCGCGTGCATGTGTGTGCGCACGTGCGCGTGAGAACATGTGCATTTGTGTATTGCGGCTAAACTGGTCTTTTCCACATCACGGCCCAGTGAAAACCTGGAATCTGTCTCTTGTGACGTCTATGAAAAGACACACAAACACACCCACACATTATGGGAACACACACAAACGCATAATAACACACAAAAACTCAGTGCCTCAGGATACTGTGAAAGTTATGTCACCATTACACTGCTGTTACTTCAGCATGAGGAAGTAAATTCTTGGTAAACATAGTGTACTGAGCAGGGCATTTAAAGACAGGCTCACAGAGTAATGATTAAGTAACTATTCTGTCATTCCCTATTATAACTATTAGTTATAATATTACTCTACCTGTGCAAATGTTGAATTGAACTTCAAAAAAAATTTCACCCACTCTTTAAAGGAGAATTCCGGAGTAGCCGTTTTCTTACCGTAATCTGAAGTTAATAAATCCAATAACGAGTGGTACAATATTAGATAACATCCAGACATCTCAGCGCAGCTCAGACCGGGTGCACTGGGTCTCTTTCACCTTTTTACAGAGGCCCAGTTATTACTGGAACTCAATATTCTATCTTCGACTGAGCTTATTTATACAGTACTGGTGATTTAGTATTCACCCGTGCTCGAGCATACTGTACCCGCTTCTTCATACATCATTCATATTATTCCTCTTAAGGAAATGTGCATACAATGACATCTCCATAACACTTACAGTACGTTTTATAAAATAAAATAAAAAATCGTTCTGTTAGGTTCAGGTTGTCTCAGAGCCATGCGTGTACCAATGTGCAAGCATGGACAGTAGTCGGTGCACATTGACACACCTGAATCTAACTCACCCATTTATTGATTGGCTAAGCAACTACCATGTTTTCACCCTTGCAGTATTTATTTATTTTTTAACATGAAATGGAAAACACACTACAAAGTCAGCCTAGGATTTAATGAAGTCAGATTTGTTCAATAATATGAATAGAATTATGATTGTGGCTTTATAAAGCTATAGAAACACACACACACACACACACACACACACACACACACACACACACACACTCTGTCTGCCTCTCCCCTTGTCAGTCTCGTTTTCTATTTCTATCTTCATTTCCTGTAAATAAATACTCCTTCCTTGCATCCTTGCGACACAGACTAGACTGCTTGTTCCCTGTCCAACACACACACACACACACACACACACACACACACACACACACACACACACACACACACACACACACACACACACACACACAACAAACAGTTTCTTCCCTGAACACTATGAACGTACACACACACAATTGAGCATTGTCACTGTATTGCATTTTCCTTGACTTTGGCAGCACATACTGTAGGCCTAACTCAGAACTCCGCCAAAGTCAATTTTGATTACATTCCCCTCTAAAGAGGCACTTAGCCTCTCGCTTCCCTGTGTATTTATTTTTTCACTAGTTTATAAAAGTACATTAACTAATTAACGAGTGAAGCTATCAGAGCAGCTGTATGAGCCAGCTGTCTGGAGCTCTGTGATGGATGGATGCGGTGAGGGGCGGTGTGGGAGGCTGGGGGAGATCGTGGCCAGGGGAGAAGGCCCTACTGTCGGGCTCTGTCTAGTCAGGGCTGTGGGTCTGGAGGACATGAGCATAAGACTACATCTTGACTACGTCAAAGTTCTCCTTTTACAATTATTCGGGTGTTTTTGACTGCGATTGCGGTGTTGTCTGGACAGACGGAAACAGACTTGATTGATTGACCTGATTGCGTCTTATCACGACACGCGAGTGGCTTTCACTGATTGGTCACATCAATATCACAATTTCCGGAAGAAAACAAACCGCTCAACCTTGATAATGATTGCATTGCCTACCATGCTGTGTGGTTAATTTCTGCATTATATAATGGATAATGTATTTTCTGCTGTTCTTCCTCCATAGTATTTTCTTCAACTAAGAGCACATGCCCAATGTATATTGGGCAGGTGATATTCGTTTTCTGCCATGTTCGTATGGACATAGATCATTTATGAAATGGTGCTAAAAAATACATTTGTTTGAATGGCTGAACAGAGATCATTTTCATTTTATGATGGCATTTTAAAATTAAAACATATGTGCCCTAAATGTAAGTGGGCTGGTGGTGGGGCGGGGGGTGTAAATTAGAAGGAGGGTAGTATGCCTCCCCCTGGCCAGCCGGGGCGCCTGATGGAGTGGAAAGGAACTGGTTGGAATAACGTGTTCCTTCCACACGCTACGTCCAACCAGGGAAACTCCCCCCTGTCAGGTGTAAAGGAGCGACTTGGACACTCATGCATGAAGTAAGCATGAGTTCAAGTCCGTTGCTCTCCCCAGTTTGGCGGAGGGTGTGTAGAGCCCAGCATCACATTAGATAATTGACACAGGGGTGGAAAAATGGGTTACAAAATCGTGGGATAAAAATTATATAAAAAAAAAGGAGGGTAGTGGATAAAGGCAGCAGAGGAGAGGAACAAGGTGTATGGTGGTTTTATGTGCCAGACTTGGGGTCAGTTATTGTTACAATCAATGTTCGGTCACTGAGTTCAAGATGTGAAATTGCACTCATACATTGATGTTTGTAAACCGGATGTGTATATTTGACTTATTTTATTTGAGTGACTAGAAGGTGAATTGAGCCTAGCCCTATGTGGCAGCTGATCCGCATGGTGTGATGGATGGGCAAATGCTGTGGCAACTCGCAAACAAATTGAATTCTGTCTCTCCATCTCACATGCGTGCACACACACACACACACACACACTCTCTCTATTAGTGTCCTGTACTGTGCCGTATTGTACCTGTGCTGTCACAGTCCCATACGTGTATGTTGTTCCATAATGCCATCCACAGCCTTTGGTTTCGTATGGGCTCATAGAGATTTGCGTCATTCATTGTACTTTTTTTTCTACCCATAAAATAGATGCATATTATGTGATATCATATAATATACTCTGAGATGCAATGTTAGTGTGTGATTTACGTCAATGTTGCAGTGCTAGCATTCACCATCTCATTTTCTATGGTTTCAGCTCTTTCGAGAGGTACGCATCATGAAGGGCCTAAACCACCCCAACATAGGTGAGCTACTGTGTCTGTCTGTCTGTCTGTCTTCTATTGTCAAACTGGGAGTGTTTATGTCCTTTGTACAAGGTATTCCTGTACTTCTCATTATGTGGACATAAATACACATTTCAAGTGTGTGTGTGTGTGTGCTCTGTTTGTTGGCTGTCTGTGTATATGTGTCTGTAGTGTACTGGACACCATTATACCTCTATATGTTATATACTATATCCTCTTTGTCTGTTACAGTGCACCTGTTTGAGGTGATTGAAACAGAAAAGACTCTCTACCTGGTCATGGAGTACGCCAGTGGAGGTGAGTGATACCATCATCATCGCTTTCTCTTTTCGTCTAATGGTTCAAACTTCAGACCAAAGATTTGCAGATCTGAAAGTGAATCTGTGAGCTTGTGTTTACCATGGAATCTTCCCTTTCAATCACTATTCACTTCGTGCCGAGCTATGAGCTTGTAGATCTGCTATTTTGGGGAACATTGTGATAATGTGTGCAAATCTTTTGCTTCTGGAGGTCCCTGGCATAAAATAATGTATTTTTGAGATGGCTGTCCGCAGCCAAATTACATATAATCTGGGGGGGTCCTTGACATGAAGATTGAGAAGTGTATATAGTGTGTACATTTTCTGAATGTATTGTAAGTGAGCATTCACCCTTAGATCCTCTACGTCTCTCTGCTGTTCCATGATTTCCATCCCTCTCTCCCTTTTCCCATGCTCCTCACCTCCTCTATTTTTACCATTCGACATCTTTGTTTTTCTTTCTTTTCTGCCCTTCATCCCTAATCCCCCTCCCCCCATACCGTCTCTCTCTGTGGTCTATGAGCTCTCGTCTGTGTCTGTTCAGTCCTAATAAGGAGGAGCTAGCCGGTAACTCTGCTGAACTTGACCTCAGCCACTCGTTCCACTATTTGTGCTCTTCATCAAGAAGCGCACTCACTCACACACACACTCACACACACACACACGCGCGCACACACAATACATGCGTCATGCGTGCATACACACATAAGAATGTTTATTCATTTCAGGCAGATACTTTAATTTTTTACTCTCATACCAGAGAACAATGATATGAAAACCTCACCAGGCAAGAGTGTGTGTCTCACCACTTTGGTCTGTCTTGCAGGGGAAGTGTTCGACTACCTCGTGTCTCATGGTAGAATGAAGGAGAAGGAGGCCAGAGCCAAGTTCAGACAGGTCAGTTTTAAAGCTCTGAAGCAGTGTGGCGCCCCCTGTGGACATGCAATATATACCAAATACTGTGGATGTCATATTTGCAATATTGAATCATTTGTTTCCCGCTAATTGCCTGTGTGGTATGTTGTGGTGATTTTATTTTTGTTTTGTTTTGACTGTAAATGCAAATGAAATTTATATAATAAAGATATTTACTTTATTTACATAGCAATTTGCTGGAAACATTTAGTTTGTTTTGCTTAATTCTTTCTAGATTGTATCGGCAGTCCACTACTGTCATCAGAAGAACATTGTTCATAGAGACTTGAAGGTAAATGTGGGATTCTGATCACACTTGGGTGAAATAGCATTTGTCAGTAATTGTTGGTGTTTGTTTTAAGTTAAATTGTCAATCACAGCTAAGTTTGTCTTTCAAATGCTTTATTAACAATGGAAGACGGGTGGAAGGATTTGAATAGCAACGTACCTAAAGTTATTGTGACTGTTATTTACTATGGTGTGTATCTTTCAACCTCATCTCTTAAAACCTTCAATCTGGGGAAGTATCTACTGTATGTTATTTTAGATAGATATCTCTGCTGTCAGGGAGAAACCACCTAACTCCAAAATATTAATTTTTCAGGAAATGAAAGTTTTCTATAGATGCTTTAGCAGACAGTTTGAGGGTCCAATGGAATTAGGAGGTTTTGTCCAAAGCGCTTTTTAATACTTTTTATTGGTTCAATATTTTTTTAACCAACACACAGACATAACGGGTGTTAAATAGCATTGATTAATGACAAAAAAAAGCTCAAACATGGGAGTTAGGTGCTTTCCTCCCGACCGCAACGAATATAGCAACAAATAGTTTTGGATTTAGATGGCATTTTTAGAATGGACTAAGAGAATTATTCAACAACTGCCTTCACACGCGTCTTCTGCAGGCGGAGAACTTGCTACTCGATGCCGACGCCAACATCAAGATAGCCGACTTTGGCTTCAGTAACGAGTTCACCATGGGAAGCAAGCTGGACACCTTCTGTGGCTCCCCTCCCTACGCTGCCCCGGAGCTCTTCCAGGGGAAGAAGTACGACGGCCCCGAGGTGGACATCTGGAGCCTGGGGGTCATCCTGTACACGCTGGTCAGCGGCTCGCTGCCGTTTGACGGACAGAACCTTAAGGTGGGTGCGAGGACATGGGTGGAGGAGGTGTTGGGTCGTTCTCAATCTGTGGGCCGGCAGGTGCCCACTGTTGGACCGCAAGGGTATTGCAAAGTGGTCCCCCAAATAATTGGCAAAACACAAGATTTTGATGATAATATATATATAACATTGATATTAAAAAGTAATACTTAAAATATACTATGTTCTATTGATGCACGGTGGAACACAATCGATTGATTCATCATTAAAATAAACATGCTGTGAAAATACACGCAGTCGACTCCACACATGACTAGTACTTAAGTGATCAGATCTGGGTGGACAGCAAATGCTTTCAATATTTTTCAGTTGGCCCTGATCTAGAAAAGGCCACTGCCAATGTTCCCACTAACGTGCCCATGTGCGCACGCGCACTGCTCAGGAGTGTGCCGCGCAGAACACATCTATGTAGTGCACATTCATAGTTTTGTGTATTTTAGTTGCAAACTGGTTTGATTATTTTTTTGTTCTCTGTCTGCTTGCCTACCCCCGTTTTGCATAGACCAGACATCTTCATTTTAATTAATTGCGCGCACACACACACACTGTAAACAGAGAGAGCTTAGCCCACATGCTGCCACCCGATCGGACCTGCTGAAGAATGTTTCCCATCACCTAAAACACTTCCCTTTGTTTTGTCCAATGCGCAACAGCGTGGCTACGCCTGTATCAAAGCAAACACGTGTACTTTTGCGTCACGTATGGAAAGCGTCTGAAAAATACCATCTTCTATCTACCGCCTGAGGGCGAGAAACGACCTCTTTAGGGCGAGGTCGCACGCATCCGCCTGGGTGACAGCATGGGGGCATGCATTTCCAAGTAGGCCAGTGCCCAATGGGCACCGCTCTAGTATAATTAAAGACACGCATGGTTCCCCTGTGTACAGCAGAGATAACACGCTCCAGGTACAAACTAAAAACTGCACCATTTCCACTATGAAGCTGGACATTCACTTTCTATTTATGTTGACTGTAGCTATCTCCAGAGTCCTGCAATGTCCAACAATGAAGGAGAGAGAATCTCCTCTCTCATTAGTCCACATCCCTACAAAGCTAAGCCTAAATGTATGTTATTCAATATATTATTTTAGGGCCAATTATAGGCTGTTTCCATGGATTTAGATTTACCCAGTGATTCTCAACTGTTTTACTTTCAAGCAGCCCAAATTTGATAGAAATTAGCCTAGGCCATTTGATATGATTTTCATCTCTGTGACCCCAATCTACATGGTCAAAAGCCAGTGTTAATTTAACTCAAATGGTAGTCCTATCAAATGCTCACATCATACATACTGTTACTGTACATGCATATATTATTGTTATTAGCCTACTGTTCTACTGGGCCTACTGTTCACCTATTCATCGTAATGCCTGTGACTTCTTAGACCTTCGTTAGACATCTGTCAACGTCTATGTCAGTATGTCTACATGGGTTCACATATAATACTGAATAATAATGCATATAGCCTACAGTTTATTAAAAGTAATCTAACCGCAGTGTACATGTGCACTCATCATATGTTGCTCAGCATTTCTCAAGGTACGCTCAGAAGGTTGGAGTGTTTGCTCAGACCGTTGAAAAATTATTAGAGGGAACATTGGCCACTGGTATGGAGTCTGTATAGTAAAGAAGGCTGGCAGGATAGATTGTGATTCCAGTGATTTGAGGTCTCGAGTTTCCCACTGCCCCCTTATCCCATTTAGGCCTGACGTCTGAAAGAATATATATTCAAAGATTTGTGCCACGTTTTTACGATTTTTCAAAAATAGCAGACCTACAAGCTCGTAGCGCGCCACTCGGTGGCGCGCTATGAGCTTGTAGATCTGCTATTTTTGAATATCTAAAGTATAACATAATGCTTAGTTAAAACACCAAAATGGGTTCCCCTGGGCACAATCAGAGTTTGAAGATTCGGTTACATTATTAACCTGGTTCCAGTTTGAACGGTCACATTCTGAATTCAAAACGCACCCCCCTGGGTTCCCGCTGGCCTAGTGGTCCAGGCACATACCACATAGAGTATAGGTGCATGCCCTGACAGTGTGTCGCGGGTTCGAATCCCGAGCCCGACGACCTTTGCTGTGTGTCATTCCCAGTCTCTCTCTCTCTCCCCGTTTCCTGTCTGTCTTCACTATATCCTATCAATAAAGACAGAAAAGCCCCAAAAATATAATTAAAAAAAGAAAACTCACCCCGCTTTTCTTATTAATGTGTGTTGGTGTGTGTTTAGGAACTACGGGAGCGTGTTCTGCGAGGGAAATACCGCGTGCCCTTCTACATGTCCACAGACTGTGAGGGGATCCTACGGCGATTCCTGGTGCTCAACCCCACCAAACGCTGCACCCTGGAGGTGAGGGGCACTACATATACGTACACATAAATATGAAGGCTTCCTTATAAAGAAAATAAAGAACATGTTTTGGAAAAGCGATTATAATATGAAATTCATTGGTAGATTAAAATACGGATGATTCAATTATTTTCTAAATCATTTTGTCAACACTGGCTGTGAGGTGTTGTTTCAAATTTGTTTATTCAAGGTGGTTTATACTTTTCTCTTATATTACAAGTGACAAATAGTTGTTGGATATTTGCGCATGAAAGTTTATGTACACTATTGGTGTATACAGTACAACTATTTTCAAAATATGTAGTTGATGACATTTTAACCTGTCTCCCCTTCATGCCTGTATTTAATCTGGCACGTTGTGATTAAACCTTACTGTCCTTCATCCTGTGTCTTCTCTTCAGCAAATTATGAAGGACAAGTGGATAAATGTAGGCTATGACGGAGAGGACCTTAAGCCCCATGCAGAGCCCGTGGAAGACCACAATGATGCCAGCCGCATTGGTGAGGAACACTGCAATTCCCAGAATGCAATAGGTTCCCATGTTGTTTCACTAGCTCATGTTAAAGGCCTGTGTATTATAAATCATGCAGACTTTTGGAATAGCAGCATTCCAGCGCATGTTTCTTTTCTTTCCATTTAAACTATTGTACACATTAACCCATTTTGGGGCGGGAACCCCTTTTGGTGTTAGCATTATGTTATGCTTTAGCTATTGAAAAATAGCAGATCTACAAGCTCATAGCGCGCCACCGAGTGGCGCGCTAGGAGCTTGTAGGTCTGCTATTTTTGAAACATCGAAGAACCAATGACATAAACATAGCATTTTCAGAAAACTGTCAGGATGTAGAAGAATTTTAGAATCTGATCTCAGGTCAAAATGGGTTAACATATGTTGTTATTATATGTTTATACATATACATGTATATCATATTTACATGTAGGACCCTTGCACACAGCACTTTCAAAAGCACCTCTAAGTGAGGAACAACATATTTTCAGATGGGGGTCCGGGGCCAAATACAGATAATTCTGGAGGTCCTTGACATGGAAAAGGTTGAGCACCACTGACATGACATGGGGGTTTCAGAAAACCGTTAGGATTGTAGAATCGTCCTGTGGTCTAAATGGGTTAATCATGTCTGTTGTGTCTCTCCACTCCAGATATCATGGTTGGCATGGGCTACACCAGAGATGACATCAACGACGCCCTGACTACTCAGAAATACAACGAGGTCACCGCCACATACCTGCTGCTTGGGCGCAAGAATGAGGTCAGATATTCAGTCTTATTGGCTTGTTATTGGTCCTCACGTTTCACCACTGTGTCTCTTTGGTTTGGTCTGTGTCCACTATAAAGTCTTTGTTAACCGCCACAGTGCCATCTGGTGGTTGGCTCAGATTTGTTTGAAAGCCGATTTGGCCTGAAACTGCGAGGAAGTAAAAATCCGCTATGCAACATCATGTCCCGCGGTTGTCATTTAATCCACCCATAACATACTTTTTGTAAGCGAGGATCATATCGTTGAAACTTTAGAGAAATTAACCGCAAATCAAGCTTGTTTTGACCCAAAAAGAAAAATCAGAGATTCTAAAAACTGCTTCGCCATTGATAGCATAAGACCAGCGGATTTTCCATTTCCGTTTTTTCTTCTTCACCGGAACCGGAGTGTTATGAGCGTGTACAGGACACAGTTGTGAACCGTAATCAATTGTTATTAAAAGTGAGGATTAAAGGAGAATTCCGGACTGATCATTTTCTTACCTTAGGTACAGGTGAAAAATTGCACTGCAGCTCTGTGTGCTCTGGGTCTTACGCTAAATCGCTTATTTTGAACATATTCTACATTTATTTTTTCCTCTACACATGTCTTTCAAAATGACCAGATAAGCTCCACAGTGTTTTGTCCCAAATGGGCTGCCGTAAAAACACAAACTAGCGTAAGACCCAGCGTGCTTGCTCTGAGCTGCTGTGCGCTCTGGTTGGAGTTGTGTAATGTTTCACCTGTACCACTCGTTATTGGATATATCAGTATATCAGATTACGGTTAGAAAATGGTTATTCTGGAATTCTCCTTTAGCTCTTAGTGTACAAACAGTTAAATACTCTGAGAGTGTGGATAAATTAGCAGTTGTACTGTGTGGGAAAAAATGTGAAAATACAATGAGTTTGATTTGATGAGTTGCTCTCAGTGTCTAATAAATATGTTTATATGTCATTGGTCGTTTAATGAAATTAGGCCAAACAATTATTTTGGTGTAATATTAGGATTCGATTCAATCTCTTTAACATTGCAAACAATCCCACTGAGAACATAAACGTATCTTTTAGATGAGAACCTTGTGTTGTGTGTACACTGTCAACCTGCCACATCAGATTTCAGATATTTCAAATAAAATAGAACATGGTATTGGTAACATAAAGCAAAAAGAAAGACATTACTGAAAGGTGTGGAAATAGCCTCAGTCTTTCATTGGAACACACATGTGGGCATTCACCGTAATGTCCTTGGTATGTGTTCGCATGTTGGCTCCAGCAATTTTCAAATTCTTCTCTACTTCAAGGTTCGAGGTTGGGCTTTATTGTTACGTTGTTATGTTGTTATAAACGTGCATAATTATGAGCTTGGTATACACCACAGACATTGTTTTTTCAGTAGCTGATACATTACTTTATTTTATGTCGCTTGTCTCTTTAAATAAGTCGTACTGGAGGTGGAAACCCAATTTGTTGAAGCCTAGTACGTAATATGAATGTAAATTCATAAATATATTTTAAAACATTTTTACACCATGTTGTGATCGGTCGTATACCCTTCTGTTCTGAAGAGCCGATGACAGCTTTCTGTTTCAAAGTTTACGAGGTGGAATTTCATTCTGGAAGAGAACGGTCTGGCTGGAGAGACTTGACTAGAGTGTTGTATTTAACGTCTCTGTCTGTCTCTCTCTCAGACGGAGACTGGCACAGAGTCTCGGACAGCCAGCAGTCTGAGTTTGGCCAGGGTCCGACCAGGCACCATCACCAACGGAACCAGCAAACACTCCACTTCCTCCTCCTCCTCCTCCGGTCCCTCCTCCGCCCACAAGACGACGACGCAGCGTAGCAGCACTAGCAGCACTAGCAGCTCAACGTATCAGCGCCAGAGACGACACTCTGACTTCTGTAAGAACATCAAGCCTGAATTAAACGTAGTTTCCCGCCAGTGTTGTGCTCTGAAAATGCCAGCTCTGCAAGCTCACAACAGACAACACCTCACATTGCGATGAGTTTGCCTCTTGCTGTTGTCCGTTTGTGGTGAATGCTGAAATGTAAACTGACCGTGATTAGGTCAAGTTACGCAATCTGGTGGGAACCCATCAAAAAATAAATAATAATAATAATTTGAGCTCATCCAGTGCCACCGGGTGAACACCAGTTTTGGCCCTCGTTGCCACCGAAGCCCATTATAAATAAAAGAAAGAAAATGTAATTCTATTGTGCATGTAATGTGCATGTCATCACCTGACATGCAGATTAGAGCAATTTTCAAAATATGGATTAAAAAAAAAGAGAATATTCAAAAAAAAAATATATTTGCTTTTCAAAAAGGCGTCAAAGGCGCCAATGGCACTCGCGGCCACCAGGGGCAGGCGTCCAAAGGCGTCCTGTGGCACTGAGACAGTTAATCTGTTTTGAGAGATTACTTACTAAGTACTGTACTTTTGCTGTCTTTCTTTTTATATCTTTCTATCTTTTCTTGTCATTTTCACCATCTCTTTTTTTATTGTTCTCTTCTCGATCTGTGCCCCCACTACTCTCACTCTTTCCGGCTGTCCCTCTCAGGTGGTCCTTCGTTGCCAGGGACGACCCACCCAAAGCGTAGTCCCAGTGGAGTTGGTGAGGCGGCAGGGCTGAAAGAGGAACGCACGTCCACGTCCATCCGAAAGGCGAGCACCAACGCGGTTGGCTCCCGTAGCATCCCGCCCCCCTCCAGTCCCATGGTTAGCTCCGCCCACAATCCAAATAAGTCAGAGATCCCTGACCGCCGAAAAGAAATTAACTCGACGACGGTAAGTGTGAGTATATATATATTTACCATTTTTATCCAAATCCAAAAAAACTTGCGTCACCAGGATTTTCCAAACAGCGATGAAATGTTGACTCGGTTGAATGAATATATCAAGGATTCGTCAGCGACACGTCACTGACTGTGGTTTATAAACAGCTTCGAGTCAGTGATACTTCCGTGTTGCATAGCTTAACAGTGACATCACTGTTGAGTTGAATCCTTGTTATCTTTACCGTTCACATGTATTCAGCGAGCAGCAGCATAACAACAACAAGCTGTAGCCTTTTGTCACGCTCGTGCTAATGACACAAAACACCGCCCTGGGGACCCCCACACAGAGTTGCACCAATCACTTCACACGGGTGTGATTTAAAAAATATATCCTTGTTGATATAACGCCATTTAGGTCAATGATTTAACACTATGTTGATATAATAATATAGCAGCGGGTAGGCACGTTGGTACGATGATGCGCGACCGCGACGCACAATCCACCCCCTCCCTCCCCATGCCGGTCTGTGAACATTTTATGAAGTGTCAGCCGGTCCGTGGTAATAGAAAGGTTGGGAACCCCTGCACTACTAGAGCATACAGTAGGCAACCCCTGCACTACTAGAGCATACAGTAGGCAACCCCTGCACTACTAGAGCATACAGTAGGCAACCCCTGCACTACTAGAGCATACAGTAGGCAACCCCTGCACTACTAGAGCATACAGTAGGCAACCCCTGCACTACTAGAGCATAAAGTAGGCAACCCCTGCACTACTAGAGCATACAGTAGGCAACACCTGCACTACTAGAGCATACAGTAGGCAACCCCTGCACTACTAGAGCATACAGTAGTGTAGTGGGAACCTTAACTCATAATCAAAGTGTAATGAAGTCGAAGTCCAGAACCAAATAAAGGTTTAAAAGTGTTGGGAACACAATCACGGATTTAATCAAGAGCGCTCCTGGAGACTGCCATCCACACGAATGTATCATGACATCTCCCAATCACAGGTTGACACCCTCTCTTATACAGTTCGAGAGTTCTCAAAATAAGAAACACATGGTTGGAAAAGAACAGGACACTCCTTTAACACATGACTTTATATGGTCTTTTCCAGTCTGCTAGAATTCACACAAATAGGCTTTTGACTGCTGGTAACAGGTGGAAGATGGCTTCCTGTTCTACCTCTGTGAGCAGTTGCCTTACATGGATTGAAATGTCATTTTCCCATTACAGTAGGCAACCCCTGCACTACTAGAGCATACAGTAGGCAACCCCTGCACTACTAGAGCATACAGTAGGCAACCCCTGCACTACTAGAGCATACAGTAGGCAACCCCTGCACTACTAGAGCATACAGTAGGCAACCCCTGCACTACTAGAGCATACAGTAGGCAACCCCTGCACTACTAGAGCATACAGTAGGCAACCCCTGCACTACTAGAGCATAAAGTAGGCAACCCCTGCACTACTAGAGCATACAGTAGGCAACCCCTGCACTACTAGAGCATAAAGTAGGCAACCCCTGCACTACTAGAGCATACAGTAGGCAACCCCTGCACTACTAGAGCATACAGTAGGCAACCCCTGCACTACTAGAGCATAAAGTAGGCAACCCCTGCACTACTGGAGCATAAAGTAGGCAACCCCTGCACTACTAGAGCATAAAGTAGGCAACCCCTGCACTACTGGAGCATAAAGTAGGCAACCCCTGCACTACTAGAGCATAACGTAGGCAACCCCTGCACTACTAGAGCATAACGTAGGCAACCCCTGCACTACTAGAGCATAAAGTAGGCAACCCCTGCACTACTAGAGCATAACGTAGGCAACCCCTGCACTACTAGAGCATAAAGTAGGCAACCCCTGCACTACTAGAGCATAATGTAGGCAACCTCTGCACTAGAGCATACAGTAAACATTCTGCTCACATATAACTCACTCACTCAGAAGCTCACTGACACACACATACTAAAATACTTTCACTCTGTCCTCTCTCGCCCTCTTTTGTGCGCGCACACACACACACACACACACACACACACACACACACACACACACACACACACACACACTGCCTTAATAATACACAGATTCATAAAGAGACATAATCCAGACAGTGAATATGAATGGAGTTCACCGCTAGTCAAATTAACATTTTGACATAGCAGTTACACAATAAATGGAGTCTGACATACGGCAGATTAACCCCAGATTACCTCTTTTAATGAGATGCATGGTGAACAGATATGAGCAGACATTACACCACATGGGGTCAAATGATATTTTCATATTATTTTATAATTTTGGAACACCGGGTCAGAACAACTTTGTGCCAGTAGTGAGGCTGGTAAAATAAACACCTAGAGACATAAAACACTGCTGCTTGTTATATCATCATATGTGAAACCCTCCAGTTAACCTTGCAAAAACATGCCTACTCTGCTCCAGACTTTTACGTGCTACTCTGTTTCTTGTTTGCAATGTGAATACTAATATTTTGAGAGATGATTGGCGTTTCCTGTTTCCTGTTCTCCCCCCCCCACACTATGCGTGTGACATCATCATCATACCGGAAGTTATGCAGGATTGCCTACTGAGTGGCAAAAAACTACTTTCTGGCCTTGACAGCCAATACATCCAAACAGAAAAGTCGTATTTGATTGAATTAAATGATTCAATTTGACTCGATCTGCCATTCACTTTATACCCTCTATTACACAGAGAGGGTATAAAGTGAGCCTTGCATTTTTGTGTCACATTCCTAAGCCAATAATCTGATGACCGGGTGGCTGCGGATGGACTCCGCTGGTCATCAAATTGTTGGTTTAGGAATGCGATTAAAAACAAAAATAAATCTCCATGAATTAAAGGCTTCGTGAGGTGTGTAATTGATAAGAAATAAGTTTAACATTAAACATAAGTGAACAACTCCTTTAAGTCAACCAGTATGAGCTGTTGATTGGTTAGCAATTTAGCATTAAACTGAATTGATCTGTAACAATGGGATTTGCTGACGGTAATTGCTAAAAGTTTCAATTTTTGTGTCTTCCAGAACAATATCCCAGCCAGTGCCATGACTCGACGGAACACCTATGTGTGCACGGACCGATCCAGTACAGACCGACACTCACTACTACAGAATGGCAAAGAGAATAGGTGTGTGTGTGTGTGTGTGTGTGTGAGGGGGGGGGGGGGGTCTGCTTGTTATCTCCATCTCTTTACCTCTCATTCTCTCTGTTATGCTTACTTCTGTCTGCCTCTGTCAGTGTTCATTGTAGCTGGTCTGTGTTCTCTCTCTGCTAATCCTGTCTGTTGGAGGGTTGAACCAGAATGTCAAGTCACCTCCAGTTTTGCGTCCCTGCAGAGATGTGGGTGGGTGGGGGGGGGGGGTGCACACTTAACTTCACAGTAGGAAACGGATGAGGTGATGAGGCAGGATTTGGGGCTGCTGGGGCTTGCAGGAGGGAGTGAGAGAAAGGACAGGGAAAAAGGTCAAGCGAGGTAGGGGGAAGATTAAAAACAAAAACGGAGAGGGGTTGAGCGAGCAAGGGAGGAATAGAGTGCAGAGCTTGATAGACTTTGTTGTTCATGGTGTCACGCACCGAAAATAGATCTACAAGACACGTTAAAGCGCAACCAAGTATAAGGCCTGGGACCGCTGGTGGGCCGTGAGGGTATTGCAAGTGGGCACGCAAATAATTGGTAAAATGCAAGATTTTAATGATAATATAATATTAAAACAGTGTAATATAATATTAGAGATGCAAATAAATAAGAAATCTTACTAAAAAATAAACCTTACTTCATTTGATTGGTTGTTAAAATTAACATGCTCCGAAAGTGCAGTGTGATCCGTTTAACCGGTTTTAAATCCATTTCATACTTAAAACTAATTTTCAGAAATTGCGAAAAATAGATTTGCCTCTTTGCTTATGGGGATTCCCTGGCACAAAATATTTTTGAGATGGGGGGGGGGGGGGGGATTTTTTTGTAATTAAAATTACAAAAGTGATTCACAAAAGTTTGAGAATCACTGCGGTACTGGACATGCAAAACATGAATGAATGAATGATTCACAAAAGTTTGAGAATCACTGCGGTACTGGACATGCAAAACATGAATGAATTCCATCATAAGCAGAAGGTACAGTACACTCTCCTCTCCTCAGTGTGCTGAGCTCGTGTTCTGCAGTAGTCCTCGTTCCCAGTTGAAGTTAACTGATTTAGCTCTGCAGCGGCTGCACATCAACGTAACCCACCTAATGGCTCTGGCCCTCTTGAACTCTGTGTGCGTGGGTGTTATCTAGAGCGTTATGGAAAGCAGCCCCCGGCCCGCGTGCGTGCGTGCGTGCGTGCGTGCGTGCGTGCGTGCGTGCGTGCGTGCGCGCGCGTGTGTGTGTGTGTGTGTGTGTGTGTCACACATGTCCCCACAAGTCCAGAACCAGCACAAAAGCCTTTGCCCGGGTCTGGACCTGATCATCCCTATATCTCCATATATGGAGCTAAAAGGGACACAGACATAACTGGGTGGGTAGTGCATTTTCAACTTGCATCGTTCCAAGTAGGCCAGTGCCCAACGGACACTGCTCTAGTAGTAGTAAAATAACTGTACTGTAGGATGGTAATGTAAACGGTAAAATCCTGAGTGTTTAAAATAACACTCAGAATTTGACAGTATGAACGGTTTCGGCTTCAGAGAGCTCTGACAATGACAACATTCTGGGTCATTCGGCGGACAATAGAAATGAGCTGCTGGCCACGTCTGGAGGGCTGTCCTCTGTCTCACTACTAGCTGTTGCTTTTCATTACATCTCTCTCCCTCACCCCAGGCCCCCTCTGCATTATATTCCTGGGTCTTTCCATCCAGCCAGTGTTCTCCTTTCTCTTGACCTCTCTCAGACAGTCAGACTGGTTTAATTAATTTGTGTTTTTCAAGGAGGAAATGTCTCTTTCCCCTTGTCACATTTCTTTGTGTCACAATTCTTTGGTTCCCCTATGCTATGCTTGCCTTCCCTTCTCTGCCCTTGTCATTTATTTCAAGTCATTTATTTATGCTATGGCACTCTGGACCAGTGCCGGTCGGTCACCCTCTAACCATCCATCACATCAAATGGGCCTGGCTTTACCAGACGCACAATATTGAGTGTTGAATGTCAATATGTGGACTGATATGTATAGTGTACACTATTATGGACAGTCACATAATGCACTGTATGTCAAGGTCCCTTTGTCCTTCGCTTGTCGTGTGTGTGTGGGTGGGTTGGGGGGGGTGTTCGGTGTGTGTCTCTATACCGAATGAAAGAGGTTCATACCTGTCTGGCATTGTCTCTAGACATGTTGACATGCAAGCCTCTATAAAAATATAAATATCGTATCGGGAAAAATCGATATCGGCAGATACTCAAAATCAGAATCGGATCAAGAGCAATATAAAATGTGGGACGTCCCTACTTTCTGTATGAAATGGGATATATACAGTTAAACTTGCCCTGCCAGTTGCAGCATTCTTCATTTTTATGCCTGTGTCTGTCCCCTCTAGCTCCATGTCCCACCGCCTCCCGCCCGCCTCCCCCTCTACGCACAGCATCGCCGGGGCCTCGGGGGTGTCGTCCTCCGCCTCGGCGCCTTCCTCCCGCCTCACGCGGGGAACCACCGTGAGGAGCACCTTCCACGGCGGACAGATCCGTGACCGGCGGTCCACGGCCTCGTCCCACGGCCCACCCACCTCTCCCACCCTGTCCCACGACGCCAGTCCGCTGCCCCACGCCAGGACCCGCGCCACCACCAACCTGTTCAGCAAGCTCACCTCCAAGCTGACCCGCAGGTAAGAGGAGAGGCTGGGTAGAAGGGGGACGAGATGGCAGTGCTGCAGAGCATGTTTTGACTTATTTTGTCTTATTTTAGCTGGTTCACGTGTCATTTTCTGATTTGGTGGCTTTGGTCGTGGTGGAGCAGCTAGTGAGGCAGATAAAATAGAATGGAGAGCGGGGGAGATAAAAAATAAAAATAAAACATTGCTCAGCCACAACCTCTACTATGTTGTGGTGTGTTTAAAAGATGAATTTCATTAAATGAGACCCATGCTATGGTTGTGATGGCTAGAGAGTTTTATGAATGGGAACAGAAAGAGATGATAGGAGTGTTCTCACCCTACGTACATGATTCATATTCACTGTTGGATAGTTGTAGTTAGTTCAGAGGCCAAATATTAAGGTGTTTGTTCGCCTAGTTGTTACAGCATATTCACAGCCTCATGACTGGAGCCTGACCCCTAATCTTATTTCTCAATTGACCATATTCACACAATGACCATTTTGTTCATACTTTAACAAATTTAGTCAATACGGGTATGTTGATATTATGGTCTATTAAGGTGTTTAAGGGAAAGCCTATATCTACTCTTGCAGCCTCTTCACAACTTTCTTTCCTTAACATTGTACTAACCTACCAGGCTTCCTTCTCTAATTATTAACCTTTTACAGGCTTCAACCCCCTCCTTCACTACACATTTCCTTCCTAACTGTCTATTTAGAAGACCTGTGTCAAATAGTATGTACAAATATTTAACGTTGATCGCATTCGTCTGCTTGAAGTCCTAGATGGATGGGGTCTACCATTATAGACCAATGCGATGAGAATCAGTATGTTAGATTGTAACATACTGATTCTCATCGTATTGGTCTATGATGGTCACGAGACATGCCCAAAGCATTCCCGGGGGTCCCCAGCTAAACATGGTTGAGAACCCCTGTGTCAGAAGTTCAGAACAACAGAGAAGTACTGGTGATGCAATTTCATGTACTTTCGGTGACTTGACAGCTTAGCTTACACTGTCAAATCTTGAGTATTCATTTAACTTGAGTGTGTACAAAGGTATGGATCCATTTGGTTCCATTTGTACATTCTCCGAAAAATGGGCCAGGTAGCTTATTTTGGGCCAGCAAAGTTTGGAATTGTGGATTTCGTTCAAAACGAGCTGCTCCTGCAAACGTTGAAAGACAATTTTAGACAATCAGGATGTTATATGAAAAATCAGCCAGATCCGTCTTGATCACATGACTGTAGAGATACTGTGTACCGATTTTTTGCAACGTTTAGACAATATCAGGCGTCTCTGCCACGCCTTCGGCCTGGCGGAGACAATGAGCACTCCTAAATGTATAGTGTACATGACGCAATCGATTGCCCCACCCCTCTGGTACTCCAAGCAGATTATAACAAAACAAACTGTACCCAACAATAATTTGCAAATACTGTTGGACTCAGGCATGCTGTCCATTGATCTTAAACTGGGCTGTTTATTGGAGCTTTACATGTTTGTTTCTTTCTTTCTTTCTTGCTTTAACTCTTTTGCTTTTCCGTGCTGATCACCTGCCAATCTTTTGTCCTTCCTTTTCTTGTTTCCATCTGTTTTTGTTTCCATCTATATTCTGTCATTACTTTATTCTGACCTCTTCATCTTTCTCTATCCTCACTGTCTTTCACCATTCTCCCATCTCTCTCTCTCTCTCTCTCGTTCCTCTGTCGTCGCTAATCGTTGTATGTTTTCCATTCTTCTCATCTTCATTTCCCTCTCTTCTTCCTCTCTCTCTTCCTAGGGTCACTCTTGACCCCTCTAAGCGTCAGAGCTCAACTAAGTCCATCTCGGGCTGCACCCTCCCTCAGGGGACAAAAACAGTTAGTAAGTCTTCCTTTCCGCTGTTTTCTGGCTGCTTCTGTCTGTCACTCTGTCAGTTGTTCTGTCTGTTGTTCTGTCTGTTTGTCTGTGCCTGCCTGCCTGTCTGTCTGTCTGTCCACCGTCTGCCTGACTGCAGTGCCCTGTCATCCCTCCTCCCACATCGGCTTCCTGTCGTGACAGTATGTCTCTCCCATTGGTTGTCTGTCTCAGCTGACTGACTAGGCTCCGTGCTGTATCTCCTCCTAGAGGCTGTAGGTGGAACAGCAGCATTACCTGGTAAAAAGACAAAATAACAGATGGACAACAGACAACAAAGGGCGGGCATGGTTCATCATCTGATATTGGATTTGCTTTTATTTGTAGTAATTAAGGCAATATTAGATCTCTGACTGTAATTCTGAGATGTAGGACAATGTAGGACGAAGAAGAACACAATTATCAGCCTAAACAAAATTACGTAATTTTAATTGATTTAAGTGCATTACATTTTATTGAATGGATGTACATTAGCTAATGTAGACGGTAATGGGCCTCTTTGAGACATACGCACACACACACACACGCACGCACACACACACACACACACTATTCTCAGCATGGAGAACATCAGCACAAGGTTAAAACTGAATAACAGAGTGCAATCAGGGTAATAAAGTAATACATCTTTTCGGAAAAGTGCATTAAAATTTGACTTGTCCGTTGGACAAGTGACTCTTGGTTTCATGTTTTTTTTGTGGCACTCCTAGTGGCCAACAATATTGTCTGGCATTATTGTCTGGCGTTCCTAATAATCACCTTTTCTGTGTATTTTGAATACATGAAATGTATGTAAGATCAGACATTCTAGGGCTATTAACTTGTAAACTGAGAATATTCATCTAATGTTCAAACATGTATTCACCAAAACCAACTTACAGTTAGGCTAGTTGATTTAAAATGTATTTGTGTGTGCTCGTGCTCAGGATAAGTTACTTTTGTGCCCGGACAAGTGAATGGGAAATGTACTTGTGCCTCAAAAAGTTCATGTCAAGCCCTGGCAATAGACCACAGTGTACAATATTTTAAATGGATTCGAGTGCATTAGGTTTTATTGAACGGATGAACGGTTGAACGGAAGTACATTAGCTGATGTAGGCATTCATGCAGCTCTCGTACACACAGTTCTCGTACACACAGCTCTCGTACACACAGTTCTGAGTTGAGTGTTGCTCTGCTCGCCTCCTGGAGTCCGAGGGTTCACTGCAACCATGCATCACTATGAGTCATGTAAACACTAAACAGTACAAAGTATATACAGTGTTCAAATAAATAGGCTTATGGCTTATATGGTTAATTCATAATATCCCTTGGTAAATTTTGGTCCCAAGACTCATGTAGCGTAGTGAAAGTCGTCAGCCCATTTGAAAATATCTTGTGCCAGGGACCTCCCAGATTCCCCCAGATCTTATTCAGATCTAGAAGCTCACAGCGCGTCACATCGTGAGTGATTTAGTTATAGGGTTGAATAGGTTAAACTGATTGTAATGCTATATTGACTCATTTTGCCGTGGATCCACTGGAACCCCTTCAAGGAACCCTGGGGGTCCCTGGACCCCATTGGTATACCACTGCTCTATACCGTACTGGAAGGATTCACTGACTGTGTATGCTTTGTTTGACTAGTAAACATATGACTTGCTACTCTTATTCATCTGCGTACCTTCGCACCTAATGTCGGACACTGAGGCTCTGCATTCTTTGGAGCAAAGTACTTCCAAGCATTACCATTAACATTGCCCTAAGATCACCTTTGGCGTAAGTAGGGCAGACACATCATTCTGGCCACTCAAGCATGTTTCTTTACTCGGTCATCAGAGTTCAGCACAAGCTCTGTAGTCTAGTCTGTTGGTGGGAAGATCCACAGTCTGCTGAAGTTATCCTGACTTGACACGCTAAGCATCATTGACATGTTAAATCAGGATTAGTTATGTAACCCAAGGATTTTTCTGCTTCTTAAAGAGGAATCTTACTCGAATTATCTCTCTCTCTTACTCAAATTCTCTCTCTCTTACTTGAATTATTTTGTCTCTCCTCTCTCTCTCTCTCTCTCTCTCTCTCTCTCTCTCTCTCTCTCTCTCTCTCTCTCTCTCTAGAAAGCATATGTCCTTTTATGCTCTCAAGAAGCGAAACCTTGGGGGCAGAATACAGCACAAAGAGTATACCTACTGACTGTAATATATTTGTGCACATACTGTACTGTATGTATGCACACACAACCTACATACATACTGTAGTTCATTGTTCACTGATGCTATGGTCAAAGGTCTGGCAAAGATGCATAGTTTACTTGTCTCAAAGAAAACATGTACACTGTACATGAAACGAATAGAGCGATGAAGGCTACTTGCACGTACAGTACAATCGGTAGCTTGAACTTTATCGTTGCTGTCGGGCAGAAACCTCTTATGTCAATATATATATTTTTTGTTTTTTCTGCAGACATTGTTGTACAATATTGAGTGTCACTCAAAATGAGTGAGAATAGCTGATCTCAAAGTTCATTTGTTGATCTGCTATGTTCACTATTTTAAAATATTTTAAAATAATAAAGGAACGGTTTTGGACATACAAGGTTTCCACCCAACCGCAACGATACAGTTTACTCCCCCTTGATGAAAGACATAACCTCACTAAAGACCCAAACCATAACTGTAATATCCCGGGGGCTAATTTAACCCTGAGAGTGTACCGATGGACATGACATTTACAAGAGATTTCCTTTTTCAAAGACAGGAGTTAAATCTGATCTACTTTGTCTGTGTACCACCTAAAATATCTCTATTGGTGGTAGTCCCTTATTAATCCCAAGGGGGGAATTCATTTTCACCTTGACCCAGATGAGGGCTGTTCAGATGGTCAGCTCTCGGGGGGAACGGTTAGGGGCTAAGGGTCTTGCTCCAGGACCCTTCAGCACAACATACGGTATACCTGGCAGACCTGGGGGGTACCAGACTTTAATCTACTCACTCATCTATAGCCGTCCCTTATTGCTTCCGGATTAAGATTTCCCAATGTGTCACAATCTGTCAATGAAACTTTTACATCTCCCTCTCAGGCCAGAAACATAATGGTAATAATAATAAACATAATGGTAATAATAATACACATAATGGTTGCTTGAGTGGCTGAAACCAATGCTATTAATTGTTGCAGAATGCATAAAATAGGGACACCCGCTTGAAAGTGGTTAAAATCTAAGACGTCACAGTAACAATGACCCCTGGTGGTAGGTTGCAGGTAATGCATTATATTGTGTCTAAAACGATACCTTGGGTGGGTCGGCAACTTGGCATTGTAGTCTAGTTGGAAAACACATATTGAAGTTGAACCCTTTGATCTAATAAAGTAGCCAAACCATGAGAACATCATTTTTTTGTAATTTATTTTCCCAACAATTTAGAGTAGACAATTATTTTTTTCTCCTAATTTGCTTATTCCAATTAATTTGTCCCGAGTGTTGCCACTGCGGTTGTACCCTACTAGCCTCTGTACCCAGGCTTTTGTTTTGGTTCGCATTTGGCTCAAAAAGAAAAGTCTGGGGAAACGCATTGGAAGATATGGAATACAGTAGGAGGCCCAATTCCTTGTATTTTGCTAACCAATAACCAACCAATAACCACATTTGGTGATGTTAGTGTTCTCTGATGTTTGGTGAAGCGGTTTGACCAGAAATCTCACAGACTGGGCCAGGTGCTACATACTAATTCCTACACGGGTTGTGCTTATAACCACGAGGTTATGGTTAGGTTTAGGTATCAATCACAGCGCGTCGACTGCACAACCCGTGTAGGCTTTGGTATGTCGCGGGCAAGGCTGGTACCCTACTGGCCTCCACCAAGAGGATGTAGCGCCTCCTCCGTCCTCCTAGCATTCAACACCCCCTGCTGACAGACAGGTGCTGCCCCAGCCAGTAGGGACATGCAGTGACAAAGATCGCCCGCTGTGCCCGCTGTCCCACCCCTGAACACGGCCAATTGTGTTCGTGAAGAAGCTTGGCTAAACCGGTGGCAACGTGGTTGGATTAGATTCTAATCGACATTAGGACACCTAGACTCCACTGTGGTACATGGTGTACAAGTTTTTTTTGGTACATGGTGTACAAGTTATTTTTAAATGGGGTGACTACAAACATTGGAATTTAAAGCTCATGTCTTATATCTCACATTGCCCTAAACAAGACAAGGCTGGGCACAGTTTGAACGCCCTTGTTATGGAAGTCTTTGTCTGACAATAGAGAAATGCCATTCTAGAGTTGCTGTAGTTCATTAATTTACAGAATGGTGTCATTGGAGCAAGGAAGCTTCTAGGCTTCCAGACAGCCTCTAGTCTCCATCCCCTACATATTCTAGGCTTCCAGACAGCCTCTAGTCTCCATCCCCTACATATTCTAGGCTTCCAGACAGCCTCTAGTCTCCATCCCCTACATATTCTAGGCTTCCAGACAGCCTCTAGTCTCCATCCCCTACATATTCTAGGCTTCCAGACAGCCTCTAGTCTCCATCCCCTACATATGCTAGGCTTCCAGACAGCCTCTAGTCTCCATCCCCTACATATGCTAGGCTTCCAGACAGCCTCTAGTCTCCATCCCCTACATATGCTAGGCTTCCAGACAGCCTCTAGTCTCCATCCCCTACATATGCTAGGCTTCCAGACAGCCTCTAGTCTCCATCCCCTACATATTCTAGGCTTCCAGACAGCCTCTAGTCTCCATCCCCTACATATTCTAGGCTTCCAGACAGCCTCTAGTCTCCATCCCCTACATATTCTAGGCTTCCAGACAGCCTCTAGCCTCCATCCCCTACATATTCTAGTCTTCCAGACAGCCTCTAGTCTCCACCCCCTACATATTCTAGGCTTCCAGACAGCCTCTAGTCTCCACCCCCTACATATTCTAGGCTTCCAGACAGCCTCTAGTCTCCACCCCCTACATATTCTAGGCTTCCAGACAGCCTCTAGTCTCCATCCCCTACATATTCTAGGCTTCCATGCAGCCTCTAGTCTCCATCCCCTACATATTCTAGGCTTCCATGCAGCCTCTAGTCTCCACCCCCTACATATTCTAGGCTTCCAGACAGCCTCTAGTCTCCACCCCCTACATATTCTAGGCTTCCAGACAGCCTCTAGTCTCCATCCCCTACATATTCTAGGCTTCCAGACAGCCTCTAGTCTCCATCCCCTACATATTCTAGGCTTCCATGCAGCCTCTAGTCTCCACCCCCTACATATTCTAGGCTTCCATGCAGCCTCTAGTCTCCACCCCCTACATATTCTAGGCTTCCATGCAGCCTCTAGTCTCCACCCCCTACATATTCTAGGCTTCCAGACAGCCTCTAGTCTCCACCCCCTACATATTCTAGGCTTCCAGACAGCCTCTAGTCTCCATCCCCTACATATTCTAGGCTTCCAGACAGCCTCTAGTCTCCATCCCCTACATATTCTAGGCTTCCATGCAGCCTCTAGTCTCCACCCCCTACATATTCTAGGCTTCCAGACAGCCTCTAGTCTCCATCCCCTACACATTCTAGGCTTCCAGACAGCCTCTAGTCTCCATCCCCTACATATTCTAGCATCACATACCTTCTTCATTCACACGTCCTTTTGTTTAACCCTTTCCTTTCCGTTCTGTTCTGTTTTGTTGGTGGTTCCCATATCCTCTGTTTCCGTGTCCATTCGGTATTGTAAGCGTAGGTTGGTGATGATCCATCTGTGATTTGAAGTTTGCATTTATATCGTGGTGTCCTGTGTTGTGATTGGGTGATTGACTGATGTGGCCTTGCTGCTGATTGGAGCATTGATACAGGATGTGGTCTGTAGCGTGCTGTGATTGGCTGATTTATTCCTAACGTGTGCCTTTGTCTCCCTCTTGAGGGTCACAGACGAACCTGAGAGACTCAGCAGATCTCCGGTCACAAGGTGAGTTTTTATACTTGCTACTATAATACGTTTTTTGTACATTAACATTTCATGGGATTGAGAAAACAGCCAGGACTCTGTCCTTTTCACATGGACTTATTTTTGCCTCACCCAGGACACGTTTGAACCTAATCGGTTGAGGAAGACCTATTGGCTTAGAACGTGTCCGTTGCAGTGCTTTCTCTTAAATACATCCACACAGAACTTAAATATTACCTTGTGATAAAGTGACACAATTCTTATTCAGAACGCAATTTTACTGCATATAAAGGCATCAACCTGTATGAATGAGGCATCAAATATATACGGGTACATTTTTGGTTCTATTTGTATTCTCTTGAGCTGAATTCCAATACCCAAAATCTCCACTCGATGACTCGCACTCGGTCACTCCAGCATGGTGGTGTCATTGTGAAATTGTAGCCTGGATCCAGCCCATAGACTCCGCTCAATTTCTGAGTGGACTGCGTCTCTTCAAGAAGCTTCAGAGTCAGATAATCAGGCTAGTGAAATTGGTGACTTGCTGTAATATGTGACAATCTTGTAGAAATCACAATGTCGGAACGTAAATCATTGTGGTTTGTTTATGAGCAGAGTTCAACCTAGCGGTATTTTGGCCACATGTCTCTGCTGTCGGGAAGAAACCACCTAACTCCAAAATGTTCATTTATCAGGAAATGAATAAAACAGTTTATTTTGAAAACAGCTCAATACTGCCTCATTAAAGTTGGTGTTGTTTGTGACTTTATATATTGTCAATTAATGAGGGGGAGAGGTGGTGGAGTTAGTTGCTTTAGCAGACAGTTTGGGGGTCCAATGGAGTTAAGAGCTTTTTAGTATTAATTGGTTCAATATTTTCTAACCAACAGACGTAAAGGGTGTTCAATAGCACTGATTTATGCAGAAAAATCTCAAAAATTGAGTTAGGTGGTGGTTTCCTCCCGACAGCAACGATGTTTAAACACCTCTGTAATCAAATCAAATGTAAGTTATGTGAAGTGCACAAGATGGTCACATATTTCAGCAGGTCACCAATTTCACCGTAACACTGCGATGTTGGAGTGGCCGAGATTTGGGGTATTGGAATTTGGCTTCAGAGTTAACCCATTTTGGGTGGGATGTAGAAGACATTTTTAGAATCTGATCTCAGGTCAAAATGGGTTAAGTTATCTCTCAGGATTTTACTGTGTGTCTGCCCTCCTCCCAGCCACGGCTGTGACCCAGGCTCTAGCTTCATCTCAGTATCATGATAAAACCAGCAGGTAAAACAACAGCATGAATGGACTAGCTCCGCACCATGATGCTAGCTATAGTTGATGAGTGTGATGTCAGTCCTACTGTAGATGATAGACAGTAAACATGGACCCATACATTTGACTGTGTAGACGTGGTGCCCTGTGGTAGATGATGCCTGTGATTGCAATGTGTCCAGAATTAACTTGTGTTTAATAATAACAACTTCGTCCCTTGATGTACGTTTGCCCCTGTTCACCTTCATTTGTACCCTACTCCTCGTGGGTTGTTTACATGTAGAATAGAAAGGTGAGTTGACAAAGTCAATCTTGTGTCTGCTGATCGATGTGATGTGAAACTATCAGAATCAGAAGCCTTTATTTGCGGTAGTAAACAGTAATATAACAGTAATATAGTAATATATTGTGTGTGATCATAAGTAAGAGACAGAACAATTACCACCAAACTGTAATATAGCTGATTGAGTATCCTTACCCAAAGTTTAATTGTCTTCAGTAAATACAGCACAGAGAGTGTTAATAATATTGTCTATCACTTTGCATAACTATTCACAGAAAACGGGTACAATTTTAATTGTCATGACTTTCAGGGTCACAGTGATGAATCCCTGACCATTTATCGACCTTATTCTCTCAAATTCTCAATCATACTAGGTCGTATCCCACATTGATACATTCACACCTACATTTAACAGTGCATTCACACCTACATTTAAAAATGGTAAATAAAATAATCAAACCCACTAATATATTATATATTAACTTGTTTTCTTCTTCTCCCCTCTCCCTACTCCCCTGACCTACTCCACACACACACACACACACACACACACACCCCTCTCTCTCTCTCTCTCTCTCTCTCTCTCTCTCTCTCTCTCTCTCTCTCTCTCTCTCTCTCTCTCTCTCTCTCTCTCTCTCTCTCTCTCTCTCTCTCTCTCTCTCTCTCTCTCTCTCTCTCTCTCTCTCTCTCTCTCTCTCTCTCTCTCTCTCTCTCTCTCTCTCTCTCTCTCACACCCCTTCTTTTCGTCTTCCCCACAACTTCTCTCTTCCATTCCATACACTCCTTTGCCGGCGTGTCTCCAGTCGCCATCTATCTGGGCATCAGAAAACGGCCGAGCCCCGGACCCCCCGATGCGGCTGGGATGTGAGGGTACGGAGCCAACGGGACCCTGCCGAGGTGGTGCTGGCACTGCGTGAGGCGGCCCAGGGCTGCGGATGCCAGGTCCACCTGGCGGGGCCCTTCCTTCTGTCCTGCACCCACGGTGCGGCCGGCGCCCGTGTGGCCTTCGAGGCCGAGGTCTGCCAGCTGCCCAGTGGGCCAGGCCAGAGCAGCGGCGTGCGATTCAAACGCCTGTGGGGGGCTCCGCTGGCCTTCAGAGACATCGCCACCAAAGTATCCAAGGAGCTGGAGCTCTGAGGTCGGGGGAGGGGGGGGCGAGGCCGGGCCAGGCTCTGCAGACGAGGAGTGGATCGATGATGGGGAAGGGGGAATGAGGACGATGGGAGTGAGGAAGGATCAAGGAAGCTCTGAGAAGGAAGGGAAGTGGTCACGTGACTGGGTTGTGCCATGACACTTTCATGGACACTTTCATGGGAGCCAAACTCACACCGTAAGTGCAATGAATACATGGCAGTGAATGGAGCCGGCTGGACCAGCTCATAACAAACATTATTTATGAACAATTGAGACCTTTTGTAAAGTAATCACTTCTGGAAAATAACAGAAGACATATCACAGGTTGTTTTCTAATCACTTACTTTTCGATGTGCACAGAGTGCACAGTATATAATTTTATCTGAGCATCTAAACAGCAGCAGGTATCGTTTCACACAGCAGACAATAATGTGTTACATGTCTTCTGTTATTTTCCAGAAGTGATTACTTTACAAAAGGTCTCAATTGTTCATAAATAATGTTTGTTCATGAGCTGGTCACTGAGCTCTCATTGACTCCAGTGCATTCTGCCAAACTTCCGGGTAGTTTGGCTCCCATGAAAGTGTCCATGAAAGTGTCATGGCAGCCCAGTCACGTGACCACTTCCCTTCCTTCTCAGAGCTTCCTTGGGAAGGATAAGGATGTGGAGAAACCACCACTTCTTCTTCCTCACCCCCCACCCCCCCCCTCACCCTCCCCACTTCTGTGACTTAGCTGGCTTGGCCTCGCCACGCCTCCATTTAAGACCATTGGTTTGCCTGTTGATGCCACCATTAATGGACACACACACAGACAGATGGATGCACAGCCAGACATGCATAGACTGTCACCGGCACACTTATGGATGAACCTTTGAACCCCTGCTTTAGAGTAAGCCACCTCCTCCATAATCAGTGAACCAGAACCAGTCAAACTGTTATTTTTTAATGATTTCACATTTGATGACAATGGATGATTATGGAGATGCTGGTGGCAATGAAGACTGATAACTTGTTGTGTCAACATGGTTATTCCTATTGTATCATATTTGTCATCATTCCTTTTTAAAGAGCTGCTATTTAAATAATTGTCTCAGATTTAGATTTTTTTCCCTCCTAATAGGTTTTTTTCTTTTTCTTATATGCTTTTCAAATGGGCGGTTGATTGGCCCCCATTTAAATTTCCTTTGGTTTGCGTCAAACAGATTTTGCCACAAATATTTAAGAAGTGAGGCTGTGGTCTGACCTCCAGGCTCCAGGGGGAGACATGCAGAAATGCAGACACTTGACGGACTGAAAGAAGCTGTAGAGTAGATGGGGTGCTACAGTTTTGCCCATCACTCAGCTGACAATGCCCATTTCTCTGTTCAGTTGGACAGTTACCGTGCTTGCACATTCATACCATTTCTGGTATCGTTTTGACTCGTGTTTGGCCACCATCCTAGCTGAAATCTGTTAGTTGTACCAACCTGGCTTCTGCGTTGGTCACCGACGTTCAAAGCTGCCTAATGTCTGAGTCCTGAGCTGAGATGATTGTGAGGAGTACTGCTACTCTGAGCCATGTGTTAAGGTTGGAATGTTTTTGCTCTGATCCTGTGCTCTCCATTGTCACGTTACCTTATTCTCTTCCTCTGGAATACAGTAATAATAATGCTATTGACCCTTAAAAGCCCAGTGCCCTCACAAGTAGAGCTATATGATCTTTCACAGATCTGGCACACCCGGTTCATGTTTTCCATCTTGTGTGCATGCAGACACTGAACCAAACAGTATTTTTTTAGGGTTCATTTTATCCTACTTATGTAGCAGAGGAGTGGGGTTCAAAACATAAAACAACAGTGACAAAAGAGTGAAAAAACTAATCACAGCATATTAAAAGGCAATTAACTATACTATTAAGTGATGTACTTGATTTATGTTAGCTGTATTGATGCTGTAAACCCCACCACCTTGGTACTCAAGTAGTTTAAACCAAACTCTAAGTCTTGATTTATAATTCCTTGCGCGCTGGCTGTGAGTCGTGTTGTGAGCTTGTAGATCTGCTAGTTTTGGTGTGTGACACTGGCAAGCAACTAAGTATAAATCAGGCTTAAGCATTTGACTATTTGATTCAGGCATGCTCATTAGATCTGTAGAATGGGGTTAACAATGCTACAAAGAGGGATGCACCTTTTATGGGAAGTGTTTTATGTCTTACTATGGAGCATACCAGGAAACAATTTATAAAGTTTTTTATTTTATTTAGTGGTTGCCAATTCCCACCATGTTTGTATAGTCCCTGTTACTGCCAAGTGCCAACTCCTACTATTTGGTCTGGGAAGGGAGTAGACGACCACGTATTTCCTGGATGGATGGAGTCACCACCTGATCCTTTTCATCCGAGTCTCACCGCGACCACCACGGTGACACGTGCAGACTGCAGAGGAACAACCTCTCCCTCCCAGTTCCACTCCCTGCTGAACAGGTGCTCTGACCACCCTGTAGGAGTCACTAGTGTAGCGACAGAGAATGCAGCCCTGCTGGCTTCCCACCCAACCCGGCCAAGCCGGAGTCACCGTGGAGGAATTGAACCCCAGTCTGGTCTCCACTGTGGTTTAACAGGTTATTTGACCTCTTTGCCACCTGGATGTCTGAAGAACAGATTGGGCATTCTAGATTTTATCCTTATCTCTCTTTTATTTTTTTTTATGTGCCGGCCGGCCAGCAAGACTTGGGCATGCAATGCCAAATTCAGGACACTCATGGTCAAACTGCAAAGGCACAAATCGGCGTTGTTAGGCACGCAAATCTGCCTTGATAGGCACGTTGCCTATGTTCATGTTGTTGATTTTTTTTCTTTTACAGCAATGTAATGTTTTCATTCAATGCCCATCTGCAACTGGGTGCCTTGCTAAACAGGGATGTTTCCTGCGTGTTTAGACAGCCTGATCTGAGATCACATCAGTGCCACAACAGGTTTCTAATGTTGCTGTTCCTATTGTAAACATAGTGTTTGATTACTGGTCGGATGGTTTGTTCATGTGAACTCCACTAGTCTCCTTATAGAACCACTATTTGGACCATAATGTAGTATTGTGTTTTTTAGGATCCTGTCTTTGGACAGCAGAGCATACACCAGCGTTGAATGTCTGCATTACAAGGCCATCATACTAAATAAAATACAAACCGTGATTAGTAATATTCTTGGGAAATACAAGTTGAAAGGCATCTGGCTTCAGTTCACAGTAGATGTGCTGTAATTGTATACAACACCGTACATAACAGTTCTCTACTTGTAGGTTTGATGGCTCTAGGTGGCATGAAACATGCCATCTATTTTAATTGTTCTACTATGGACTTGCAGCCAAATAACGGTGTTTTTTCTTGTCTAGAAGATCCCTTCAAAAAATGATTTTGTAACTACAGTTCCTCATCCACTTAATAAAGAACATTTTCTTTGCTGATATGGTAACATAACAGTAGGTTTTTGTATCAAACGGTAAACCAAAGTTCAGTTAACTACCTTTTCCTGATTTTGTTTTACACCAATGGCATCTTGCCACCAAAAAAACCCAGATGCCCTCTGATTTTCTTTTAGTTGCCCAATAAATAAAACTTGGTTAATTTTATAATGAACTCATCTTTTTATGTTTTTCAGTTGCAGCAGTCAAATCCGTTTCTGAGAACTTGCTTGTTATTCACTGACCCTTTGGTTGCATTGATTGTTACACTTCTATTTTCTGGTCAACTATCTAAACCAAATGATCATGTCCCAGTGGGACATGATAATTGGGACAGTCCCACACTCAAAAATCTTTAATTATTGAGTTCCACAACATTTGCCCTATGTTTTAAACCTTCGCTCTACAACACCATAGTCAGCCTCAAGCCTGATTTATTCTTTGCTCAACATGTTTGATAAAACAAAGCATCAATCAGGCTGTATAAAAACAGGGCACCACCCCACCCAAATGATTGCTTGCTCGGGCTTTAGTATTTGACTGTTGACCAATCAGATTCCACTAGTACTGAATGGTATATGACTGTTAACCAATCATGCCAGTGAATGTCAAGCCATTCTAAAATGTTGAAGTATGTTCCCAGTGTGAGAGAGAGCTATATTGAACTGCTCGAAGACACTGGGTTATGTCAAGAATGTGACTTTGAATGACCTGGCTGTCTTTGGAGAACTTTCTGTAATTGACTGATGCCCTCAGCTGCTCATAGGACATAGCTACTAGACAGAATTACTTATCCAAACTCTTAAATTAATCCTAATTTTGTTGCATACCATCAACTGGGATTACTCATTTGGAATGGAAATACATGTGTTAGCAGACTTGTATGATATACAGCAGTAAAAAACAACAATGATTTTGGTTTGCTTCATGGAACGTCGCAACAGTTAGCCACCAATGTCTTAAAATGGTGAAATTGACTGAGGGCTAATATTTTGCAACATTTTGTCTCACCTGGACCCAACTTTCTGAACTGTTCCAATAGATACATACTGTTAGGGCCATGCTTAAAGAATTCACTAGAGAGTTCTTATAGTGTTTTTGAAACAGTTGCTATTATCAGTGAAACATACTTGTGGGCTGAAACTGCAGAAATGACCGACCTGCAATCCTGCATGTCTCCGAGGATATATTGTGTGAAGCAAAAATAAAGACTTTCAAATTCTTAAATGTTTTCTTCTTAGGTTGTTTTCCTGGCTGTAGCTATGTTTTGATATCGTAGTTTTTGTTTATGTATGCATATGGCTGTGGGCGTGCATGGCCCCAACAAGTCAAAGGAAGAAAACTGTAAATGAGTTTGTTTCATGGGGCATGTTTTAATTGTTCAATTCAATTTGTACAACCAAAACAGTTGTTAATTTAGGTACATACACATAGCCATGACCAGACTATGCATAAGGTTGATCCCAGGATGTTACAAAGGTGAATAGAGTGGGAGGAAATGATAAAGGAGGAAAGATAAAATAGGAAAGGAAAAGATAAGCTTTTAGGAAAGGAAAAGATCAGCTTTTAGGTTAAGAGTCATGAAAGTAAAAAGTCAGGATGGAATAAGAAAAGAAGAAGCAGAGATAAAAGTGGAGTGTCTTTCTGACGGAGTATAGTAGCCAGTCGGCAGATAACCGGGAAAAGAACTTTACAACGAGGCTAGATCATATAATATATATAAAAAAGCACAGAATTATGCGACAGTGATTCAGTCAACAACAGAGTAGAAGTCTGTCTGGTCTGTCCACTTTACTTCTGGGCGGGGATCATGCCGTCGATGGCCTCTCCCTTCTCCAGCTTCTTCTCCATCTCAACCATGAGCTTGACGCCATCAACCACCATCTGGACCTGAGCCACCTCGGAGGAGCCCAGACGATCAGCGTTGGAGATGTCGAACACACCACCCACGGAGGCAGTGTCCACACCGCCTGGAGGGAGGGAGGGAGAGAGGTTTACCATCAAGAAGAACAGTGGTGGTATGTATCAGATTAACAAGCTCATAAATTCTTTGTCTTTATGTTTAAGTACATTTACTCAAGTAGGCAACTGTACTTAAGTACAATGTTGAGAAATGTTTTACTTTACTCGAGTAGTACTTCCAATTTTCAATAATTGTACTTCCACTACATCCCAAAGCCAAATATTGTACTTTTACTCCACTAGTTATTTGAAAATTTCATTATTAGATTTTAATTATTACAAAACATACATTAACCACTTTCAGCCCTACTGTATATAATTCGGCTATTTGAAAATAGCAGCTCCACAAGCTTTTGATTAATTTTGAAAACTTTCAATTGGACATTTTTCATATTCAATAGTTTTACTTTTGATACTTTAACTATATTGTGATGCCAATACTTTTGTACATTTTGAATACCGAACTTGTACTTGTAAGAGACTTATTTCTGTTCAATTGACGCTTTTACTTAAGTAAAGCAAATGTGAGTACTTCTTCCATCACTGCTTGTGATTTGCACAGTAGCCAATAACGGATAAAAAAAAGAATACAAAAAAAACGTTTCCCCGTACCTGTTCCGCGCTTCTGCAGACGCAGCCTGGTGAGGACCTCCTCGAACTTGGCGTGTTTGCTGAGATTTGGCAGCTTGACATGCACTCCACCGCGCAGGCCGGTTCCCAGGTTGGATGGGCAGGTGAGCACGTATCCCAGATGCTCGTTCCACATGAAGCCGTGGTTGTGCTTCTTGAAGATCTCCTCAATCTGGCAAGAGAACATACACGGGGTGAGGATTCGTTTGTTTTTGTTATTTGAATTTTTTTTATATCGTCACAGGAAAAAATAAAACACTGTATATACAAGGAGGGGTGGGTGATCATCTGAAATGTGGTTTTTCAGGTCTGTTTTAAAAGCTGCAAGCGATCTATCATCTGCATTATTTGAGGGAGGGTGAAGGGCATTGATTCCACGCATGGGTGGTGGTACTGTGTACATGTAACATGCACATACCTTCAGCAGGCCAGTGCAGAAGCGTCTGAAGACCTCCTTCATGTTGCCACCCTTCTCCATGGAGATGACGCGGAGGTGATCCTCCTCGTTCACCCAGACAAGGAAGGACTTGTTGTCGTTGTGCCTGATCCAGAGAGAGAGTTTCCACTTTAGTTTCAAGACATTAACCATGTGCAGGACATTTAAAATATTTTAAAAGGGTATAAAACATACTATGTGGAAAAAAGAGACAAAGACAGTTGCCCTCTTTTACTTAGATATTACATAATCGGTTTCTCATTCTCTCGCAAGTTAAGGCTGGCAAGTAAGTGAAATCCTTTGCTAGCACAATGACACATCTTTATATTTTAGATTATACTATTGTCATAAGATATTCTGAATGACACATTTAAAGTAACCCCCCCCCCCCCACACACACACACACACACACAAACACTTCCCATCCAAAAATATAAGTATAATAAATATGTTTGTCTCACCAGATGCCTCTGCCGTCGGGCCAGTCACGGGCCATACCAGCGCAGGTCAGCAGGGGAGACACAGGCTTGTCAAACAGGAAGTGGTCGTTGATGAGCTGGTCCTGCTCGGCGTCGGTCATACCGTTCAGGGGGTAGTACTTTCCCTTGAACTCACCATCCAGAGGAGCCAGGGCTGAGGATCCAAACGGGAAAGAAACAAACACAAAAACACACACGCAGACAGACAGACAGACGCAGAGAAATGTGTATCGATTAGAATTAGTCAGAAATCATTTACTCTCAACGTCTGTTAACGTCTATCAAACTGCTAAATGCAGATGGCATCTTAAAAACGTGTCACCCGAAAATAAACTAAACGTATTTACTATTTAGAGTAAGAACATTAACCGCGTTGAGTTATTTTACAACTCTATGGTGAGCATTATGATGTAATTCATAGATAAAGGTGTTGTTTGCAGAGTGTCGTCGTTTCGTACTCACCCTCAATGGACAGCTTCTCAATGGCTCTGCGCTCGCCACGGCTGTTGTGGGGGGGCAGGGTGTATCCCTTGATACTACGTCCGGTACGCACACGGCTGGACAGCACGTAGGCGGGGTCCAGGTCATCTCCACCCTGGTGGGGAAGCGTGAGAGAACATTAAGGTGTGTCATCATTCACTACGACCACTGCTTAAACCTCACGTGGCCTCCAAACGGCTCATTGAGTTGTGTATATGTAATAGGATCTGATTCCGCCTCCGTACCTTCAGGTTCTCGAAGTTGAGGTCGGTGGCGTGCTTGTCGGTGGGCTTGTATCCACCATGACGGTCTGAGATGATGGGGTCGAACAGATCCTTGAAGACCTCGTAGGACTCCTCATCACCAGCAACACAGCCGACGGTCATGATGAAGGGGTGGCCTGGAGGGGACACAGATAAGTTAAAAACACCCGTTAGCAACGCACGAACCACGAATATCTGCACACTTCATATTTCCTTTGTTATAGCACTTGTGTACCATACACGATTCCTCTGGCATCATCAGTGGCATTGATGGCATTTGTTGCCTTGTATAATGCTATAATGTGAAGTGAGGTGAAGTGACTTTATTTGTTCTTTCCGTCCTGTAATATGTGACACAAGTGTATAGTGATGATTTAGTTTCTCACCGGGGTTGTCGACACCGGTCTGGACGCAGTCGTCCAGGGTGAAGCCGCTGGGGGTAGACTTGCTCCTCAGCTTGGCGTACAGATCCTTGGTCAGAATCTGGAGTACACATCACATCAGTATCAGTATTAACACAGCTGCATTGCATTAACCCTCCTCTGGTCCTGAGTGGTTTATAATGAATGCAACAGTAGAAAATGCTACATTTCTTAGCTCATCTGTACATTACAGGCAAGCTATACTAAGGAGCACATGGATCAGACATAGACTAGTGTCCAGTAATAGAAGAGCTAAGAGCTATGTGTGGCACAAGGATTTACATTTTATTTCAGTTTGGCAACTAGCACCAACATCCTCTTGTGAAGTGTCATGCATTCTAGAATTGGAAAAATAGTTTTGCGAGTTTTTTAGCATGTCTACAGTATGTAGTTTCTGTCTTGGGGAAAGGTAATGCCTTGCCATAACCATAACGCATAATGCTAATGGCTTTTAGCTGTCTGGTTATTGTACAGGAAGAGCTAATGCCTTGCTAAAGGGCATAATGGTTCTGGGGGGTTAAGCTCTCTGGTTCTTGTGCTGGAGGAGGCTAATGCCTTGCTAAAAGGTGCAATTGTCACTGTGGAATTATGGTACCGATCCTTGGCTGATACAATTGATGCCTGGCTAAAGGGCTCGTGTCGATCCATACCTTGGCCATGTGGTTGTTGTGCAGAGACAGATCGGGGAACTCCTCGTCCGCCCCCAACTTCATCTTGTAGTCATTGTGAACGTTCTTCGCCATGGTTGCGCTTTTTACTCCGCCTGAGGAGAGCGAGGAATTGTCATCAGAACCACTATAATTGCCAAGTGTAATAAACATTCAGAAAGCTTGTCTAGCCACAGTATAAGAGAGGTACATAAGATGTATTAAGTTGTTTTAAGTAACAATAGATGGGACCAGATCCAGTGAATACCATATTTCACGTCAGATGTTTCTCCAAGAGCCTCAAGTGCCTTGTCTATGAGCCTCCTGGTGAAAACCAGACACCTTCTCACACCACTTCTCATCACTTCTCAAGCTCTGTCCACCCCTCTCTCTCTCTCTCTCTCTCTCTCCCTCCCTCCCTCAAAGTTCACCAACAGCTGTCTGTTGTTTCTCAGTGTCTCCCCTCTGTGGACCCGTCTCCCTGCCTTGCTGACAGCTGTGTGGTCTCCATTGCTCGCCTGTCTGCCTGACCACCTGTCCTGTTATTTATAGCTTGCCTTTCCATGTGTCTACATCAGAGTGTTCTTCCCACCATGAGTGCTACAGGCTTCAGCAGACAAACCGAAGCACACACTTTTCTCTCTTCCCTTTCTGCTAGAGATGCTCGGTAGCTATTGTATAATCTGATTCCACAGATTATTCAATATCTGTGGAATATTCTGTGATCCCCCATACCATGGGAATCACCTATAGTTGCTCTAGAAATCATTTAGTGCATTCTAGAAGGAAATCAGATTTCTGGTACAACTGAATTCCAGTGCATTTCAGAGCTGCAAATGTCAGATTACGCATGCGCTGCACATTATGAACAGGGTGATAAACGCAACAAATGCTAGGCATACCAATTGTATCAATTTACATGTCTCTCTGCCTGACTCGCCTCCCATTTCTCTCCCCCCCCCCCCCCTCCCATCCACCCTCTTACTGCCATGACTCTCCCTGCCACACCAAAAGGTCAGCATGTGCATGCATCTCCGATGGTGCCAAGAGTTCCAAGACTAAATCAAGCACTCCTAAGTATGCCATGGGCTACTTCAACCTGACCTGCTGCCGTCAGCAACAACTGATACTGTAGGTGTTCACAACTGCCTTTGTGACAGCTGTGCTGACATGATTTAACAGACAGACAAGATGTCCCAAACAATTCAAAGGAAACCATGCATTTTGTTGCTCTAAGTAGTCTAAGGCTGTTAGAAAAGTTGATTTGAGTAGTTCCCATTGATTTCCCATAGTTCCCACTGCAGAGAAGTCCTCAAGTGGAAAAAAAATAGAAAAGAAGAATATTTCAATGCTCCAGTGTAGAAAACACCAGTGGAGGAATGCATTTGACAGAAGGAGGAAATTCTCCATCATTTTCTGCTTTCCTTTTCATGAGGTATTGTCAAAGTTTAGTTTTTTCCATATTTCTACGGTGAAAATAAAAATAAATCCCATTCCCATTGAGTTATGGGTAGAGGCTTAGTAATAGTTTTTTTTACCTGCTCAGGAGAAAAGTGAATAACAGATCCCGGGATCAGAGCCTGTTATGATGTGTGTAGGAGTTGCCCAACGATTTCCAAGTGACTGACTGTAGGTTTTATACTCAGAACTCTGTCGCTATTGGCTTGTCGACCCTCACATCCCTCCGTGTGATTGGTCATTGGAGCCCCTCTGTGCCTGGTTGAGTTTCTAAAAGGCAAGAACCAACACTCGAGACAAGGCAACAGCTGTGCCCCCCCCTGGTCAACCAAGGGCCCAACCCTTCACCTTTTTCCCACTGATAGATGTGTTCGCAAAAAGCAAAAGGTAGAATGAGGCTATAACGCCCATTGACATTTAGGACTTAGGAGTGTGAAGAAAAGCACATGCATTCTCCTGTAACCAAGATGTGAGAGCAAAGGTAGAATGAGGCTACAAGACACACATTTAGGAGTGAAAAAGACACGTGCATTGTTGTGTATCCACAGGGTTCTCATTCTCCACACAAACATACTGTAGCTCAGTAGCTGTGAATGAAATCAACATACAATTTACTTTTTAGGCATTTAGCACACTCTTTATCTAGTGACTCACACTAAGGTAAACACATACAGCACATCAAATACAGAGAGCGAGTGTAGTGCCTCAGTAATGTTGGATTATACTTATAGGTAAACCGAGAACCTAGCATCAGTCTAAACGACATAATATAAAATAACAATATTAATAATGTATATAATATTACATTGAAACAACATGAGTTAAAATGCACCAAAATCGGATGCATTAGAATGCATGCCACTCACAATACCACTGCAATTTACAAATGACAATTTAGGCATAAGTGCAAGATCAGAAATGAATGGCAGTAAATCTCATGTGAGCCCACACCATCTATTGGCACAATGGACAGTCTTAACATCACGTCCCGTGTTTTATGATTCTACACACCGTAAATGGTCAACACAATTGGTAAATTATTTAGTGGTATGCATTATCACCAACTTATCCATATCACCAACTTGTCCCCTCACTTTCTGTATCTCACATAGCTTATTGTGATTGTGGCTTATATCAGGTGAAATCAACCAGGTCAAGATTCCTATACAGGATCTCCTCACTGGTCAACAAAAACACCTTGAAGACCCTAACAGGAGCCCTTGTACAAGGTTTCTTCGACTATGCATGCACCTCTTGGTACCACAGCACCTCAAAGGCCCTTAAAACAAGGCTCCAGACTTCCCAAAACAAACTGGTCAGGATATACTACTTGGCCTCACTCCCCGAACCCACCTCACCCCTGCCCACTTTGACAGGCTGGTATGGCTTAGGGTACAGAGTACAGCATCTTGCAATGGGTCTGGTCCACAAGATTCAATACACCACCAAGATACCCATGTACCTATCTAATTACTTCCTTAATGTCAACGAAGTCCACACCCACAACACCAGAGGGAGTTCAACAAACCATGTGCAACCCAGATTCGGCACAAACAAGGGACCAAATTCATTTCCACCAAAATGTGGAACGCCAAGACATGCAAATCCCTTGACTCCTTCAAAACCGCTCTCAAAGGGCACCTACGGACGGCTGCAATTCGAAATCTGAATCCCCCACCCACCCCTCACTGTATATGTTTTTTTCTTGTTTTTGGTGTATATTTGTACGTCTCTAAATGTTATGATGAATTGAACATGGTGGACCCTATTGTAAACAAATTTAATGCGTTATGGTGTCGTCCACAGTTAACAGTTTTGTATTGAGTTGTGCTTGAAATGTACTGTCATTCTCCAATCTGTTAATAAATACTTCAATCAATCAGTCAGTCTATTTTAACTGCAAACGCAGATGGCCCTGTTTTATTTTTTGTTTACACCTTATGTACAGATAGATGCATGAACACACAGACCCTGTGACGCTACAGTTTGGAGAATGATAACACTTACTGGTTTACTTGTTATAGCCTTCCATGAATGTATAACCACTTTGTCTTAAGCCCTATATTGGCATGGGGCTACATTATAGCACATCAGATCTCATTAGAGACATAACTGTCTTATGTGGCTGCTTGTGCCTAGCTGTTTGTGGTCTGTGCATGCCTACCAAATGATCCATTTGGGTCTAACTCTGAGGATTCTACTGTGTAAAGTAAAGAGAGAGGCAGTGAGAAACCAACAATATAAATGTCATATATTTGTCATGGAGAAGAGCTGAGTCATACGAATGTGTTGTTGGTCATTGTCAAGATTAAATTAGTCTTACTTATAATTGTTGCTTAGATTGTTTGGCAAGATTCTGCAAAAATGAACAAGTCTGTTGCAAATTAATGTTTTACTTGATTTAAAAATTGGCAATTAGATATTGTGGGCAAATCATACATTATTCTCAATGAGAATATATATCAATATCAATGAGGCCATTGACAAATATTGGGAAGAAAATAAATCAAAGACAATAACGGTTGTAATAGTGAAACAAAGGAAATAAAGTAATAGTTGTCAGTGACTTCAAATTAAAATGTTTCACTCTGGATAAGAGTGTCTGCTAAATGCCTCAATTGTAAACTCACAGGTAAAGTACAGTAGGGATAATTGCGTGTTTTTATGTGTAATTACATCTGCATTTACATGCATGTGTGTGCACATGTGCTTCAGTGAGGCTGTATGCCAGCACAGCGTTGCCGTTAGATAAAATAGTATAGTATAGTGCATGCATATCTCCATGTCAGCCAGTCTGTCATTCAATCCCACCTCCTGGCTGAGGTCTTTCAGGTTAATATCCCTTTGTGTCTATTTCTAGCCACTCTTTAAGACACAGCTGCCGTGCCAAGACAGATACAGCCTGCTAGGCTGCTACATATATATCCAAGCAGTGTGTGGTCTATATCAGTGGTTTTCAACCCTTTTCATATCATTATTTATTCGGCATTTGAGAACGTAAAACATAAGAATATTTTGTTGCTGTATTGAACTTGGTACCATAGGACATGGCAACAGGCAAATGTTGAAAAAATATTCTACATTCTCTCTAAAATGTGTAGACTTCTTGTAAATTAAGTAATGCAGATGTTTAACAATAATTTAACTCTTGAGAGCGTAAAATGAAACCAAATGGACCCATTTGGTCCATTTGGTTTCATTTTAGTTAGAGTTAAAGATCTATAAGGGTCCATTTGGTTACCAACTCTCCATAATTTAGCTCAAGGACCACTGGTGGTCCCCGGACTGGTTAGACATACCATTGGTCCGATAACGACAACCTATCTCAAACCCTCACCCTAACCTCCCACGGGGCAGCACACCTAAACCTAAGCTTAACCCTCTCTCCCTTAATCCGGTCGTTTTAACGCACCCCTCACCAACCTTAATCCGGTCGTTTTAACGCACCCCTCACCAACCTTAATCCAGTCGGACCAATTCTATGTCTAACCAATGCTATGTCTAACCAAAGTATGCCTCCCGAAAAGCACGGGTCTATATCATTCCCTTTTCACACAAACTATGACCGCTCATGATGCTTTTAGACTGTTTGTTACTGGAGTTTTAGCACATTATTTGTGATACTTAATTAAGTGGGTGAATTGCTGAGCTTTACTGTCATATCGTCTCTTTCGTTTGGAAACCTCCCATGTCCAAAATTGTTACTTTTGTACCACCCCAAAAAGGCCTCTGCCCGGGCTCTGGACAGGGCCGGTGTCGTGTCATTAGTCCGAAGGCTCATTGTTCCGAAATTACTAACCCTATCCCTATCCCTAACCCTAACCCTAAACATAACCGCAAGTACGGGAGCAGCGCATGTTCGGACTAACGGGACTTTGGAGTTTACAGGGCCTGTTCTGACATCATTCTGACCTCTGCATAGACTCCATATTTGGGCATGCCTGACAAAGAATGGGCATAAAAGGGACCCAATATCTGGGTGGGGGATTCATTTCCAACTTGCATCGTTCCAAGTAGGCCAGTGTCCAACGGGCACCGCTGTAGAGGCCCTACGGGCACCACTCTAGTTCTATTTTAAAAAATGTGAAGTGAGGGGTGCTAATATATTAGAGTCTAACTCATGTTGATTAGGTGATGTAATGGTGATGTAAAACAAACAGTGCCAACACAAACATTAAATGCCATTAACAATAAAGAGACAATATGACGTAATGAGTTACAAAATGACGTTTTCCCTTTATTGTCAATGGCGTGTATTAAACAAACATTGAACTAAAGACAAACATCAAACCTGTATATAGGAAAACATAGCAAACGTAGCAGATCGACAAGCTCAAAATGTGCCGCTTTGCTCCCTGCTTTGAGCTTGCAGATCTGCCCATGTAGGGCATTCATTTATGAAAAAACGCAAAAAGTTAAAATATAGGAGGTTTCTGCCCAACAACAGCAATGTTTGTTTTTTTATCTGCAGGACAGAACAAAGGAGAACACCCTTCAGTTGTCCAATGACAAGTCATTGGATCACAGGACATTATCATCAACAGTTCTTGAATGTATTTTCGATGAGGTTGCCTGCCCACTATTTCTAGCTCACAATTACATTGAAGTTACTGTTCTAATACCTAGAATGGCAATGCTATTTTATTTCAGACTTCTCGCTTTCTTTGGACATCCATATGATCCATATTTAAAATGTAAGTATAAAAATGTCAGCCTCTTAGTCGCTATTGTACAGTTGTTAGCTCAATTACCCTCATCTGTGATACAATTGACATCAGATCTGCTCTCAGACGCAAATCCACAACCACATCATGTGATAGAATAGAGATCCTTGGGGGCGGTGCAGACACACACGATGGCACAGACAGCAACTAGTAACCAAAGCTGCTATTACGTAAGACAGCAGGCTTTCCCACAACATAACGAGATCTCTGGAGTTTAAAATAGTTATAATGTGGGGTTTGTTTTTGTAGTTGCTAGTAATGGACAGTTGTTGTGCATCGATCTCACAAGATACCAAGTTTAAAAAAATAAATCAGAACTATTGACACATATAGTATAGACAACAAGGATTGTATTATTTGGTTATGTATTGTGTCACATAGGAGGGATATATTGCCAAGAAGCACCCTTACTGAGACAGGTGATGTGTCAGATGTATGTCAGTACTGTGCATTTAAATGATAAGCTTGCAGATGGTGCTGTTATTGTGATTGTAGATTGCTTATGCCCCACACCTATCCACCTGTTGCTTCTGCTTTGTGTGAGGGGGGGGGGGGGGGGGGGGTGTCTCCCATCACTCGTGTTGTGCTGTCGGTTTTACAATGAGCAGGGAGTGACACAGGAATCAGAACTACTGATGCCATTCAATACTGTAATCCCTGTAGGTATCTTCGTATGGTTTGGGGGAAAGCCAAATCATGCAAGGATCAATTCAGGCTCCACTCTTATCAGCTGCCTTACAAACCTGCAGAAGAGTTGAGGAATGAGTGGTCAGAACATTATACTCTGTCCTAGTGCCGTAACTCTAAATCAATACACAGGGTCCAGTTTCACAGCTGTGACCTGCCTGTCCACAAACTGCACTTACCAAATTAGCCTCTGACCAAGTGACCATGTCCCCACATGTCCCCATCCCACAGTGTACAAATGCACAAAACTGCATGCACACACAGTAGGCATATGTATGTATGTATGTATGCATGCATGTTGCAGATCATATAATGCACAATGTTGCATGCACGCATGCATGCACGCATGCACAAACATGCATAAAGTACGTACACACTGTCCTTTGCATGCATGCAAATGGTGAAAGAGAAGGGGAATTTAGGGATGTGAGGCGCAGATGTGAAAAATTCCAGGCAAAGGTTTTTCCTTGGCCTCTAGGGAGTTGCCATACAAAGTTATTCACAAATCCGTGCAGTTGGAGGTAAAAACACTTTTCGGCCAGTTATAGCGCCACCATGAGACTGAGTTGAAAATGTTCACGTGGCATTTCTTCCTCGGCCTAGTGGGAATGTGCGTGCGCAATTGCACACAAATCAGACGATGTGTTCATGATTTGCAGCATTTTGTTTGAAACTGAGCACTCCTGCGAACTTTGGAAGCCAATCTTAGCCAATCAGGATGGAGTCTGAGAAATCTGAAAGACCCATTTCGTTGAATGGCTCTAGAGAGACTGTGTACCAATTTGCGTGATGTTTGGACAAAATCTGTAGGTGTACTGTCCAAAAACTTGTTTTGCACAAAGCGGCCTCCTGGTGGCGCTATAACAGGCCGTTCTGAAAATTTTGGGGCAGAGGTTCATCGTTGGCATCCAGGGAGTGTGTGTGCAAAATTTGGCATCGACCGGGTTAACGGTGCCGGAGATTAGCTGTTCACAGACGGACGGACGGACGGACGGACGGAGTGCAAAACATACTCTCTCCCCATGCCTTCGGCCTGGTGGAGACAACAAGAGGGATTATTTTATTATTAACACAATACAGGAATCAGAACTACTGATGCCATTCAATACTGTAATCCCTGTATGTATCTTCGTATGGTTTGGGGGAAAGCCAAATCATGCAAGGATCAATTCAGGCTCCTCTCTTATCAGCTGCCTTACAAACCTGCAGAAGAGTTGAGGAATGAGTGGTCAGAACATTATACTCTGTCTTAGTGCCGTAACTCTAAATCAATACACAGACAATCCCCATGCCTTCGGCCTGGTGGAGACAACAAGAGGGATTATTTTATTATTAACACAATACGAGTGTGAACATTTAAGTTTGACAGGTGCACTGCACACCTGATCATTTATTTTCTTTGATCAAATTTGATCCCTGTTCATTCCTGTCTACAAATTACCAGGAAGATACTTAATTCGACCCCCTATTGCATAATGCATGTTCTATTTGTGTTAAACCCTCTATTCTTAGTAAAACTGACCCCAGTTGCAACCTTTTTCCCGTCTACAATATAGAGGGTATGCGCGTGACCGCGTGTCATCATCTTACCCAGAAGTTATGTGGGAACGCCTACTGAGTGGCAAAAAACTACTTTCTGGCCTTGACAGCGGCCCATACATCCAAACAGAAAGGTCCTATCTGCTTGCATCAAACAACGTTAAACTCACTTTGCCACTCACTTTGCCACTGGATTTGCCACTCACTTTATGCATGTGCATACCCTCTATTGCAGCAGTTCCCAAACTATTTTGGCCATGCACCCCCTGTTGCCTCACGACCTAGCTGACGCACCCCCCCACAAAATGAAATATATGAACATATTTATTTGTATATGTGCAACATATATGTGACATATTATTCGAAATTGGCCGCCTGCATACGTATGTCGCATATAGAGCATAATATGTCTCTAGCTATATAGAGACATATATATTTTATATCCACATATGTGCATATAGCCACATATATGAATATGGCATATACTCTGCATATACTTGCCATATATTGGCATAATATGTTAATATATTTAAAATAAAACCATAGCACCACCATTAGCCTTTTCATGACGCGCACCCCCTAGAAGGCGCTCGCGCACCACAATGGGTGCACGCACCACAGTTTGGGAACCACTGCTCTATTGCGATGCGTTGTGAGCTTGTAGATCAGCTATTTTTGGGGACCCCCCCCCTAGAATAGGCATGCTGGGGTTCAAGTGGTTAAGTCTTCTTTAAAATGGCTCCACCCCTTTACTTCTGACACACACACACACACACACACACACACACACACACACACACACACACACACACACACACACACACACACACACACAAAAAGCTCCCAATCAAATTCATGCATTCATAAGGAGGTGATGTTTTATTGTTTAATCCATGTCATATATTTCACAATGATTCACCTGATTTGTCCAACATAACTGATAGTTGTACAATTTGTACATTAGCTGCACCTTGTGTGTGTGTGTGTGTGTGTGTGTGTGTGTGTGTGTGTCTGTGTGTGTGTGTGTGTGTGTGTGTGTGTGTGTGTGTGTGTGTGTGTGTGTGTGTGTGTGTGTGTGTGTGTGTGTGTGTGTGTGTGTGTGTGTGTGTGTGTGTGTGTGTGTGTGTGTGTGTGTGTGTGTGTGTGTGTGTGTCCTCTGCTCATTCAAACCAGTTAGCACTCTGGGTCATGTGGTCTGGCATATGTCCAGTCTCCCAGATTAGAGTGTCACTCTATCCCTCCCTATTCACCCTTAGGGGGCCACACGGCCCCATGGACTCCCTCGGCCGCCCTAGAGGCAGCACCCAGCAAGGACACTTATGTAAACAGGAACAAGGCGTGGTCACATCGACGGTACCAATAGAGAGGGAGACGAGGTGCGACATTCTTCTGATCTCTATTATCTGTCACTATAGTGCTAATGTAGGGCTCCACCAAAGAGTTATATGGGCTCCACTTGTTGCTCTCGGAGGGTAGGGTGACCATGAGATTGAGAATGTTGTAAGAAGAGTGTGAGAGGGGACATTTGAATAGAGAACTGGAGTGATTCAAAAGTCAATTAAGAGACGAGAGTGAATGGTGCTGAAACCTAAATGAATTAATCAATATCGCATACTATACATCCTCATATGCATATGCTCACAATATAGCACATACAGTATGCATAAATGCAGTAGGCTACATACAGTATGCGTACATGTCATGTAGTATACATACAGTATGTATATGCAGTAGGCTACATACATACAGTATGCATGCATGTACTATGTACATGTGTGTATGTATCTTAGAGAGCATTTTATGTAGACTTAGATAGCAGTTTATCATTTTATGTAAACATAGCATAACAACATAGCATATAGTGTATATATATACACAGTATGCATAGTTTCATTATATAGATATTCCACTGTTACGTTCTTAGCTTACTCATGATTCATGATAACTACTTTGTATGTATATGATGTATTGCCATGCTTTTTTTTGGTTCTTGATTAATGTAAATCACTCTGGATTAAGAGTGTCTGCTAAATGCCTAAATTGTAAATTGTACATAGCCTACCGTATGCATAGTATGCATTTCCCAAAGGGAGTGAGCACACACAGTCCCCTGGCACCTCAGGAGCTGCATGCTTTAGGTTTTGGTGCTGTGTTCAAGGGCACATTAGCAGTATGCTATGCACCATCAGGGTGATCTCTACAAAATTGGTCACATTGGTCACTCGCATTCACTAGTTAGTTAGATTTACTTGAGGGTAGATTCAGTGTGTGGGTAATGGGTATACGTTTTCCTTTTGTTGACAGATGCTGATATTCTTATCCACAAGTGCAACTGTAGATCCCTACTGCAGATAGCGAACATTACAAGTAATTAAAGGGGCATTCCACTCATTTTCAACATTTTACTATGTCATTAATATACCTTAGAGCTGTTGTGTGGAAATAATAAAAAAGGAAACACATAATGGGGGAACGTTTTTTATTATTTCCACACAACAGCTCTAAGGTATATTAATGACATAGTAAAATGTTGAAAATGGGTGGTTTTCCCCTTTAATAGTACACATGCAGTTGATAAACTCAAACGTCTTAAGTTTTGAGCCCTGAGATAATGCACAAATATGAATACACAGTGTGAGTACACCGTGCACGCTTTTATGTCTTTGGCAGGCGGTTCCCATGATGAGGGCATTCCCCCATGACAAGGTGGGATCCGTGGTGGGGGGCAGAAGAAGAGAGGTAGGGAAAGGATGAGAGAGAGGGGTCTCAGGGGGAGGAAGCCTTTACAGCAGCTGTTGAGGGTTTGACTGCAGTTGGTAAGGTTTGCATAATTTCTTATCGCATGTCTGCAGTCAGTGCTTGTTTATGGCTAAAATGCACCTGTTATGCTGTGACTTAAATCGTAATATGACTCGGTTCTAACAAGTTAGGCTACATCTTCACTATTTATTCTCCTTCACCTACTGACAGACAAAAGCAGGGTATTAGTGGGGATCAGTGACACTCATTGGGTGTTAACAACACAATGATAATCTAATTTTATCCTGACCAAGGCAATATCATGTAAAAGCATGCTTGTCCTTATGAGAGTCAGATTAGAACTGGATAAATGAAGACAATCCATGTGTTCATATAGTGATTACTTTCATTATTTTAAAAGGTGTGTTTTTGATTGATTGCATACTTTATTACAGTTTGCAAATAGTTCAAAAAGGTACGATTTTACAATGATGCTAAAAGCAGAACAAAGCAGAGAATGTTTACTTGGACGCAATTTTAGATAGATAATTAGATAGATAATTATGTGCACAAGTTACATGTGTGGTAGTTAGATTGTAGTGAGAATAGCAAACATATTTTTGGCTGCTATCAAAATAGCTGTGGACATTTACATCAAAACGTTTTCTAACTTGACTAAAATGAGTCCATGCAGCCCCAGATGATCAGGGAAATCAAATGTTACTTTTCCATGACCGTAAAATCTGCTTATTATTATTCCTATTAATTGTCTGTATTTATGCATTATGTATATCTGCATATCCAATTTTATTTTACTTTATTTATTAAACAATACAAGAATTCAAAATATTCAATCTTTTAAGTGTCCTGTCCATTCATTTTTGGCTTTTTTTTGCTCAATTGCCGCTGGGAGAGTAAGTACAAGGAGAGGGTGGGGTACTATGCATATGTATATTGTATACATAAATTCACACGTTGCTACAATCATTGCTGTCGGGCAGGAACCTTGTATCTAAATATTTCAATTTTAATGGTATTTTCCAACCTAAATGAATGCCCTACTTTGTCGTATGACACTATTGCACATAAGTAGTTGTATGCTATTTTATTTTGTAAAAGTTTAGACAGTTTTCCAAAAATAAAATCCCTAATAATAACATGCCCAAAATAGGGACACTATAGATTGAAGGTGTCTGTCTCTGGAGGTTATAAATATTTAGCCAATGACTTCTATAACAATAGCATGTGACTACAACAACATTGGATCCATTGAAACAGGTTCTTTGTTTTCCATTTCCTGAAAAGTGACAGTTTGGAACATGCAGTACAAGGTTTCAACATTACATCCTCACATGTACTATAAATGGTAAATGGTGCATTTATATAGCACCTTTATCCAAGGCGCTTTACATAGATTGTGCATTACATTCACCCATTCACACACACATTCATACACCGAACTTCATGCATGAGTGTCCAAGTCGCTCCTTTACACCTGACAGTTTCCCTGGTTGGACATAGCGCAGGGGTTCTCAACGTTTTTGGCCGGGGACCCCCGGAAATGCTTTGGCAATGTCTGCTACAATAACCTTAAACCATTTTGGGCGGGAACCCCTTTTGGTGTTTTAAGCATTGTTATAATTTAGCTATTGAAAAATAGCAGATCTACAAGCTCATAGCGTGCCACCGAGTGGCGCGCTACGAGCTTGTAGGTCTGAAAATAAAATGTAAAAATAAATCTTTTTTTTTTCTTTTTTTTTAAATAATTTGGGGACCCCCTAAAATAATTTGGCGACCCCCCGAGGGGTCGCGACCCACGGGTTGAGAACCACTGACATAGCGCATGGAAGGAACAGTTATTGTTAGTTTTGAGGGAACATACTGTAGGGCTTTTTCACTTCAGAACCCATATTTAGAGGAGACAGAAGGGACAAGCTCTAGTGTTGTCTGTCTGTGGAGGAACTGACAAAAGGTGTCAAGATGAGGTGTTCATTTTAACACGTTTACTGTATATACTTTAATCAAATGTGTCGAAATGAAACTAGATTGGCAGACCGACAAATTTGACATGTGATGGAGGTGTTGCTTGAAACACTAACTCAAAACACATTTGAAATTCATAGAAAAAAGGGGGACGTGATAACAACTTCGTCACTTGAAATGCCTGTTAATAAAGCTCCACAACTTCAAATCCCAAAGCTGTGCTTTAAATGTCTGACATGCAGGAGACGCGTGACCACAGGAAGTTGGAGGCGGTTCTCACACCTTCTTTGGAAGTCCTCACACATGACCTTTGACCCTGGACTGGCTTTGTCAGACATACAACTCCAGTGCCAGAGCAGGGAAAGAACATGTTAGAGCCCGCAAATAGACCCACTGGGCATTTTGTAAGATGATTCTGTCAACCAGTGTCCGTGCCATGTTACATATGTCACACACTCACACAAGCAAAAAGCATGCAGGCCTGTATGTGGTGATATAGTGATCTTTTATTCTGCTAATAAAGAAGAAAAAAATTCTGCAAGGCATAGTGTTGGTTGGTTGTTATAGGCATATTGTTAGCATTCTAAGTTGCCCGGAAGTGAAACAAAAACAAATTCATAGTTCCACATCCTGCACACACAGTAATCATTGTATAATATTGTTACATCTATGCACATGGTTGCTTGTCTTCTCTGTTCATTTTTCGTTTATTCCCAAATGTCTGTCATGCACTGGCACAACCCCCTATATCACTCATTATTGACCTGTGGTGGCCAACCAGAACCCACCTTCCTATTTGTAACACCGCTGCACTTCCTGGTCGATCTCTGTCTCTCTTTGTTCCTGAGCTTGCTGTGATTAGTCTGCTGTTCCACCCCTAGGGGTTTATGCACCATGACCACCCACAAGTCAACCATAATTAATACAAATCCTCATTGTTAATTGAACTATGATGTAACCCGGCTATCCGGTTACATTGATACACTCGGAGGTACAACTTACGTACAACACTTAACTTTCCACACATCAACACGTTTTACAGGTTTGTGAGTTATGGGTAACCTGTGAGCTTGTACTACAGCAGTAAGGACTGGAGTAACATGCATGGGGTTGTTGGGGTGTATGAGGGGGGGGAGGAACCCCATGTTGCTATGTTTAGTTCAGTTCATTACCAGGTTCTCCAATGCCAGCTCGCCCGATTGAATTGCATCGAGTCAGCTGTCAGACTGTCCTCCTCCCTTACCTCCATTCCAACCATCCGCTCATCCACCTTTATGTGGCCTAGCTGTGACTAGTGAATAGGTTTTTATTTTTGTTTTGTTTTTGAAGAATGGCCTCTCTGGTATTATTTTTCTTTACTGGGGCTGCAGGATTCAAACCACGACCTTTCAGCCATAGACAATGAGCACTCTGGTTCATTCTGGTTCTTTTTTGAGTGGTGTAAACCACTCCTACAACTGGCTTTGTTAGTTTGTCTGTCTGTCTGTTCGTACCAAAAAATGAGCATGGTTGCCATGGTCACCCAGTTCACACGGGTGCGATTTCATTACGTCAGACATTACGTCAGACCACAGCTGATCAGTCTATATAAGACCTTACACCACTCAGTTCACACAGGTGTGATTTTTTTTATTATCACTGTTAGTTTTTTGTGACGAATTTCCAATGCCAACAACTAGAAAACTATTAAATTAATCTACACATGCATAGCTGAGAACCTGACAGATTGTACTGTAGCTGTGTGTGTGTGTGTCTGTGTATAGCTACTGTGTGTTGTTGCGTAATCCTTTGACCGTGTGTGCATACTGTAGTGTACTGTATGTGCATGTTCCCCATGAGATAATGGCAACTATGAACTCCTGTGTTCTTATTAAACCCACCCCCATCCATTTGTGACAAATGGATACAGGCATGCATTTGTGCACGCACGTCATCCCGTTCCTCCCTATAGTGACAGCTGTATGTTGGGTGTCATTAGTCTGGCATTGCCAGTGTAAAACGTTACCACCATTCCTGTCACTAGCGTATTGATCTCATTCCCTGTGATCTCCTCCCCTCCCTGTGCTGCTTAACACCTGCTCATCACACTCCCCAAAAAGCCACACCCCTTCATTTCATAATGCCAGTGACCACTGGTTCTCAACATGGGGTCCTGGGATCCCCAAGGGTCCTTGTGGGGGTCCCAGAGTTGTCATTCATTTTAGTCAATATTTAATAGGCTGCTAATGGTTTGGGTGCATATGAACTCTATCATTCATGATCATCAGACTGGACAAAAATTTAACTAAACCATTTTAAAAAACAATTTAAACTTAACTTAATGAAAATGAAAACATGAAGTCAAAATGAAATAAAAACAAATCAGTCAGTGTCTCTGATGTACAGTTTACAGTGCAATATATAATCTGATAATCCAAGAGCATGATTATACATACTGATATTGCGATGATACTGTTATTTTGAACACTGCTGCTGCACTGATAGGTAGTGACAGTAAGACTTGATTTATACATGGTTGCGTGCCAGTGTCAAGCACTGCACATAGGCCTATCAGATCTACAAGCTCACAATGCATTGCGCTGTAACGTGTTGTGCAAGTATAATGTTGTCACTAGAGACTGCCGCAATCATCATAACCCCTTGCACCGAAGTAAACACACCAGAGGCGTATCTACAATAAGGCGAGGGCAGGCGTCCGCCTGTCCAAATCCATTTCTGGCCTGGCCAAAATCCATACAATGAGTAAAAAAGACGACAAAAACAAGACCTGAGAACTATGAATGGACAGCCTTTCAGCCTTTGTATCCTACTCGTCTGGCAGGGATATCTCTTTGAAAACCTTTAGTGCTACGATTGTGCGCGGGGAGACGACAATTAACACTTATCTTGCCTGCCCAAAACGTAATTCCTGGATACGCCACTGAAACACACTGCTGTGATTCATGTTTTCATGGTCATAGTCAGTTGTAATAAAGGTGTTTAAGGGTTTTAATGTCAGAGCACCTCTCTGCAGATGGAAGAAATGAAGAGTGCATCAGATGGATAATGACATTTTCTTGTCACTCTTATAATTAATTCATTTAGATTTTTTTTTAATTACTATTGATAGTTAGTGGTAGAGCAACAGGAAACTGGGAGAGAGCATAGGAGTGACATGCAGCAAATTGTCCTCTTGGCCTAGGAATCGAACCAGGGTCTGGTGCCAGGCATTAGAGCCCGCATGGCATGCACCCCAACTATTCAGCTATTGGGTCACTCTGTCATTGGTTCATTCATTAATTTATTGAGATACTCTTTGGCAACTGGTTCACAGAATCACAATAGCATGTATTGTCACATCACAGGTTTACAGGTGTAAAACAGTGGCATGAAATTCATTTTTGTGCAAGCTCCATTTCCATAAAAACTGAAAGGGAAGAAGGGGGGGGGGGGGGCAAGGAGAAGGGAAAGAGATCAATAAAAGCAACAATTCATATAAATATGAAATACATATTTACACATTGTTTGTTACACAAGAGTCCTGGGGATAACGCATTGAAGGGTTTTCTGTGTGGTCTTCTGCAGTACCCAATAAGTAACAAGAGACATAAGAATCATTAGCTAGTAAAATGTATATGAAATAGTTTTGACACAAGCTAAATCCCAACCCTTCTGCAGTACGGTACTGTTCTTCTGAGAGTTGCACACTCTCAAAACAAAACATGGTCCTATGTAGGAACCTTACTATCTGACCCCATGATTGACCCCAATTCCTCCCTAGATGGGGACAGCGGTAGACCCTAAATGACACTGATATGGAACACGGAGGCCTACAGTACTATCTCAAATAGCTTAGCTTCCCTTATATGGTTTGTTCCCGCTAGTCTGTAGATCCCAGTCACTTGCTGGTGCTACTCTACCGTCCCAACAGCTGAGCAATCCATCAAGTTACTACTCGTATAACTGTCTGTCTGCCACTATGTGCCTGCAAGAGCACTAGCAATTGTGCATGCACAAGTGTGCACAACTATATGTGCGGGTACATGCGTACATGCGTACATGCGCACGCACGCACGCACGCACGCATGCATGCACGCACGCACGCACGCACGCACGCACACACACACACACACACGGCACACGCACACGCACACAACATCTTTATTTGCATTCACATTTAACAAGACATTCTTGAACACAAACAATAGAAACACGTGCACACGTGCACACACGCACGCACGCATGCACACACACACACACACACACACACACACACACACACACACACACACACACACACACACACACACACACACACACACACACACTTGACAGACCCACTTGGCTAGTTGCTCTCTGTCTCCCCCTCTCTAAATGATCCACTCATTGTTTCTGATAGTAAAAAGCCTACTCTTCTTTCCCTCTCCCACTCTCCTCTCAGGATAGTAGTGCAGAAACAAGGATTTATGATTCCTACAGTAAGGAGTATAAGTTATCTTTTGAAAATGAATCATGGGTCTAGATTAGAACAATCTGACCCACAAAATGGAAATCATTGTGTTGTATTTTATTTTAGCTAACCTTTTGATCTCTTAGAGCATGTGGCAGCGGTGGCCGAACGGATAGCGGCGCGGTCTAGATACCGGAAGGTTCCCAGTTCGAACCAGCCGTCCGACACGTTAAAATTACCACCGCTGAAATGCCTACTCTTCTTTCCCTCTCCCACTCTCCTCTCAGGATAGTAGTGCAGAAACAAGGATTTATGATTCCTACAGTAAGGAGTATAAGTTATCTTTTGAAAATGAATCATGGGTCTAGATTAGAACAATCTGACCCACAAAATGGAAATCATTGTGTTGTATTTTATTTTAGCTAACCTTTTGATCTCTTAGAGCATGTGGCAGCGGTGGCCGAACGGATAGCGGCGCGGTCTAGATACCGGAAGGTTCCCAGTTCGAACCAGCCGTCCGACACGTTAAAATTACCACCGCTGAAATGCCCTTGAACAAGGCATCAACCACTACGATGAAATGTGTTCTATGAGCAGGGCCTGGCTGGAAACAAGTTCTTGAGCTTAGCCCAGATACCCTGGGTAAATATAGATTTCATTTCATTTCATTTCATTTCATTTCATTTCATTTCATTAGAGGGTATGCATGCATCATCATCATACCTGGCAGTTATGCGAGAACGCCTACATTAAACAACGTTATAAACTCACTTTGCCACTCGATTTGCCACTCACTTTATGCATGTGTTTGATGAACATTATGACATACAGTTGGGTGCCACTGATATTGTCCCTTATCATTTGACCCATTTAGGCCTGACCTCAAAAAATCCTTATAAATCCTCCAGTTTTCTGAAATAAATATTTTCACGATTTTTCAAAAATAGCAGACCTACAAGCTCGTAGCGCGCCACTCGGTGGCGCGCTATGAGCTTGTAGATCTGCTATTTTTCAATAGCTAAATTATAACATAATGTTTAAAACACCAAAAGGGGTTCCCGCCCAAAATGGGTTAACTGTCCTTTTGCGCAGATCACGCAAACCTCAGAAAAAAAAGAAAAGGACAATATCGATGGCCTCCAACTGTATACTGCCAATCACAACACGGAAAGTTAGAGCAGGAAAGAGAGCAAGATTGAAAGAGATGGGCGATGGAGAGATATGGAGACAGTGATAGAGAGAGGGAGACACGCAGTGTGTGTAATTGTGTATATCTGACACCATGCACCACACCACAGCACCATACTCTCTACTACAATTAGTCAGAGGAGAGAAAGAGAGAGAGACAGAGAGAGAGAGGCTGTTCAGGTCAAGGCAAAGCCCATGTCTAATTAACACCATCATACATTTATAGATGTGACAACACACCCTGTACACCTACTGTATGACGCCTGCACACATACGGTTAAGTTCCCATGGTGGAAAGTTTACATACCATGTATATATCATGTCGTGTTCGTGTTGCAGCATCATGGTGTTGATTTTTAATAAAATAGTCCTTATCTGGGTACAATTAAGGTGCTGTCTATGGTGCTGAAACAGCTTTCCTCCTGGCTGGGGGTTGGGGGTGGGCTTTAAGCCTGGTCGTAGCCCAATTGCATATACCATATAGGCTACTTCATACTAGAAATTGTACTTTTATAAGATGAATATTGTGACCTTTACTTAAGTATTTGTGTACTTTTGTACATGGCCCTTTCATGATTGCTGAGGTGTCCCACCTGAGATTGTGAGGTGCAATCTGGGACATACCTAAGACTATAGACAAGTTCGAGCTTGTAGATCTGCTATTTTCAAAAACCCTAGCACAGAATATTTTCAGATGGAGATGGTCGAGCAGCATGCGCATAAAAGATTATGCATAAAATATTAGATTTTTAGGTTAAACCAAACGCGAACACTAGATGGCTGCAAACTGCCTTAATTCCCTGGGACCCTGACTGTCGCCGTCTGTCCCTGTGTGTTGTTTGATCTGGGCCCAGGCCAGTGGCAGTTCATCTCCGCGGCAGATAGATGGCCTCATCCCGGGACGACCATGCAGGACCGGCGCCGCGCGGTGCATGGTGGGAAGGAACGCTTGGATCAGGTAAAGCTGTAATGACAGAAGAACCGTCTGAGCCGGAGGAAGGCAGCAGCAGGTGAATGATTTACAATCCGACTTGTACTTCACACACATCATCACTCCTTATTAACACCGCTTTATTATCACTGTATTATTTATACACCCTGGATTGGAAATAACGGAATGTTTCTGAGTCTTCTGACCCGTTATAAAGCGTCCGTGAGTTTAACGTGGCCCCATGTTAAATATAATAACAAAGCGGAGTGATTCTGAATACAAGGAGTCGAAGCCAGGCCAGGAGTTTGGTATTAATATAAGAGGTGAGCAATAAATAACCTTTTATTTATGTGTGTTGACAACATGAATTCACGTTTGTTGTGAACATCATGACACCGTTTTTCACCTCATTGTCGTAGCGTCATTACATATTCATTATCAACATGATGTTCAAAAGGCTAACGCGCAGCTTATTGCAATGTTGTTTTACCGCGACAGTTTATTAGGACAAATACATGATATGTGAACTAGTCGTCATTGGATTTGTAGCCAATATGCATTGTTTTACACTTAATTATCCTCTTTGCTCATCTTCATCGTTGGTCGGACATGCATGTATTGCATGGAAACATACAGGCCTGTTGCGCCGCCCATCGTAAACAAAACGCATGGAGACGGGCTAGGATGACAACAACTCCGCTGTGTGTGTTCATATCGATGGCTTTAGTTGAAACGCCATCGATCGGAGTAGGCTATAGATTCATCTTGGTCCTCTCTCATCCTTGTCCTGCACTTCTCTTCTTCGTGGCAGGTTCAATTCTGTATCTTTTTGAGCGATTAACGTTTTGGAAGTCACTGTGGGTGGCAGGCCACCCACCACCACTAGGGATTAGAGGGCTACACGTTGTCAATGGCCAGGACTCATGGAGTGTCACTCGCCTCCAATATCCCTTAGTTCATGAATCATGATGGTTCATCAGATATGTCGTATTCTTCAAGAAAGACGACAATGATACACTTGTTCACTCACTGTTTTAGTTGACCTGAGGCTATAGGGTTGGGCTGTATGTAGGCCTATGTTGAAAGAAACAATAAGGATGAGGTCACCTATTATATGCAGCTTCAAACATACATTATGCTAATCTGACACACTAGGCCTGCTATTTGTATTGATTCGTGAAGTGATCGTCACTTACATTTGATCTGTTTATTTTGAAGTCTTATTCAGGGGTTATGATTGATATTGCTTCCAGAGTTGGGGAAGTCAATAATGTAGGCCTATAACTAGCCGCAATTTGCAACTCTAAATTTTTTTATAATGGGATGAATCTAGAGTTGCAATACCCTCCATTGACTCCCCACTCATCCAATTTGGTTTGTGATCTGCTTGTCTTAAACAACGTTAAACTCACAAACATTGCAGCTGTAGTCCAAGCTTGAATTATCCTCTTTCAATCTGCCGAGCTTGTTTTTCATAAAAATCCCCCGTAGACATGTTATGAGCTACTTTCTGTCAAGACATCCTCTGCAGGTGATTCTTTTTCTAAGTGTTGCAGTTTGGAAGCACTCGTTTTTGTTAACGGGTCGCGCTGCTGCCTTTATGTGCAAATTCGAAACAGGTGGTACGCAGGGCCGTTCAGTGACTTATGACGAGTGCTTCCAAACTCCAGCACTTAGAAAAATAATCACCTGCACAGAATTTCTTGACAGAAAGTAACTCATAACATGTCTACGGGGATTTTTATGAAAAACAAGCTCGGCAGATTGAAAGAGGATAATTCAAGCTTGGACTACAGCTGCAATGTTGGTGAGTTTAACGTTGTTTAAGACAAGCAGATCACAAACCAAATTGGATGAGTGGGGAGTCAATGGAGGGTATTGCAACTCTAGATTCATCCCATTGTAAACAAATCTAGAGTTGCAAATTGCGGCTAGCCTATAACATGAGTAGCCTAGTAATTAGCCCCAGGGCCCACAGGCCCCAGCACAGCTGAAACCAAGCTTTCATGCATGTCTAAATCTTATGTTCTGTATTATGTTTTACTTCCCAGTCTATCTGCAACATCTTCCCCTTCTATGTCCACTTCCCTGTTGGTTCCAGTCTCATTTACTGTTCCTGTTACTGTAGCATTACAAAGTGATCAATTATCTGTTTAGAAGAGTACGTATGTCCTCCGTGTGTGTTTTTCCTTTCTAGCCCCTTCTAGTCCTTCCTCTGTCCAGTCCTCCCTCCGTCCTCCCCCAGGTTAGAGTAGAGAACAGAAACCAGAGAGGTGGAACCATGTTGTTATCTGGGGAGGAGATCAACCTTGCACTGAAACCCTGCCGCACTGCAGGCAGTGGTATTTTTTTCCCCCTGCTGTCAGGTGGAAACCTTGTTTATCCAAAACTGTTACTTTTTATTTAGTCACACACTCTTTTACTTTTCATTGGTTCAGTCATGTTTAAACCCCAAATAATAAATCTAGTAATCTACTGTAGTCAATCTAATCTAGTGTGAGTTTGAATTTGCTTCTTCTTTGCCCTTCCTCGAGGAAGGGAAAAGAAGAAGAGGAAGCGATCACTTCCTCCAAATCGGCAACCTTTATTAATTTATTTCCCATGTCATCACTTTCCAATTCTTCAGTTTTTAATGTTTTACAGGATGTCCTATCACTTTGTAACTTGTTATGTCATATAAAATGATGTATGTAAACTTGGGTTCATTGCATTTGCCATTGGGTCCTTTCACAGCAGACAGAACATTTGACAGGTGAACACACAGCTGAAGTTTAATTCATGGGTGTGTTTAATTTAGGTATATTAGGTTACTCTTGTGTTGTTAACGGTATGCTGACATTCATAACATTTATGAATGTCAGCATACATTACTGCCTAAATGAAACACACCCCGCAATTAAAGTTATTATCTTCAGCCATGGATGGATTTTGGACAGGGCTAGTGCCCATGAGCATGACCCCTTGACCCCTTGCAGGTTAACACTCAAATATTTGATCCCCTCAGCCTATACCGTACAAGGTCCCTTCTATATGGCCATCTAACTAACAAGAATAATGTTTTATTAAGTTGTATTTTTTTTAAATGCAAACAAATATGTAAATACTGTAGGTGTGGGATATTGAGTTATAGACCGTAAATACTGTATGATAAAGTTTCTACAGGTGCTTTCTTGACCCACACCGTACAACTCAAGTAGTCTGCTTGTATGCCCAGACCGTTCTGGGTGGCACATGGAGGGCTGGGCCTCCTAAAAGATAATTGGCCCAGGAGCTCCCGTGAGTCTTCTTAATCCATCCCTGCCTTCAGTTGTCAAAATGTCTGCTGCGAAACGGGTCCATTATTCATTATTCATTTTTGTTACATTGTTCTGAACCACAGATGGTACTGGAAGTGGGCTGGGTACATTAGGTTTAACAAATCAGGACAAATCAGATTGACGCAGAAGAGCAGGATATACTAAATTGACATTCACTTACTTTCCCTGTGATTGTCTAAACTTAATAATGCATATTGTCTCTGTCGGTAACTTTTCAGGATACAAATTCAAAGACAGCAAAAGTAGCAGATCGACAAGCTGAAAACATGTCACCTTGCGCAGTTTCGAGCTTGTAGATCTGCTACATTTGATATTTTTGTGTGACGCTCTAGTACAGTGATGTCTGAAGTCCAGCCCGCGGGCCCAATCAATGTACTAAATGTCCTTAAAGTCACGCATCCAACGAGCTTTAAACTAGTCTAGTATGATCAAGTAGGTAAGGTGTTAATTTATTTAAGTTCGTTTAAGTTATTAAGAATATGAAGATAGGAGGTTTCTGCTGACAGCGACAATATGCAATGTATTGTTCTGCAAGCCACAGCCAAGATGATCGTTTCCGTTTTAAGGCCTATGGAGAAATAACAAAAACTCCTTGATCTTGTCACTCGTTAGTCCGAGTGTGACTCTTCACTTGCCAATGTTAGTCCAAGGAGGTTCAAACAATTCCTTTTGCGTTAAGGGGGATAAAGTCTGTTTATTATTATTACAATCTACTGGTACTGATACTACTACTTCATTCATACCAATTTCCAGGTCAGAAGAGGAACTCTAGACGCTGAACCATGTTATCTGGTGAAGAACTTCTTTGCAGCACACAGCAGGTGATAGCTGGGCTGGAGGCGCTGAGAGGAGAAAACCGCACTCTGCTGGACAAACTGCAGGGTGCGATGGAGAACAGATCAGCGGCAGAAAGCGGCAGTGTGGAACAAGAGAAAAGCTGCATCATCAGCCAGTCACTGGAGAGGATAGAGCTGGGACTGGGGGAGGCCCAGGTAAAGATGGAACAGAACCGAACAGCACAACTGAATCATAGACACAGCAGAAAGGGGCCAAGAGCCAAGAGCAGATCTCTTTACTACAGTAGAATACATTTCTTGTAATGGATTAGAATGAATAGTTTAGAAGAAATTAGAATAGTCATTGGTCTGTCTGTACCCATCTCTTTCACTGCTCCCATTAACATTGTCCTCCCTCCCTATGTCTCTCTAGTCTATAGCACATTACTAAACCGAAGACAGAATCTCTACCTGTTTCAGATCATTTCCCTTTAAAAAAACAAGTTGACTTGAACAAGTTTCAGACTAAACTCTTTTGAGTGTCCACTATCCATGGTTGTTTTTTGTTCTTGTGCATTACTTTCTCAAACTAAAAGGTTTCTCTATAGGCTGTTTGCCCTCACTACATGCATTGTCTCCACCCTCCAGGTCATGATGGCACTGTCAGCCCACCTGAGTTCTCTTGAAGCAGAGAAACAGAAGCTTCGTGCACAGGTGAGATGACTCGGAAGAAAAATAGATATGGAAGAATCTGATTGATTTGAAAGTGCCCAAGGGACATGTAACCGAATATTAGCATTGCTGCATGTATATTTGTGACCCAGCAGATTTGGTCACATTTTCAGAAAGTCTCTCTTATCTAGGTCGTCCTCAGACGAGCCCTCCATCGTCTCATGATTTATTTTATTTTATTACAGAAGCATTTCTAACTGCCACTGTTACATTTTATTACACACGCACATCATTAGTCATACCACAACTTTTATAGCAATGTAGTTATTGTTTATGAGGTGGTTTGTTGCATCATCCAGTTCCTAAATTGAAACTCAAACTCAAAAGAGTCTCCTACTGACCAATAACCCAGTCATCAAATGATTGGCTTAGGAATGCAACAAAAACTAAAAAGGCTTAATTCTTTCACTTTTTTGGGTGAACTATAGTGTCCGGGTAGCTCAGTAGCTCGTCTTTGGACCACAAGTTCATGGTTTTGATCTCGCCAACTCAGCGTATGAGTAGCACAGCTTGGGTGCGGCAAGTCATGCTGGAAGTACTGGGAGCTGATGGTAGGTGTGGCGCTCCACCTCAGCAATCCATCTCCAAGGGGTCTAGCGCATTGTTACGGGGACAGACTCCCGCGTGTTACCGGCTGATACCGACAATAAGGCACTCCCGACCTACTTCTTGGGTGAACTACACCTTTAAGTGTTAAAAACAGATAACATATCACTCCCTCTTTCTTGTCACCTGCTGCTCCTGTGTGTGCATGAGACACGGGGCATTCTCTGTAAATAAAGTTTTTTTTTTTTTTTTTTTTTTTTTTTTAAATCTCTTCCTCTTCAGGTGCGTCGGCTGTGTCAGGAGAACCAGTGGCTGAGAGATGAGCTGGCTGGAACCCAGCAGCATCTACAGGAGAGAGAACAGGAGCTCGTCGCCCTGGAGGAAAACAACAAACACCTCCAGTTCATGGCTTCCATTCGTAAATATGACCAGGACGACCCACCACTGGTGAGACAGACAACATGATTAGTTTTATCCTATATTATAGTTTTATGTCGTACGCACTTTAAGATGATTATACATTTAAAAATGTTTGATTATCGACACACTATATCATAATATGGGATATTATAGAATATGGGCCCAAGCCTAGTTTGCACCAATATTATGAGTTTACTAATATTATATGCAAACATCAACAATCATGCATAGATAGATAGCATAGAAGCATGCATAAAATGAGCTGGTTTATATATTGTTACTGAATTGTGATTGTATTTGTATTTATTTATTCAGCACAGTATAAAAAACAACACAGTGAACATATAAATATAAGAAGGGTAAAGTGCTAGGCTGAGGCAAAAAAGCCCAAAGGGCGTATACGAGGCCTCTACCTATGTAAATCACAATGAAACATTGTACAAGAGATATGAAATATCCAGAAAACATGATTGCAGCAGTGTATAAAACAAGAACAAAACAAAAAAAACAAGAACATGATTAGAATTCTTGGTTATCTACATGATTAGAGAAAAGAAGAGATTATACAAAGAAATATAATTAAGTGATCTGGTCAATTAAGTGGGTCCTAAACTTATGTTTGAAATTATTTAAAGGACCACTTCACCACTTTTCAACCCATCTTCATATAATTGGTTCTCACTAATAATCATGATAAAATGGCACCATTTTTTTCTACTCAGTCTGCTTCTCATAGGAAGACTGTGGGCAGTTCAGAAACCCGTCCACCAGTGACATCATCGTTAGGCAGATTTTTTTTAAACAATATATTTTTACAAAAATGTTTAGATTTGTATTATCGTGAGAACGATGGCTTCCATTTTCGCATTGCAACTTTTCAGGACTAGAAAGCCTGCAGTTTCTATTAGCTTGTATTCCCCATCGATGATGTCACTGGTGGACGGGTTTCTGAACTGCCCACAGCCCTCCTATGAGACACAGACTGAGTAGAAAAAAATTGTGCCATTTTATCATGATTATTACCGAGGACCTATTATATGAAGATAGGTTGAAAAGTGGTGAAGTGGTCCTTTAATGAAGTAGAATTTGATGAGATTGCTGTATAGGTGTGATGACGAAGTGGAGTTTGTTTCTTTTCTTCTCCAACAGGATGATAAGGACACCTCCTCCACAAAGGAATCTCTAGATGACCTCTTTCCTACTGAGGAGGAGGAACAGTCACAGAGTGAGTATTGTATTACATTACATTATGCCGTTTGATTGCGTCTCAAGTTGTTTTGTCCTGCCTGTCATAGTTTCTCAGTGTCGGTAAGCCACTCTCTGTATCAGTGGTTCTCAAACTCTTTTTATGTCAAGGACCCCCAAATGAATTGGCCACGGATCCCCATCTGACAATATGACCCCCAAATGAATTGGCCACGGATCCCCATCTGACAATATGACCCCCAAATGAATTGGCTACGGATCCCCATCTGAGAATATGACCCCCAAATGAATTGGCTACGGATCCCCATCTGACAATATGACCCCCAAATGAATTGGCCACGGATCCCCATCTGATAATGTGACCCCCAAAATGAATTGGCCACGGATCCCCATCTGACAATATCTTGTGCTAGAGACCCCATACAGGATTTTAATTTTAAATTACTTTTTTGAAAATGGCAGATCTACAACGTTGTGAGCTTGAAGATCGGTCATTTTCTTTACATATCCGATTGGCCACGGACCATCTGACAATATTTTGTGCTATACATACAAGATGCATACATACAAGATACATACATACAAGAATAGTGTTTTTGAAATGCTACAAAAATGTTACATCATATATTTTAAAATGGCAGATCTACAACGTTGTGAGCTTGACGATCGATAATCTTTCACATATCCGATGTATATAGGGTTAAAGTGGATGAACTAATGTTGATACTATATTAACTCGTATTGTTGGGGACCACCTGGAACACATTCAAGATCTCCTGCGGGTCCCTGAACCCCACTTTGAGAGCCACTGCTGACACAGTGGAGTTTAGCCTCTCAAGACTTTATGAATGCTCTCATGATGGAAAGGAATATTTGAGGCAACAGCTCTTCACAAGACCTAGGGACAATTACTGTAGTGATGTCACATTTTGAGCGTTGCTGTTACATGTGGTGAGGAATAATCTACTCCGTGGGTGAAACGGCACATTACGCAGGCCCTACTTTTCAGTTGATCTTAAATGCATAGTTTCTTTTAGAATAGGCCTGTGCTAATGTGTATCCCTGCCTGGTCTATACTTGTTAGACAGACATGGAGGCACACATGCACACAGTGAGCCTACATTCTGGCACTGGGCCTGTGCAGGCCTCCTGACTGACTAGGCAGTGGTCACCTGGCTTGATAACCGTTTCGTAGGAAATACCTGCACGTTTGTGCGGGTGTTTCTTTGTACAGTGTCGTATGCGTCCGTGTTCATCCCCTTCCATCTTCTGTCCTGGTTCAGTGTCACAGCCCCACCAAAGCAGTGCCGTGGCAGCAGCACAGCAGGGAGGGTATGAGATCCCGGCCCGTCTCAGAACCCTCCACAACCTGGTCATTCAGTACGCTTCTCAGGGACGCTACGAGGTGGCGGTGCCACTTTGCAAACAGGTGTGTCCGAGGTTTTTATATGTTCACATTCAAGTCAGTTGAGTTCAATAATGTATACATTTATACATTATGTATACATGATGTATACATTTACATTTTGGCAGAAGCATCTTATCTCCATATTCACGAAGGCATCAAAAGTAGCAGCTACTTTTGCTATTTTTGAATTTGAATCCATGCCCGATGAAGCTTAAATAAAATTCTGTAAGTGAAGACAGTGTGCGGGATTCCAGTTTTTTCCTGCTCTTCCAATTAATTTATCCGACACACCTGTCCCTCGTAGGTGTGCATAAGGACTCCTTTCTTCAGAATTTGAATCCTGAAAAGTAACAGTTTCGAACAAAATATATCCTACATTTAAAGAGAATAACATTTCATCACTCTTCAACAGGCCCTGGAAGACCTGGAGAAGACCTCAGGACACAGCCACCCAGATGTAGCCACCATGCTAAACATACTAGCACTGGTTTACAGGTGAGGCTGCATTCATTCATGGTCTGGAGAGGGCAGTTTTCTTTTACAGACGGGTAAAAGGGCAGGGGCTCAAGCTCCCTTTGATGTCTTATGTGTGCACGTGTCATGTTTGTGTCTGTTTCCTGCAGGGACCAGAACAAGTACAAAGAGGCAGCAAACCTCCTGAACGATGCTCTGGCGATCAGAGAGAAAACACTGGGAATGGACCATCCAGCTGTAGGTTATCCACCCAATACCTTTGATGAATTGAAAATGGAGGACCCTGATGTAAACAAGTCTTAGTCTTAGTGTTTTTTTCTGGTTTCATCCGCAGATTTTGTATTGACCTGTACCTTCCTTGGACTGGTCCCATTCTGCAATATGTTTATAACATTTTCAGTCAATCAATCAAACCTACTACCATCCATGCAGCTGTAGGTTATCCACCCCAACACTCACACCTACTCGGATGGACAGCAATGACGTCTAAGGAATTGACTTAGCATTGTTCATTTTAAATTCATTTGAGCATCGTTTACATCAGGGATCCTCAAATAGCGATTATAGCAAATTATTACATTTTCCTAATATATTATTTGTATTATCTAAGATATGCTATTGTTATGCAACAAGCCGTCTCCACTTGACATCCACGTTGATATTTTCAGGCACATTATGTAATTGTAAACATGGTCAAAATGTCTTTTAAAATTGCATGAAACCAACATGAGAATGAGATGGATGTAATGGGCCTTATATGACTGGTCTTATGGACCTTTGTCTTATTGAAAATGTTCCTGGTGGACCTTCCAGAGTTATATTTAGAGTACCCCTGGTCTAAATCAACCTCACTGAGGGTGTGTGTATTCATCATTTTGTGCATCCATTATGTGTGCGTCTGTCTACAGGTGGCAGCAACACTGAACAACCTAGCAGTGCTTTATGGGAAGAGAGGGAAATATATGGAAGCCGAACCACTCTGTAAGAGAGCTCTGGAGATCCGAGAGAAGGTAATAAAACAGAGTCAAACTTCATATGTCCAAAACTGTTTTAACATTTTTTTTAAAAACTGGATTAAAATTGTAAAATATTTCAAAACGCAGCGCTTCGGACAGAGTTTTGAGCTTGTAGATCTACTACTTTTGATGCTTGCGTGTGATGTGACGCTGTAGTATGATCAAGTAGGACATTAATTTACGGAAAAACACAGAAAGCTAATATGAGGTTTCTGCCCGACAGCAACAATAGGGACTTTAAGCAACGACTGTTTTCAGGACGGCTCCGCTACGCGGAAGTACGGCGGCTATGACGCCCACGCCGTAGCTGTCAAAATCGTTAAGCAAACAGCCTCCAGCGACGGCGACATTGGTTGCCATGGTGAAGCGTCCATGCAGCATGTGTCAAACATAAACACATTATTATTATTTTTAAAACACCCCGTCGCGCGTCAGCTAACTTGCCGATATTGCTTAATTCTTACATGCGCTGGACATGATCAGCAGTGGAAAGAGGAAGGTGCTGGAGAAATCTGTGTTATTCTAAAACCGTTTTAATAAACATGGTTAATATGACATGGTATTAGTGTTATTTCTTCATTCGGAGCATGCCAACACATTACACAGCATAAGAGAGGTGATGGAGCAATCGGTGTAAATGTATGACAGCTATAATTTCAATAAACATGGTTATGACATGGCGTTGTAGACACTACGTGTAAGTGTAGGTTCTCCCGTAGTAGAAAGGGCTGCGACGGAGAGCAGGTTTATGTATCGAGCACTGATCCATTTCCGGTTGCCGTAGCCGACTGCCGTATCCGTCGTTGCTTATAGTCGCTAATATGGTTTATAGTGCAACTAACTTCTATCTGAAATGTACCTATAGGTCCTTGGCACTGACCACCCAGATGTTGCAAAGCAACTAAACAACCTGGCCCTACTGTGTCAGAACCAAGGAAAGTACCAGGAGGTGGAGCAGTACTATGAACGGGCCCTACACATCTACCAGAGCCGCCTGGGACCAGATGACGCCAATGTAGCCAAGACCAAGAACAACCTGGTGGGTGCAACAGAATGGACTGAACTAACCCAACTGAAAGGGACAATTTACAGTGTACACAGAATTATGAAGCATTATTTAACAGAAAATGCAAAGTAGGAACAGGAAAATCATTAATACAATGTAATTGTAAATGTTCAATTTTGTTATTTAGCAGATGCTCTTAGCCAGAACGACAAGATCAGAGTAGAAATTTAGTGGAAATGTTGACAACCAAGTAAGCAAATGGTCATTGTAAACTGCTCACTTAGTCACCACTATGGGACAATTAATGCACAGGTCATTGTAATGAATTATAAATAATGTTCAATATTGATCCTGATACCTGTGTTTGCACCTACAAGACAACGGCAGACTCGGCCACTCACCCAAATACCTGTGTGTGTGTGTGTGTGTCTCTCAAAGGATAAAAAATTAAATATATCTTTCTCCATCAAGGCATCATGCTACCTGAAGCAAGGGAAGTATAGGCAGGCTGAATCTCTCTACAAAGAAATTCTGACAAGAGCACACGAAAAAGAGTTTGGATCTGTTGAAGGTAAAAATTAATTCAATCTTTCTGTTTGCCTATCGGTGTGTGTGTGCGTGTGCGTGTGCGCGTCTGTCTTTGACTTTGTCCATCTATTTGTCCTGTAGGTGACGGTCGTCCTACTTGGTCCAGTACGGAGGATGGGCTGGGCACCCTGAAGCGCAGCGGCTCATTTACTAAGCTCAGGGAATCCATACGACGCAGCAGCGAGAAGCTGGTCCGCAAGCTCAAAGGAGTTGGGACACAGGAAACAAGCTCAATGAATACTGGGTAAAAAATAAGTAAAGATATAAGGTCAAATAGGTTGATGTATGACCATGCTTTGTTCACATTTACTGTACTTATAGTAATAGTCCCCCCTTCTGATAACATATATATTTGCTTTCCAGAATGAAGAGGGCCAACTCTCTGAATGTGTTGAATAGTGGAGCCAGAGAAAGTCAGGAGGGTGCACAGGTGAGCAAAATGATCTATCCATTATTTTATACATTTGTCCTGCCATCCATCCAGTCATAAGCTAATGTATAACGTAAATATGTCTTGGCGTGATCATGACAGTTGTTTTGTTTTGTATTGTTTTTCAGCATACAATAGGCATCAGCTACTCCGAGAGCTGTAACAGCTCCTTGAGCCTGCAGTCTAGACGAGGATCATTTGGTGGGAACAGCTAGTGATGGTGCACACACACACACACACACACACACACACACACACACACACACACACACACACACAAATTGCTGTCATTCTTTGCCATGGATGGTGATTTCAAGTTATGTGAGTACTGTAATCTGACCCTCTAGTGATCAGATTAGACTATGCAAAAAGCAGGCGAATGCTTAATTACTCAGAAAAGGGGTATTGAACGACAATGCCGTCCGTTTCTTTTCTAAGAATATTGACACTTTTGTTTTTGTTTTTTAAGGCACTGTATAGATTTCGTCCATCTATATTGGTATAAAGTACGTTATTCTCAAATTGAGTCCTGACAAAACTAAGCACTGCTGATTCACAATTTGAAATGGTTTCCTCTCTGAGGAGAAATGTTTCCATTTCATACGTTTCATAGATTACAGGATTGACTAATTCATTAATTAACCTCGCGAGTGATCAAATCAGATTTTAAACTGGACTATATCATTCATTTCACTTCATATTTTATACAAAACCGTAATTCAAAACACACTTTTAAGTACCGTGCTGAGGATAGTTTGTTAATGTAATCCAACACATTACTAATTACTTGATGCAAGTAGATCATATTGTGAAAGCAACTTTTCTAACTTTTCTAATTCACTCTCAACAAAGATATATTTTGAGGTAGACTTACCTTTCTCAGGTAACAGTTGACATATATATTACTCTATTGGTATGTACATTGAAACACTGAATACACTTGGAATAATTCTATACAGTGTGTTACAGCAGGAATCTTGATCTTAAAGTGTATACTGTATGTGTACTTTTCATGCTAATTTTAAGAATGTTGAAATATATTTTCCACAATGTTGCACATTCCATTTGTAGCTCATTGTTTACTAGCTAATGTTAAACACGTTTTACGTCCTGCAATATCCTCTGAGAGAACAATAATTTGGAATGAGACAACAAAGTATAAAGGTATAATAATTACTAGAAATGTTTACTTCTGTATTTAAATTATGAGTGTATTGTTTTCAGGACACCTTTTGCTTATTCAGAATTTACCATGTCAACCTTGAGCTGTCAAAACAAATGGAATATGGTACAATAATGGTACTTTTAGTTAAATATACTATACTGTGCGGTTTTATTATACAGTATGTAACAATGCAATCATTTTATAAGCTATCTTGATACTTCAAAGTGTTGTGTGACTGAGTGAACAATTCAATTCACTTTAAAACAGGACCTAGGTGACCAAATACTTCTGGGTTTAAAAAAAAAGAAAAGCTGTATATGCATATGAACATTTAGACTGTAACCCAAGCCATTTACAGAAAGGTTGTTGTTAATTTGATCAACTGATAAGATTTTATTTTAAATAAATATATATTTTTAATCGTGGTTAGTGGTTACCACCCCACAGTCTTTTGATGAGGACAGGAGAAATATTGGTGGCCGTGGCCCATAATGTAATCTGAATTTAAAAGTAGACCAAAATGATTCTTTCAATGTATTTTTAATTTTTTAATTAAGTAAAGCACTATAATACAGTATGTTCAGTAGGTTGACTGGGGTCTCGAGGGCTCTAATTATCTCCTTTTTTGTATCAGCTTGCAGAGCTGATCACTAATTGGACTTTCTAGTCTAGTAACGTGGTCTAGTAGCCATGTAGTGGCGAGATTTTCATGATTGGCTGGCCTATAAGCCAATGGGAGACTAGCCCTATACGACCAATGGGATATTTCTGGCAAAAGCCCTTGATGGCTGATTTCACCCTTCTGCTGGGACACGCCAAGCCCGCTCTCCTCTTCCCCACTCCCCCCCCACCGCACCATGACTAGAGACTGCAAACGCTATAGAAAGACTACAGAAAGCCCCACTACGGTACAATATGCAAGAAATCTACCCCAAATCTCTTCACCGAAAATAGCACAATGTTTATCCCAGAATATTATACCAGACGCTAGGTTTCATACGATTAAACTGACAGATTTTAGTATGAACTTTGACATAATGATCTTTTCCTATAAAGAGAACAGCTCTCATCATAGCCAAGAATGAACTTGTCTCTCTGAAGGCCCCATCTGGTTTGTAGCCCCTTGAAAGTCCTCCCACTAGCAGTAACCCTGCTAGCTGATCAATAATTCTGTCTGTTATTAATAACTACTGAATCTGATTGTACATTTACTTTGGTAGAATGTTTGTGATGGCTGCACTTGCACAACCGCACTAATCAATGTAAAAATGAATCTGTTACCAGCCTAGCTGAACCAGCTAGAAGAAATGTTACAAACTGAGAAAGGAGTTCATGCTGTACTCTTTATACCTGATCTATGTACTCTTTTGAGAGTGCATCAATCTTTTTTGTATTTTGTATCTGGAAACCTGGAAGCTGATATGGAAAATAAAGTATGTTACTTTGAGTCTTGAAGACTTTGTCGGCTTTTATACAGTTCACAATGCCATTTGTGTCTTTGTTTTATTGTATTTACAAATGTCAGATTCTATCTTTAAACTCAAAAACAATAACTACTAAATTGTGAATGTGAATACAGTTTAGTGAAATTTACTGCAGTGCATAGCATGTTTTCTGTGCTGGCCTTTTACGTCCCTTCAATTAACTAAATCAAAACCACAAGTCAAAATTCATATTGTATATATTCCCATTGCATTTAGAAAAGACATACAAGCAAAAACCATGAAAGACAACATGCCATAGTATGTTGTTTCTCATTGCTTTCGACCATAAAAAGAAATGATGAAAAACAACATTGTTTTTCATGGTTTTAGACGATAAAATCATGGGTGGTATGGCCGACTTGGTACTGTAGCCTAGATAAACAACAGCACCTCAAACGATAGAAAAAACTCCTGTTATGTTTAATTTTTTGTACCAATGTTGTTACTCAAAGGCAAAGGAAGACTGTGCTGTTGCAGGTAGCACATAGGTCAGTGAGTTAGGTCATTGGCTACATTATCTGGAGGTTGTGGGTTCAAACCCCACTCAAGTCTTACTTTCAAGACCGATTTCTAGAACAACTTCAAAACTAAAAAAAGCAGCATGAATTGACTGGTACCAATGGTGCAGTGGGCTGGTCAAATGGGACACCACAGGATACCTTGACGGTTGGGTTTGTAAATAAACCATTGATGTGTGAGCATTAGTAGTGTGATTATTTGATGTGCAATTGACCCCCATTATAAATTTGAAAGCACTATATTTATAAAACTATGAAACATTTCAAAGATTCATATTCAGGCTAACATATCCACCATAAGATGAACATAAATAGGGTTGAATGGGGTTTCTGGGTGTAAGTATGTAGGACTAGTAGCATGCCAAAGTTTGTGCTATTGCCATTGAGAATGCATTGGGAGTTTAAGTTAAATAACTCAGAAACTACAAAACATTTCAAAGTAAAAAGTTCCAGCGTGTGTCTCCATAATAAGCTGAACTAGAAAAAGTGCCCTTCTGGGCACAGGTCTCCACCAGGAGGATAGGAGTGTGTGTGTGATGCTTGGCAAAATGTTTAGGAGCAATATAAACGTGCGTGTGTGTGTGTGTGTGTGTGTGTGACGCGGCTTGGCCTGTTGTAGCGCCACCATGAGGCTGATTTGAAAACTGTCAAGTGGCATTTCTTCCAAAGCCTAGTGGGAATATGCATGCACAGTTTCACCACAATCAGACGCTGCGTTTAGTAGTTGTGGCGATTTGTACAAAATAGGTACAAGGCGGGCTACTCCTGAAAAGTTTAGAAGCCAATTGTAGCCAATGAGGGTGGATTATGAGAAATCAAACAAACCCGTCTTGATCACATGACTATGGAGAGCATGTGTACCGATTTACGTGAAATTTGGATAAAATCTGAAGGAGTAATATTAGAAAATGTGTTTAACATATGTCGGCCTCCTGGTGGCGCTATAAAGATATAAAAATTCCAGGCAAAGGTTTTTCCTTGGCTTCTAGGGAGTTGGCATACAAAGTTATCCACAGATCCGTGCAGTTTAGAGGTAAAAACACTTTTTGGCCAGTTATAGCGCCACCATGAGGCTGAGTTGAAAATGTTCATGTGGCATTTCTTCCTCGGCCTAGTGGGAATGTGCGTGTACAATTTCACGGATATCACACGATGTGTTCATGATTTGCAGCATTTAGTTTAAAACTGAGCACTCCTGTGAACTTTGGAAGCCAATCTTAGCCAATCAGGATAGAGTCTGAGAAATCTGAAACACCAGTTTCGTTGAATGGCTCTAGAGAGACTGTGTACCAATTTGCATGATGTTTGGACCAAATCTGTAGGTGTACTGTCCAAAAACTTGTTTTGCACAAAGCGGCCTCCTGGTGGTGCTATAACAGGCCGTTCTGGTGTGTGTGCAAAATGTGGCATCGACCGGGTTAACGGTGCCGGAGATTAGCTGTTCACAGACGGAAGGACGGATGGACAGACACACACACACACACACACGGACACACGGACGGAGTGCAAAACATACTCTCTCCCCATGCCTTCGGCCTGGTGGAGACAATTATAAAAAGTGTGAATGGAGTTTCTAGGTGAAAGTGGTTTTTTGACGTGCCAACATCTGCCATTGAGCCCCATTATAAATTTGAAAGCACTATATTTATAAAACTATGAAACATTTCAAAGATTCCTATTCAGGCTAACATATCCACCATAAGATGAACCTAAATAGGTTGGAATGGGGTTTCTAGGGGTAAGTATGTAAGACTAGTAGCATGCCACAGTTTGTGCTATTGCCATAGAGAATGCATTGGGCGTTTAAGTTAAATAACTCAGAAACTACAAAACATTTCAAAGTAAAAAGTTCCAGCGTGTGTCTCCATAGTAAGCTGAATTATAAAAAGTGTGAATGGAGTTTCTAGGTGAAAGTGACTTTTTGACGTGCCATAGAGCTGCCATTGAGCCCCATTATAAATGTCTCAAATTTGAAAGCACTGTATTTCTAAAACTATGAAACATTTCAAAGATTCCTTTTCAGGCAAACATGTCCACTGTAAGATGAACCTAAATAGGTTTGAATGGGGTTTCTAGGTGTAAGTATACAGGAGTAGTAGCATGCCAAAGTTTGTGCTATTGCCATAGAGAATGCATTGGGCGTTTAAGTTAAATAACTCAGAAACTACAAAACATTTCAAAGGAAGAAGTTCCAGTGTGTGTCTCCAACAGTAAGCTGAATTATAAAAAGTGTGAATGGAGTTTCTAGGTGAAAGTGATTTTTTATGTGCCAACATCTGCCATTGAGCCCCATTATAAATTTGAAAGCACTATATTTCTAAAACTATGAAACATTTCAAAGATTCCTTTTCAAGCAAACATGTCCACCGTAAGATGAACCTAAATAGGTTTGAATGGGGTTTCTAGGTGTAAGTATATAGGAGTAGTAGCATGCCAAAGTTTGTGCTATTGCCATAGAGAATGCATTGGGCGTTTAAGTTAAATAACTCAGAAACTACAAAACATTTCAAAGTAAAAAGTTCCAGCGTGTGTCTCCATAGTAAGCTGAATTATAAAAAGTGTGAATGGAGTTTCTAGGTGAAAGTGACTTTTTGACGTGCCATAGAGCTGCCATTGAGCCCCATTATAAATGTCTCAAATTTGAAAGCACTATATTTCTAAAACTATGAAACATTTCAAAGATTCCTTTTCAGGCAAACATGTCCACCGTAAGATGAACCTAAATAGGTTTGAATGGGGTTTCTAGGTGTAAGTATATAGGAGTAGTAGAATGCCAAAGTTTGTGCTATTGCCATAGAGAATGCATTGGGCGTTTAAGTTAAATAACTCAGAAACTACAAAACATTTCAAAGTAAAACGTTCCAGCGTGTGTCTCCATAGTAAGCTGAATTATAAAAAGTGTGAATGGAGTTTCTAGGTGAAAGTGACTTTTTGACGTGCCATAGAGCTGCCATTGAGCCGCATTATAAATGTCTCAAATTTGAAAGCACTGTATTTCTAAAACTATGAAACATTTCAAAGATTCCTTTTCAGGCAAACATGTCCACCGTAAGATGAACCTAAATAGGTTTGAATGGGGTTTCTAGGTGTAAGTATATAGGAGTAGTAGCATGCCAAAGTTTGTGCTATTGCCATAGAGAATGCATTGGGCGTTTAAGTTAAATAACTCAGAAACTACAAAACATTTCAAAGTAAAAAGTTCCAGCGTGTGTCTCCATAGTAAGCTGAATTATAAAAAGTGTGAATGGAGTTTCTAGGTGAAAGTGATTTTTTATGTGCCAACATCTGCCATTGAGCCCCATTATAAATTTGAAAGCACTATATTTCTAAAACTATGAAACATTTCAAAGATTCCTTTTCAAGCAAACATGTCCACCGTAAGATGAACCTAAATAGGGTTGAATGGGGTTTCTAGGTGTAAGTATATAGGAGTAGTAGCATGCCAAAGTTTGTGCTATTGCCATAGAGAATGCATTGGGCGTTTAAGTTAAATAACTCAGAAACTACAAAACATTTCAAAGTAAAAAGTTCCAGCGTGTGTCTCCATAGTAAGCTGAATTATAAAAAGTGTGAATGGAGTTTCTAGGTGAAAGTTACTTTTTGACGTGCCATAGAGCTGCCATTGAGCCCCATTATAAATGTCTCAAATTTGAAAGCACTATATTTCTAAAACTATGAAACATTTCAAAGGTTCCTTTTCAGGCAAACATGTCCACTGTAAGATGAACCTAAATAGGTTTGAATGGGGTTTCTAGGTGTAAGTATACAGGAGTAGTAGCATGCCAAAGTTTGTGCTATTGCCATAGAGAATGCATTGGGCGTTTAAGTTAAGTAACTCAGAAACTACAAAACATTTCAAAGTAAAAAGTTCCAGCGTGTGTCTCCATAGTAAGCTGAATTATAAAAAGTGTGAATGGAGTTTCTAGGTGAAAGTGACTTTTTGACGTGCCATAGAGCTGCCATTGAGCCCCATTATAAATGTCTCAAATTTGAAAGCACTATATTTCTAAAACTATGAAACATTTCAAAGATTCCTTTTCAGGCAAACATGTCCACCGTAAGATGAACCTAAATAGGGTTGAATGGGGTTTCTAGGTGTAAGTATATAGAAGTAGTAGCATGCCAAAGTTTGTGCTATTGCCATAGAGAATGCATTGGGCGTTTAAGTTAAATAACTCAGAAACTACAAAACATTTCAAAGGAAAAAGTTCCAGTGTGTGTCTCCACAGTAAGCTGAATTATAAAAAGTGTGAATGGAGTTTCTAGGTGAAAGTGACTTTTTGACGTGCCATAGAGCTGCCATTGAGCCCCATTATAAATGTCTCAAATTTGAAAGCACTATATTTCTAAAACTATGAAACATTTCAAAGATTCCTTTTCAGGCAAACATGTCCACTGTAAGATGAACCTAAATAGGTTTGAATGGGGTTTCTAGGTGTAAGTATGTAGGACTAGTAGCATGCCAAAGTTTGTGCTATTGCCATTGAGAATGCATTGGGCGTTTAAGTTAAATAACTCAGAAACTACAAAACATTTCAAAGTAAAAAGTTCCAGCATGTGTGCCCACAGTAAACTGAATTATAAAAAGTGTGAATGGAGTTTCTAGGTGAAAGTGACCTTTTGACGTGCCATAGAGCTGCCATTGAGCCCCATTATAAATCTCTCAAATTTGAAAGCACTATATTTCTAAAACTATGAAACATTTCAAAGATTCCTTTTCAGGCAAACATGTCCACCGTAAGATGAACCTAAATAGGTTTGAATGGGGTTTCTAGGTGTAAGTATATAGGAGTAGTAGCATGCCAAAGTTTGTGCTATTGCCATAGAGAATGCATTGGGCGTTTAAGTTAAATAACTCAGAAACTACAAAACATTTCAAAGGAAAAAGTTCCAGCGTGTGTCTCCACAGTAAACTGAATTATAAAAAGTGTGAATGGAGTTTCTAGGTGAAAGTGACTTTTTGACGTGCCATAGAGCTGCCATTGAGCCCCATTATAAATGTCTCAAATTTGAAAGCACTATATTTCTAAAACTATGAAACATTTCAAAGATTCCTTTTCAGGCAAACATGTCCACCGTAAGATGAACCTAAATAGGGTTGAATGGGGTTTCTAGGTGTAAGTATATAGAAGTAGTAGCATGCCAAAGTTTGTGCTATTGCCATAGAGAATGCATTGGGCGTTTAAGTTAAATAACTCAGAAACTACAAAACATTTCAAAGGAAAAAGTTCCAGTGTGTGTCTCCACAGTAAGCTGAATTATAAAAAGTGTGAATGGAGTTTCTAGGTGAAAGTGACTTTTTGACGTGCCATAGAGCTGCCATTGAGCCCCATTATAAATGTCTCAAATTTGAAAGCACTATATTTCTAAAACTATGAAACATTTCAAAGATTCCTTTTCAGGCAAACATGTCCACCGTAAGATGAACCTAAATAGGTTTGAATGGGGTTTCTAGGTGTAAGTATATAGGAGTAGTAGCATGCCAAAGTTTGTGCTATTGCCATAGAGAATGCATTGGGCGTTTAAGTTAAATAACTCAGAAACTACAAAACATTTCAAAGTAAAAGTTCCAGCATGTGTGCCCACAGTAAACTGAATTATAAAAAGTGTGAATGGAGTTTCTAGGTGAAAGTGACTTTTTGACGTGCCATAGAGCTGCCATTGAGCCCCATTATAAATGTCTCAAATTTGAAAGCACTATATTTCTAAAACTATGAAACATTTCAAAGATTCCTTTTCGGGCAAACATGTCCACCGTAAGATGAACCTAAATAGGGTTGAATGGGGTTTCTAGGTGTAAGTATATAGGAGTAGTAGCATGCCAAAGTTTGTGCTATTGCCATAGAGAATACATTGGGCGTTTAAGTTAAATAACTCAGAAACTACAAAACATTTCAAAGGAAGAAGTTCCAGTGTGTGTCTCCACAGTAAGCTGAATTATAAAAAGTGTGAATGGAGTTTCTAGGTGAAAGTGATTTTTTATGTGCCAACATCTGCCATTGAGCCCCATTATACATTTGAAAGCACTATATTTCTAAAACTATGAAACATTTCAAAGATTCCTTTTCAGGCAAACATGTCCACTGTAAGATGAACCTAAATAGGTTTGAATGGGGTTTCTAGGTGTAAGTATGTAGGACTAGTAGCATGCCAAAGTTTGTGCTATTGCCATTGAGAATGCATTGGGCGTTTAAGTTAAATAACTCAGAAACTACAAAACATTTCAAAGTAAAAAGTTCCAGCATGTGTGCCCACAGTAAACTGAATTATAAAAAGTGTGAATGGAGTTTCTAGGTGAAAGTGACTTTTTGACGTGCCATAGAGCTGCCATTGAGCCCCATTATAAATGTCTCAAATTTGAAAGCACTATATTTCTAAAACTATGAAACATTTCAAAGATTCCTTTTCAGGCAAACATGTCCACCGTAAGATGAACCTAAATAGGTTTGAATGGGGTTTCTAGGTGTAAGTATATAGGAGTAGTAGCATGCCAAAGTTTGTGCTATTGCCATAGAGAATGCATTGGGCGTTTAAGTTAAATAACTCAGAAACTACAAAACATTTCAAAGTAAAACGTTCCAGCGTGTGTCTCCATAGTAAGCTGAATTATAAAAAGTGTGAATGGAGTTTCTAGGTGAAAGTGACTTTTTGACGTGCCATAGAGCTGCCATTGAGCCCCATTATAAATGTCTCAAATTTGAAAGCACTATATTTCTAAAACTATGAAACATTTCAAAGATTTATTTTCAGGCAAACATGTCCACCGTAAGATGAACCTAAATAGGCTTGAATGGGGTTTCTAGGTGTAAGTATATAGGAGTAGTAGCATGCCAAAGTTTGTGCTATTGCCATAGAGAATGCATTGGGCGTTTAAGTTAAATAACTCAGAAACTACAAAACATTTCAAAGGAAAAAGTTCCAGTGTGTGTCTCCACAGTAAGCTGAATTATAAAAAGTGTGCCATAGAGCTGCCATTGAGCCCCATTATAAATGTCTCAAATTTGAAAGCACTATATTTCTAAAACTATGAAACATTTCAAAGATTCCTTTTCAGGCAAACATGTCCACCGTAAGATGAACCTAAATAGGTTTGAATGGGGTTTCTAGGTGTAAGTATATAGGAGTAGTAGCATGCCAAAGTTTGTGCTATTGCCATAGAGAATGCATTGGGCGTTTAAGTTAAATAACTCAGAAACTACAAAACATTTCAAAGTAAAAAGTTCCAGCATGTGTGCCCACAGTAAACTGAATTATAAAAAGTGTGAATGGAGTTTCTAGGTGAAAGTGACTTTTTGACGTGCCATAGAGCTGCCATTGAGCCCCATTATAAATGTCTCAAATTTGAAAGCACTATATTTCTAAAACTATGAAACATTTCAAAGATTCCTTTTCGGGCAAACATGTCCATCGTAAGATGAACCTAAATAGGGTTGAATGGGGTTTCTAGGTGTAAGTATATAGGAGTAGTAGCATGCCAAAGTTTGTGCTATTGCCATAGAGAATACATTGGGCGTTTAAGTTAAATAACTCAGAAACTACAAAACATTTCAAAGGAAGAAGTTCCAGTGTGTGTCTCCACAGTAAGCTGAATTATAAAAAGTGTGAATGGAGTTTCTAGGTGAAAGTGATTTTTTTATGTGCCAACATCTGCCATTGAGCCCCATTATACATTTGAAAGCACTATATTTCTAAAACTATGAAACATTTCAAAGATTCCTTTTCAGGCAAACATGTCCACTGTAAGATGAACCTAAATAGGTTTGAATGGGGTTTCTAGGTGTAAGTATGTAGGACTAGTAGCATGCCAAAGTTTGTGCTATTGCCATTGAGAATGCATTGGGCGTTTAAGTTAAATAACTCAGAAACTACAAAACATTTCAAAGTAAAAAGTTCCAGCATGTGTGCCCACAGTAAACTGAATTATAAAAAGTGTGAATGGAGTTTCTAGGTGAAAGTGACTTTTTGACGTGCCATAGAGCTGCCATTGAGCCCCATTATAAATGTCTCAAATTTGAAAGCACTATATTTCTAAAACTATGAAACATTTCAAAGATTTATTTTCAGGCAAACATGTCCACCGTAAGATGAACCTAAATAGGGTTGAATGGGGTTTCTAGGTGTAAGTATATAGGAGTAGTAGCATGCCAAAGTTTGTGCTATTGCCATAGAGAATGCATTGGGCGTTTAAGTTAAATAACTCAGAAACTACAAAACATTTCAAAGGAAAAAGTTCCAGTGTGTGTCTCCACAGTAAGCTGAATTATAAAAAGTGTGAATGGAGTTTCTAGGTGAAAGTGATTTTGTATGTGCCAACATCTGCCATTGAGCCCCATTATAAATTTGAAAGCACTTTATTTCTTAAACTTTGAAACATTTCAAAGATTCCTTTTCAGGCAAACATGTCCACCGTAAGATGAACATAAATAGGGTTGAATGGGGTTTCTAGGTGTAAGTATGTAGGACTAGTAGCATGCCAAAGTTTGTGCTATTACCATAGAGAATGCATTGGGCGTTTAAGTTAAATAACTCAGAAATTACAAAAAAGTTCCAGCATCAAAGATGGGAGTTGAACCTGTGACCTCCAGATTCCCAGGCATGCAGGCACTTTACCCAGTGAGGCATTATGCTGGTTGAGTACAAAAAGCCAAATAGATAATGACAGAAAAGCCAGAGGCTTGTTTCCATTGTGATTTAAACATTCAGACGTCTAGAATAGGGGATATTTCTCATGTTATTTTAACAATACATCTAGCAGGAAAAGAGACAACAAGAAAGCTTTACAACAGAAACCCAATTAATTAGGAGACTAACTATTAGGGCATTTGAACATTGATGCCTGCCAGTCACAATTTGGGACAGGGTCCCAATTGGAACACTGATGCCTGCCAGTCACAATGTGGGACATGGTCTCAATTTGAACACTGATGCCTGCCAGTCACAATGTGGGACAGGGTCTCAATTTGACCACTGATGCCTGTCAGTCACAATGTGGGACAGGGTCTCAATTTGACCACTGATGCCTGTCAGTCACAATGTGGGACAGGGTCTCAATTTGACCACTGATGCCTGTCAGTCACAATGTGGGACAGGGTCTCAATTTGTGGGACGCCTGAAAAGTCTTGGAAATGAGGGACTGTCCCAAACAAAGGGGGACATCAGGTCACCCTAGTGGCTGGCTGGCTGGCTGGCTTGCGTTTGGTTAATTTTCACAACCAAGTGTCACTGTTGCGCAGCCTAACACACACACACACACACATGTCGTATATTACAAAGCCACATCGCGATGAAATATCCATATAATGTTGTATAATGTCATATGTTGTTGTGCTCAATTGAACCGTGGATACCATTGTGTTAATAATCTATAGAAGTGACCATCTACTTAGTATGCGGTGGTCTAGCAGACATTTGGGGACGCACATGCACGTGCGTACACACATACAAGGGCTTTGGGGTGCACACCCTACATGCACTATTTGGGAGAATTATAAAGAGGGTCTCAAATGTGCGGTGATCCAGAATCCAAGGGAGAATCCAGGGAGAATCCACAGAATCCAGTCAGAGAGGTCAGTCGAGAATCCAGTCAGTCAGAGTGAGATCTATAGCCAGGTTCCAGATGAGATCGGGGACAGCTATGATGGGACTGCTCTAGGATGGCTCGGGAGTGGACTGATCATGAATTTGGTAACTAAGCTTTGTCCTTAATAAAATGATACAGAAATAAGGACATGCCTGGCCTCTCCAATCATTTATGCAACAAGGTAAAAAGTGCTTCCTGGACACTCAATATACGACAAATAATGGCAAGACACTACACACACGCACGCACGCACGCAAAAAATACATACAATAGTATTGTTTTTCATAATTTCTCTCATCTTTTTTATTGTCAAAAACCATGAAAAATGACATACTATAGTCTTAAAGGATGTTTTCAATCAATTTGTTTAGATACAGAAGAAAGATTTTCAGTTGATCCTAGCTCTGGTCCATAGCTTAATGACTTAAGGAGAAGTTTTTATGGCTATGGGCCAGAGCTAAGTTGATCCAAATGTATAATTGTATATTATCAATTAATTCTTGCAAAATTTCATATTCATTGTACCAAATGTGCTAACCAACGTCCAAATGTTGTTTTTAATGCCTTATTGCTGTCATACTTAGAAACCTTAAAACATTGTACAAACACTAAAGCTATGAAAACCAGAATCTGTGAAGAATATATAGCCTAAATATCTATAACCTAGAACTCCTTCAATATTTTATGGTGCCAGCATTAATACTGCATTTTGTCCTGTTATTATTTTGTCAAGAAAAAATAAATCCTTGGAGTTGACGTCAGCTATCTAACTGTCAGTGACTAAAGAGGGGAGAATCATTTCAAATCTGGCCATGTGGATTGTGGAACGGGCCAGCAAGATAATTTGATTGTATTGATCCCAGGTGGTAAATTCACCTGCAAAAGCATCTTTCCTCAAAGGCAGTGCATTTGTTGAAATGTAAAAATAAGATAAAATGTATCTGTGATAAAAATGTATCTTGGAATGACAGTATCAATGAATACAAGTAGGTCTATATGTATTATAGCACGAGTGAATATCAGCTATATCTATTGCCAATTAATGTTTGACAGTGACACGGTAAACTTACACAGTTGCAGTCCAGCAGAAACCACCTAACTCCATTTTTTAGGTTTTAGATTTTTTTTAATCATAAATAAATGCTATATTGAACACCCTTTACGTCTGCGTCACACCAACCAAACCAATGGAAAGTATTAAAAAGTGCTTCGGCAAAATCCTCCTAACTCCATTGGATCCTCAAACTATCTGCCAAACCAGCTAACTCCACCCGTTTAGCCATCCTTTCTTTTATTTTAAATATAAGTCAGTGCTATTGTATTGAACACCCTTTACATCTGTGTGTTGGTTAAAAAGATATTGAACCAATGAAAAGTATTTAAAAAACGCTTCGACAAAAACCTTGGTGGTTTCTTCCAGACAGCAGATATAAATTACACTACTTTATTAGCAATAGATACTATACATATTAATCAGTCCAAGTGCATCTTTTTAAAGCTGATTTGTTTGATTTTTTTTTAAATCTTTATTGTATTTTCACATATTTCTTTCCCATACCTGTATGAAGCCTGTTTCTGTAGCATGAGGCAGCTTGATGTACACCCCCTGGACATGACGCTAGTATGTTGCAGAGACATACCCCAATCCAACCCTTGATGCGTTGGGTCCCATTTTTCAGAGTATTTGGTATGACCCGGTCAGGGAATCGAACCCCGACCTTCTAGTATCAGAGCGGACACTTAAGTTTAACCACAAGGTCACTGAGCTGGTCAACCTGCTGTATACCTGACCTGATACTTATATCTGTGTTTGACATACTTAAACTGGTGTTTAAGTATATAGCACCTTTCAAAAAAAGATCCCAAAGTGCTGCACAGAGCAAGATTAAAAACAACGGCCAACTAAATAAAATCACTAATTAAATAAGGGAAAAGGAAACAACAGACTCTGGAATGATGCACTGAATATCCACCCTGCAGGGATTGCATTCACAAATTGTGAATGCCCACATGGGAATTTTAAGTGTAGCCATGCACCAGCACTGGCCATGTTTGTCACACACAACATTGGTCCCACTGACATGCAAGTGGAAAAAGTCAACTCGTAGTAAAGAAGTCAACTTTTCCCATAAAATGTACCAAGGAGTACAAATCAGTGCACTCTGGGTCAGTTACCGAAGACAAGCACCAGCAGTTGCGTGACCGATGGAGGGGAAGATGTAGAACTAGGATTTGCATTTGCCCAGAGCCAGAAAAGCACTCTTCCCCAATCACCTGCTTAACCGTTCCAGAAATTGTGGCTCAAGTGCTGTAGAAAGTATTGGAAAGCCCAAATCCATGTCAACTTTTGACCACAATTCTAGGTAGGTTATTGACAATGGCTCTACATTGATGAAACCTAGTAGGATGAACATTCTTTGAATGTAACCTTTCCACTGTAAACAGTAAAAGCAACCACGAAGAACATGCCTGAATTCATTTCAGCCCAGGCCTCCCTAATGTCTCTAATTCCTTGCTCTGACAGAAACCTGGATTACCCCAGATAACACTGCTACCCCTGCTGCCCTCTCTGCTTCACATTAATTCACACCCCCATCCCGCAGGTCGTGGGGGTGGCACATGTCTACTCCCCCAAATGATCTCTTCCTATAGAGAACAGCTGTCATCACAGCCAAGAATAAACTTGTTATATGAAGGCCCCCCCCAACTGATTTGGAGCCCCTCGACAGTTCTTCCAATTACAGTAACCCTGCTAGCTGATTATTAATTATGTTATTAATAACTACTGAATCTGATTGTACATTTACTTTGTTAGAATGTTTGATGGTTGCACAACCGCACTAATCAATGTAAAAAGGAGTGTTACCAGCCTAGCTGAACCTGCTAGAGGAAATGTTACAAACTGAGAAAAGAGCTCATGCTGTACACTTTATACCTGACTCTCTGTTTAGAGTGCATAACCTCAACTCAATGACATTTTATGGGGTATTTTTGTATTTTGTATCTCGAAACCTGGAAGCTTGATGTATTGATGTTACTTTGAGTCTCGACGCCTTTGTCAGCTGTTTTACAGTTCACAATGCCATTTGTCTTGGTTTTATTACAAATGTCAGCTTCAATCTTTAAACTCAATTATACTATCTGAATGATAGTAAATTGTGAATGTTAACATAGTGTAATGTACTGCAGTGCATAGCATGATTTCTGTGCTGGCCTTTTAAAACTACTTCATCCCTTCAATTAAATAATATTTGATCAAAGCCACAAGTCAAGTTACGAAATATAAAATTTATATTCCCGTTTGCATTTAGAAAAGAGATACAAGCAACAAACAAAAAAAATCAATGTACAGATACAGTAGGATCAGAAACAGAGTAACAGTAGTCTTGTCTGTATGACAGACACTTCATTCGACCAATGACTGGTTTGGATCATGGCTGCCCACACCTAACCTGACTCCGCCAGATGGGGCAGCAGAGAGTACACTGGGTTCCCCCCCTCCTGGGAACCCAGTGTACTCTCTGCTGCCTCATCTGGCGGAGTCAGGTTAGCCCACACCCACAGATGACTTTAAACTTTAAACGGAACAGATTAATAATATTGTCAAGCAAACAGCAACAAAACAACCGCACTGTGTTGAACTGAATTGAACATCAGCTGTGTTTTAGGCAACAGACACTATTCTGTTAATATTTTCCACATCTCAACAGACACTATTCTGTTAATATTTTCTACATTTCAACAGACAAAGCTGTAATGTAATGTAATGTTTTTATAACAGTGCAAACACAAAAAACAATTACACTGAGGTACATCAACTTTTGCACATCCCAGTTGTGTAATGGCTTAAAAACCTGTAGTTGAGGTGAAATCAGAATTGTAGAACAGTTTGTTCTACTGTATATTAATCTGGTTGCTCTAATATGTTTTAATACTCTTTGGAGAGATCTGAAATACTGATTCCTTTGGATCTATGCTAGTGTTAATGAAGTTTGGCTCAACTGTGGTAGGCCACCATGATGTAATCATGTCAAGGCCTTCAAATGTACAAGGAATGCTCTGTGCTCTATGATGCAGGTGACTGTGCTCTATGATGCAGGTGACTGTGCTCTATGATGCAGGTGACTGTGCTCTATGATGCAGGTGACTGTGCTCTATGATGCAGGTGACTGCAGGATATAGCTTTTGTACAAGAGAAGAAAACGGCACATGGTGAAGCAGGAGTGCTGATCTCATTAGAATTTAGTTTATTCTATTGTACAAAATTATTTAAGTATTGTTTTATTCTACTTGGAAGTCAGAGTCTATAGAGTGCCTATAAAGTCTTTTAAAGTAAATTTAGCATACCTACCAAGTCAGTGGTTCTCTACTGGTTGGTCCCAAAAGTGGCTTGAAAGATGTTGTGGTAGGGTCTCTAACAAAGACCTCTAATCTGGAATACTGTATTATTTAACATATTGGGTACATTTGGTACTAAACACAAAATGTGTTTCAGTAATAAGAACCAGTTAAGACTATCGCTCTAGTCTGAACGTCACTGATTCTCTACTAACCCTGAGTGTGACATAAGAGGAAAATGGCCACTGTGGTGAATTGGTCCCCGGTCTGGGAACACAACGCAACAGTCTGTGCATCAATAACACTGAAGATCACCATCGTCAGGCCTGGCGTTGTTATGGTGGTTCTAGATCCTCAGGACTGGTGAGCGATCTGAGCGATCTTTTTCAGCATCTCCTCTGACTGGAGCTGCTCTAGAGTCAGCAGAGACAGACCCAGCTGGTCCTCCTGGTCGGGGGAAAGGAGCATATTATGCACAATAAAGAGAAAGACAGATATTTGAGTGTGGGGGTAATAAATATTATCTGTACATGATGCGTCTGTCATTTTGCTGTGCTGTGGGGTAGTACTGTCTGTCCCTTTTGTTCTGCTGTGGGGTACTTTAATACTAATAATCAAAAGTTGGCCTCTTCAGAAGGAAAATGTCAGCTTTCACAGAATGGATGGGGCAATTCTTTAGTTGACAATGACAATGTTAGAGATATCCCAACTGCAACTATTTTATTCTTTTTTTGAATAAAAAAAAGAAGTGATGTAACAACTGTACGACATCTTATTTATGCATGTGTGTGTGTGTGTGTGTGTGTGTGTGTGTGTGTTACAGTACATGCATGTTCACGTGTAATGCTGTACGGCACCTGTCTGAAAGGCTGAGCCATCTCTCGTAGGAAGTGTTTGGAGAGCTGGACGGTCTCGTCCACGGTGAGGTTCAGACTGCCTTCACTGATGTGCTCCTGGATCCACCTGGGAAGCTTCCCGCGCTTGTCGGCCCTGGCATAGCGCTATATGTCGGAGAAGAGAGAGGGATTTAAGAATCACTGAGCTGGGAAACAGCCCCTTCACAGCTACTTATTAAAACCAAAACCAGGAAGGAATGTGTTATATTGACTGCCAAGCACATCATAATGCGTCCCATCAAATCCAACTCTTGACTGACAAGCACAATATTGCATCCTATGGTCTTTTTAGTGGTTTACGCTAGAGCAGGGGTTCTCAACGTTTTTGGCTGGGGCCCCCCTGCCCCGCCCTGCCCCCCTCTCCACCCCCAATGCAAATTGTCCACTACAATAACCTTATTCATAGAGAAAATACATCATAAATAACTACTGAAACCAGATATAATCATTAAGGAAAGCATTTATGCATGTACTATCTGTATTGTGTATGTATGAAAACCCCTAATTTACCATTTTCCAGCCATTCAGTTGCAAAGAAATAATAATAAATGAATGAAGTGAACTGAGATGTTGTAACTCTCCTTCAATGGCTCTGGCTAGATGGCGCTCTTCACCAACGTATGAATGATACTAGGTTGCTACAACCGTAAATGAACCAGAAGTGAAAACTCTTTTCCCAGATTGTTCACACACCTTGTCAGCGAAGATCATGAGTCCGTAATCAGTCTTTCCCCGGATAGCTCTGCCCACACACTGAGCGGCGTGGCGCATGGCATCAAAGGTCAGGAAGTCATTCTCTCTGATCTGGAAATTGTCCCTGAGGTACTCCAGACGAGCCTGAGGGAAACACAAGGTTCAAATACTGATACCCAGATCTCAGTGATGGACAAGAATGAGGGGGACGGCGGGAACGGAGTCTCTACCTTGAGAATACGGCTCTGTGTGTAAACGTACGGCACTCCAAACATGATCACAGCTCGGCCAAAGTGATGCACTGTGGGGAACAAAATCATGTTTTAACGTCATCTTTAATAAAAAAGGGAGCATTAATGTCTATATTGGAGTGATTCAGCCTCTACTATTGCTTCATCAAAACAAAGTATGAATACTGACCAAGGTCTAAGGACATAAATATTATTTACCAAAGTCTATTCCTTCAGACACTTTTCCTCGGGCGACAGACAAAAGGATGGCTCCTCTGCCATTCTCACATGCCTAGAGGAGATAAAGAGACATGGCAAGTGATAGAGAGATAAAAAAAACTAAATTTTTAGTTGCTGTTTTGACAGTTTAGACATTGCCAATTCTCCCCAAGTTTGTATATGTTCCCCGTCACTGCTAACCCCTACTGTATGTCCTGGGGAAGGTGAAGACAACCACATGATTCTGACACACATGGAGTAGGAGTATGACAGTAGGTGCGTTTCCATAAAGCCTTTTTTTTGCGCATTAAGGTTCTTTCGCAAAATCTCCTGGATGGAAACACCTCAAAATGCGCATAAGTCTGCATTTTTCGCAAAAACACTTGGTGGCGGATTTTGGGACTATATCGAAAAAGTGAAATGCGCAAATGGGGTATGGAAACACTTGCGGAAAAGATTTCTAATGAGATAACATTGAACTCGCATTATATCGCTTTTGAACAGTTGGAAAAGAAAAAAAACACGATGGTGAGTAGTGGACTTGTGGAGTGATCGAACGGGAGGGTGGGTGGGATGTGGATACATAAATTATTACATTTACACAATCGAGTCTCGAAGCCTCTGTCTGCAGGCTGAGGCTATTTTGCTCTCCGCGGTGAGGGCGTTCACCGTTGATCATGAAGTTAGATCGGTGATATTTCTCCTAAACAGCTCGGAACGAAACGGACGAGAGGAGACTAGTAGTCAACAACAGAAGCGACATCAACACGGCCAAAATGGAAATGTACTGTCAAGTCGCAGGGCAGGGGTCCCGATCGTCCCTGTACTTCGAAAACGAAACTATACCAGCCCCTGACAAAAACACACGCCTATTTATTTAACTGCAGACAGCCTGTTTGAAAGACAGCCTGTCCCCGTGGCCCATCTGGACAGCGGACTTCATGCAGACCAACTTGAATAGCCTAAAAGAACGTCAAATGCACCGTGGTGAAGAACAAATCAGAAGTGTGTGTGTGTGTGTGTGACATGATACAATAATCGTGTAAGATTATCCTGTAGTGTGTGATGCAGATGCTATCAAATTTCAGACATCAAACGGTAAAATAAACGTCAGATAATATGCGCCTCTCTGCGCGTCTCACTTGACTGGTAAAATAGCACCAATTGCTTATTTAATATCTCCAAAGAAGCGCATTTTATCAGTGGATGGAAACAAGAAAAATACGCTTTTCTTTTTTCGAATTACTTACTTATTTGCTTCCTATTTTCGAAATGTTTTGATGGAAACCCACCTACTGAGGAGTTTCGGGACAGCATAGCACATGTGGACGGCACAGTGCATGTGGAGGGAACCAGCTATGCTTGCCAGTTCCACTCCTTACTGAACAGGTGCCCTAAGTAGCTAGTGCAGTGACGGCGAACTAGTAACGAAGCCGAAGGCGTGTCATATAGTGGTTCTGAGTCTGACCTCATTGTATAACTCCAGGGCCATGCTGGTCTCTGCAGCATCTGGAGTCTCAATGAAGATCAGCTTGTTCCTCTGGACATTCTCCAGGATACCCTACAAAACATGCATACAAGGACATCAAAATAAAACACACACACAAAAAAAGAGACATACATTTTTCCATACATGCACAATGTGTTTCAAAAGTGTTCTCCCGCACACACCTGTTCATACCAGGATGCCACAATATTCTCCATGTAAACGTAGCTAGTGAAAAACGCCACAATGCCATCCGGAACGATGGCCGACATCTCCAGGAGCAGGTTACCGTAGTTGCGGATCACCGCTAGGAAAAAAGAAATGTACATCTATTAAAGAGCAGAAGAAAGAACGTTTCATATGATCTCAGGGTCAGTTGATCCAAGGTTCTAACCATAAGGTGTAACATAAATTTGACCTATCTCCGTTTCATTACATGGTTTGTCTATAAGGAAGTACCACTATAAGGAATGCTGCAGGGTCCTAGCACGATGATATTTTTGATTGCAACAACACGTCATGTTTATTTATTAATGTCAAATACAGTACATGTCTATTTCATTGTTTCACATACTAGTAAAACAAATTATTTGGAATTTTGTTTAATTAAACATGATTATGAAGTAAGACTTTTAAATTGATTGATGATTGATGATTTCTACCATAGAGCCTGCTTGCTTGCTCAGGGGATAAATTGACCATCAGGTCAAAATTCGTGTCAGATCCTATGTCTGTGAGACATGACCTTTGACACAATCTAAATGTCTCAATAGAAGGGCAGGGAGACAAATTACAACGAGCCCAATTGTAGAAGTTATACTGTATGAACATACTCTACCATACAGATTGGACAAAATTACATTTCATTCATTAAAAAAGGTTACATATTAGTGCCGCTTTAAACTTGAGTTAGGAATCATTTCATGTGAATCGGCATAATTTGTTCCAGGTGGAGGATGCCTCGGTTTTGAATTAAATATCTTTCAGCTGTACTAACCAAAGTCTTCTCTGGTCTCAAACTTAGAGCTCAAGGCCACCTGGTCATTTCCCCTGCCCACGATCTACAGAGGATGAGGAAAAGAGTAAGACAGAAAGAGAGAGAGAAAGTATGAGAAAGAATGAGTTACTATTTGAGTAACCTGGAAATGTTTAGTTTTTTCACAATCTTCTTGGCTGTGCACCATAAACTGCTGTGTGTACATGTACGTGTGTTAGTTTATGATTATTACCCACCAGAGGACAGAGACATGTCCGTGCTAGGGTCATGGTGAAAGACATGATGGTGACAGGTCGGAAGTCAAGGATTTTGGGATAAATGTCCAGAGGAGAGAGAGTCTGAGGAGAGGTTACATGAATAAAAAGGTATTAGAACAGTGCAGACATTCCCATTCATAAAAGATCATAGTCATTTAGCTTAGCAGGCGCACATTGTATGGAGTCATGTGTGGCAACAATTAATTTAACCCATTTAGACCCTACGTCGAAATTAAAAAAAGGTCTTCTGAAAGAATATATATTCAAAGATTTGTGCCGCATTTTCACGATTTTTCAAAAATAGCAGACCTACAAGCTCGTAGCGCGCCACTCGGTGGCGCGCTATGAGCTTGTAGATCTGCTATTTTTCAATAGCTAAAGTATAAAATAAAGCTTAGTTAAAACACCAAAAGGGGTTCCCGCCCAAAATGGGCTAAAATACGTATTGATAAACCAATGAAATTCCAACATGCAAGTGTGCAATATCAACTAACAGGCTAGCTGCAAATATACAGTTGTGAAAATAACAGTTTTATGGGTGACAAAGAAAATCCCCAGCCATGCCCATCCACCTGCATCAGCATTATGTTCATGATGAACTTATGTGGCATAAAACAAATGATAAAAAAGGAATAGCAAGAGAATACGTAATAGTTAGCGTTGCGATAATTATTATTATTCAATATTGACCTAATCTCTCAAGAACAGATTCCGAGCTGCACCACTGAATCTGTCGGCAGGGGCATTCAGAAGGTATCCGGAGAACTCTCTAGTTTGCTCTCTCTCTAGTTTGACTCACCGCGGTTTAGTGCATTTTAGTTTTACTTCACCTTCATTTAATTGAATTGAATTGAATTGAATTGAATTGAGAGAGAGAGAGAGAGGAGAGAGAGAGAGAGAGAGAGAGAGAGAGAGAGAGAGAGAGAGAGAGAGAGAGAGAGAGAGAGAGAGAGAGAGAGAGAGAGAGAGAGGATAGTTGTTTAGAGTTTAAACTTTAGCATTCCTACTTCATCTAGTGTAACTGTAAACACCAAAGTACCGAAACAATGTAATTAATTAGTAAACAATATCCTGAATTGGTAGGCCTACTATCACATACAAAGAATTTTCGCTGCGGCGAGTTGGTAAACTGGCGAGTTCTCCGGTATCCATTCAGAAAGTGTCAGTGGGAATGAAAACTTAGGCACCCCACCGCTACCGGAAGAGGAGAGCCAACATCCAGTTATCCACATTCTATTGGGTTGCGCCCTTAGAGTATATATGAATAGAGACGGCACCCGGAGGAAACCCTGAGGCGCAATGGACATAGTGGCCGAATTTATTATTGCAGCGTGGGCCAAACACATGAACGCGCTGGTCCGTTGACTATCATTGCGCACGTTCATGATGACACGTGAACGCGGTTTCAGTGCAATGGCAGCGCGTTCATGTTCTTGGCCCAATCAATCCCAGAATGCACTCTGTTCCTACAAGGAGGGAGGAGTGAAATCTCCTCCCTCCTTGTAGGAACTTTGTAGGAAGTTTGAGCAACTTAATGCAAGTGGATGGGAGGAGAACTCGGGTGACGTCTCTATTCATATATACTCTAAGGTTGCGCCCCAGAGGCAAAATCAAAGGACAACAAACAGCAGAGGGCGCTGTTTTTCCCTTTTTGCAGATGGGTTCCCAGATTGTTACTGACCAAATATAATTTGACCAAAGAAGAGAGGGTTTCTTACTCCAGAAGTGATGATAACAGACTGGAATCGTTCAAAGACAGGCTTGATGGCGATGGAGGGGTCCATACAGCTGAGATGTTAAGGTACAAGGGAAAACACACACACACACACACACACACACACACACACACACACATTCATTGTGAAGAAAAGACAAAAATACATTAAGGCCACACAACACATGACCCGATTATATAGTACAATTCTAAGATCTATGGTTTGTTTGCAAGCATAATGTGGGGAAACAGTCAAGAGTTCAAAGATAGTCAAACCAGTGACACCCTGAGGGTGAGGTCGCGCTAAAACAGGTCTCGCAATACAGTTGAGTATATGGACCTTTTTTGCTTGTTTGTTTTTAATTGACGTTTTCAGGGCGTAAAATGTGTGCTAATTAGTAAGAGACTCATATATTCTTGATTCATTGCGCATAAAGTGAAATGTTTAAAACGTTTTTGTTTTAATCTTGATGATTATACATACAGCTCATGAAAATCTGAGACCACAAACAAATATATTTATAATACAGAATTGTCGAATATCCGAAATGTGTCAATTTAACCCATTTTGACCTGAGATCAGATTCTAAAAATGTCTTCTACATCCTGACAGTTTTCTGAAAAAGCTATGTTTCTATGTCAGTCGTTCTTCGATTTTTCAATAGCTAAAGCATAACATAATGCTAACACCAAAAGGGGTTCCCGCCCAAAATGGGTTAAGCACTCAATACTTGGTCTGGGGCCCTACTTTTGAACAAATGATTTCATCAATGGGGCCGCGGGCGTGGCATGGAGGTGATCAGCCTGTGGCAATGTTGAGATGTTATGGAAGCCCAGGTTTGCTTTTATATCATTATTACGGAAGAAAATGAACTTTTCCACGATATTCAAATTATTTTAGAAGGATCTGTATGTTATTAGGCCTTATTCTTTTTACTAAATCAATTACAATAGTAACAAACCTCAAATATTGTATTGATGTGCCCAACATTTGTCGAGAAAACATGTCAAACGATCTTTATGCATATTATAGACATAGGCAAAATTCAAGTGTGTTTGTCCATTTTGAGGAGTGGTGACGTTGTCAGTTTTACTTCTGACATAAGACGTTCCCGGTTGCCTTGTATCGTCTTAAATAAGGAATGGAGCAATGCAAATGATTCTCCATGTAAAGTGTCTGTGACTGTCATGAGGAACACATGTGATCCACACATTTCAGGGATTTACACGTTGGTGAATCACACAGCAGTTTTTGCTTAGAGAAAATACACCCTCCTTTAGTCACTTTATTTACGAGCAGCTTGGTGAATCAGGCCCATTGTGTTTGAGACTCACCTGAAGTGCAGTACAGGGTTAGCAATGGTAGGAGTTCTGTCCTCAAATGGCTCAATGATAATTGTGAAACCTTGAAGTGGGAAGGATAGAGAAATGCACAGCAGTAGAGGCAGCATTAGCGCCTCTCCTTGTCAAATGTCGCAATTAGATTTTCCAACTGACTTCAGTTCACTCGACATTCGACCAGGGGAAGCGCTAATTGTTGTCCGGGAATAAAGTTAAATTAGTTTAGCTCATTATCGGACCTTTACTGTCACTCATCCATCCATCTCTTCAAAGAGACTGAGGCATCAAACATCTTCAGAACACTTACCGTCTACAGTACACTGATTCCGGCCAATCGCATATTATTTATTTATTTAATTGTTTTGGTTCACCTTCATAGCCTATTTGGATAACACGCGGATCAGCCTCCTTCTCACAAAAGAGCGAGACTTTTGAGTATCGACGCAGCGCTCAGCTACATGCTATTAGATTATCATCAAGAGCTAGTGCAACTAGCAGAGATAGGGAGTGCAGTTGGATGACAGCGAGCGCCCGTTTTGCTACAATCGACCGTTTTTTTTGGTCGCATCACAGCAATTACTTGCAGTGGCACTGACGCTGCCAATTATATTTTAGGGGCATTTGCGACCAACATTGGAGCAATTTGGGGCCCTGAAACATACATACTTTTTGAGGTTATGAGATTATCTATTCTGTAAGTATGGTGGATTCATAGTGCTATTACAATATGAAAGAATGTAATCAAAATCAGTGTGAAACCCAATGAATGAGTATTGTGACCAGTACTGTGATCGACATTGTATGGCTACTTGACAAGATAGAAATTTTACCTGACCAGGTAGGACATTGGGTAGTATAGCTACCTGGCCTGGCAAAAGTTATTTTTAGAACTGTTCAGTGACTACTTCTGTTTCCTCAATCATGGAGCACAGAAACGACAGATAATAATATCTGGGATTTATATAGCGCTAGACACTCAAAGACGATAAAGATGGTCGACAATATCTGAACTTATACATCATGCCCAGGTAGCTATAGAACCCAAGGTTCTTACAAAGTTCAACATCACTTTAATACCATACTTGCAATGTACTACATGTAGTCCTTATACATACTGTGACATACATGTAGGTAAAAAAGGGCTTGTGTCTAGTACCTTGGCTGTAGGTGCTAACCAGGGTAGCAAAGTTGGAGATGAGAGTGATAGGAGAAAAATCAGCAATATCAGCAATCTCCAGGGTCCGCAGTAAAGATCGTAACCTCTCTGCACAGAACCTGAAGACATACAGACGAGACAAATACAAAGATGTAGTGTGCTGGAATGTAAAAGGCCTGACATAACATAATATAGTATGTTTCATTTCATATTTATTTATTTCATTTCAGTTATGGTTTTACATGATTATATTCATTTTACTTTGTACTTATTTTTTACATATTCCATACCAGAAAAGAAAAGGAGCAGGAAGAAGATAAAAGTATGTGACTGTGTAAGTTGTGTTTCTTATTTTACAGATGAGGCATCAATTTCACAGTTTAACTTTATCTTTTTAATTTATTGGTAAGCACCTGTGGACTGATATAGCAGTACAACATGAAACGCATTTTATCCCCTGCCACGACATGGTAAAACGCCCATACTGACCTGAGAGGTTTGCGGTCGATGCAGACCTTTTCAAAGATGTCTTTGAGGAACTGCGGGGTGCTCTCTTGGACCACATGGTGGACCCTCAGACGGGATTTCAGGTACTCCAGAAACCGTTTAAGGAAACCTACAAAGTGCTCCGCTGTACGTATACTGCCAGGGATCGCCTCTGGTCAAGGAGAGAACAGAGATTGGAATGACAGATGATGGTTGGTTATGGAGAGAGACAACTAGAATGCTGTATTGTCAAGTCTATTAGCCATCCCAGCAAACGTGTCTGCTCAACTATGCCATCATATACAGCACAACTCCAATCACTAAACTTTCTCAGTGTTCATCAACATTTGAGCACTTTATGAATAAGAATGCGTTATAACTCGATCATCAGGCAACAAAACTTGGGGCTGATGAGTGAGATCGAATAGTCGAATATTCAATTTCATTTTATCAGTTTGGCATCCTTAGTGGTAAAACCAAACCAAACCACACCAGACATATACTGAAAATGTCTCAATAGAAGAGAGAGCAAGGAGACGCAATTCTATAAGTTATATTGTATTAAATATACTCTACCATACAGATTGGACAAAATACACATTTATTTACTAAAGTAGTTATAGTGCAGCTTTAAGAATACATAATTGTTAGTTATCCTAGAGACAAAACAAATCTAATGTTGAGAGTGAGGGCATCAAGAATTAAATAGATAATGAAACGCAATGAAACAGATTGATAATCAGCTCCTTGGTACCTTTGAGGACTTCGTCTGGCAGCACTGGGTTTGACATATAGACATCCGTTTCTCTGGCAACGTTGGCTTCCTTCAGGCCCTCCACCATTCGCCTATACTCGTCCTTCAGTTTGGCTGAATCCGTCTCTTTTATCCTATCAGCAAGCAGAGGAGGCCGTTTACAACATGGACATGATGTTCTCTATGCTAAAGCATGAAGCGGACCATGGTGTTGCTGGATTTATTCTATTTAAAGGCAACAACAGTTGATTCCCCAAATTCTCCTATTATGTACGCCTTTAATATAACAATATATTTAGAAAATAAGACAGTGTTTTTTCCAATGGTCAAGGTGACTGGACGAAGAGCTCCACACACTGATTTTGTTTTAATCATCAACTATGGAAAATTAAAATATCTTTCTTTACAGCTCAATTACATGAGATTTACATAAAGCATACAAATTAGAGTTAATCTTCAATTCACAGAAATTCAAGGTTGAAAACATGAATAGTGAACAGATCCCTGTCTTTCCTTGCTATATCTGACCAGACTTGCCCTCTTACTTGTGTATGGTAGTCTGGAGTGTCTCCACATTGGTCTGACATTTGTCTAGTGTTCGCCTTGTGATGTTCACACTCATGGAGTCAATACACACATTGTCTGGAGAAGAGGAGAAAGAATGGGAAGGTGATGGAATAGAAAAACCCAGTTAATGGTGGGAGTTGAAGAGAAGAAAAGAGCTCCTTAGAGCTCCTTTTCTTATCTCAAAATCAACCGCTAACACATTTTCTTTTTTATAATTTTTATCCCACGATTTTGTAACCCATTTTTCACCCCTGTGTCAATTATCTAATGTGATCCTGGGCTCTACACACCCTCCGCCAACCTAGTCCCCATATATGGGGGACATGGGGAGAGCAACGGACTTGAACTCATGCTTCCTTCAGGCCTGAGTGTCCAAGTTGCTCCTTTAAACCTGACAGGGGGGAGTTTCCCTTGGACGTAGCGCGTGAAAGGAACACGTTATTCCAACCAGTTCCTTTCCCCTCCATCAGGCGCCCCGGCTGGCCAGGGGGAGGCAGTTTAGAGACCAGGATTACTGCATGTTTTTTGTGAGGGGAGAACATGCGAACATGCAAACTCCATACAGAAAGGCCCTTTCGCCAACCCCACCTCGGGTATGGGCACTGATGACGCGGAGGAAACACGCCGCCAGCACCCACAGCGTCCCGAGTGGGAATCGAACCCAGGACCTTCTAGCTGTGAGGCGACAGCACTACCAACTGTGCCACCGTGCCCCTTAACACATTTGATGGGGGCTGGATAGTAACGTGAGACCAACACATTTTTTTGTACTCAAACGACGACTAGTTAAAATGTATAAATGAAAGTAAACCACAGTGAAGACATCTATACTGGTATTATACCATTGGATACTATTAATTACTAATACTTAATGCATTGCCGTGTGTCCATCTGAGACAATTCCTGGCAAGTGGCAACCTTGGTTGATGTTGCAATTAACGATCATTAAACTGAATAAAAGTATCTTCCCTCACCTATGTTGTGAGCCTCATCAAACACCACTACCGATTTCTTGGACAGTTCCTTGGACACCAGGTCCGCGATTTTTGGGTCCAGGAGGTAGTGGTAGCTGTAAACCACAATGTTGGAATGCAGAAGCTGCGACGAAACACACATACACGCACAAATAAATATATGGTACATCACGTGTCTGTGGCGGGCGGGACGGCCAGATTATGAACAGATTATGCCCAACAACCACCCAACGCAGCACGTCATGCCCACATTCACATAATGGAGATACCCGTGGGTGCGTTCCCAGGAGAAGGGGGAGGGGGGGGGGACATAGAGCCTATTTCAACCATGCAATAACCTGGGTACTGAAACCTGAACCCCGATTGTTATTTGCACTCACAATACGTGTCGCTTCGCAATGCGTCAATTGCTAAATGTTAAGCGATGCTTTGTCACTTCACAAATCACATCCTAGTTTTCTTTTACTCACCGCATGACGTGCCATGAAATAAGGACACCAGCCTTTCTTCCTGCCATATACCTTCAGATCATCAAGGTTATAGATTCCAGGTGGGAGGGGCACCTGACGTCCGACTGCTTCAAAAGCCTACAACATACAAAGCACTCAATAAACTATCTAAATGATTCTCAAGTAAAGATAATATTCTCAGTTAAAAATCATCCTAACTGCATGAGCTGTCCACATTGCTTCGGAGATTCCATTAATATAACATTCATGGCATTAATTATACAACAGCACACACACACAAGGCACACCTGTATAATTGCTTACACTATAAGAATAGGTGAGATGTGGAATACGCTTCAGTCACTAACATCCCGGATGCAGTCAAAAACAAAACAAACAAGATGCTTCTCTTTGATACACTATTTGAAGGACAATAAACAAACACAGGTGTCTTCTTCTTACCTCATAGAACTGGCATACAGGCTTGCTGGAGTCGCTTTGGTTTTGTGCACGAATGTACGAGGCCGTCAAACTGTGGCACTTCCCATCTACCTCCTTCCCATAGCGCAGAGAACACACCTGGATACATGCAAAGGAGCATGCCATGGTCACACTAGATCAGTGGTCCAGGGACCACCAGTGGTCCTTGAGGGGGTTCCAGGTGGTCCCCAGCGTAATGATGGAGAGTTTGTAACCAAATGGTCCCTTATTAGTTCTTTAACTTTTGAGAGTGTAAAATGAAACCAAATACAGCATGGAATTGTGGACAAAATATTCTTTAGTTTTGGGTCTGAGAGGCTAAATGTCATGGTGGTCCTTGGCTCAAATGCAGAATAAATGATGGGCCTTGATACAAAAAGGGTTGAAAACCACTGCACTAGATCCATAAGAAGCCACAACTTTCACACACACATTTCCCAGGCCAAGATGGTGTCGTGACTACAGACACGCATACAATAGACACATCACACACTGCTTGCTGGTCCTACCTCAGGGTTAATACAGAGGTTCTTCCTAGATGAGAGGGCCAGTGCCAGAAAGTTGTTGGCCTGTCCAGTCTCTTTAGAATAATATTCCATCAGCTTCTTCAGCTCCTCCACCACCTCATCACACACACACACACAGGAGAAATGGAACAATAATTTACAACATTCTCAACATTTGCAATGAATTGTTATTCACCATTCATTATCACGGAACCTCTGTAACGTTGAATTAATTACACACAATGCTCAATTCTGTATAAGTGACAGAATTATAATTTTTTCAAACTGAGTGCATCCAGCTCAAATTCTCATTTACATTTGAAGACATAAACATTGGGCATCCGCTGGCCTAGCAGTTCAGGCTCCAATACGTCACGGGTTCGAATCCGGATGATCTGTGCTGCATGTCACTCCTCGTCTCTCTCTCCCCGTTTCTCTACACTATATGTACGGTACTATGAATAAAGGCAGAAAAGCCAGTATATTCTGTGGGGACTGAACCTGCGGTCCTGATAATTTCATTAAATGAATTAGTCACATGTCTATAACTCTTCTCTTGCCAATGTTCTCTGCCTCACTCTAGCAGCATACAGTTGTACACTAGCGCCACCCAGTGACATGTTCCGACATCACTGAATGGCACAAGAACTGTGGACCATGTAGAAGTGAACGTGAATAAAGTAACAAGACCAACTCACAAAGCAATTGCGCATGTACAAATTCCTTGCAGTTCCTTCTATACAGAGTAGACTGTAAATAAATACACATCAGAACCATATGCACAATGCATACTTGTACTGTCGATAATGAATAATAATGGATTACATTTTTATAGCGCTTTTCTATGCACAGTTCTTATTCAAAGAGCTTTACAATGGTCCATTGATTCATTCATACATACATGGGAGGTGAAGCCGCGAACAGTCGACGCCAGCGTCCTCACTTCCCACATTCACACACCAATGGTGGAAACCACTGGGAGCAATTAGGATTAGGGCTTAGGGGTTCAGAGTCTTGGACACTTCGACACTGTCTCTGGGGGAGCCAAGGATCGAACTGGGAACCTTGCGGTTACCATCCGGCTTCTCTGACGGCCACTCTACCCCTGAGCCACTTCCGCCCAATAAGGCCCTGTTAGCAAGATAACTTGATTGCTGATGATTTTATTTCTTCAATTGCAGGGGTTGATAATATAACTGGCTAGGTGGCCCGGATGTACTTTCCGTCCGGGCCAGTAGATGTAGTCATACACTGGCCTTTTTGAGCCAGTGGAAAAAATGCCTTGAAAATGAAATAAAGAATAAAGTCTAATTTCACATGAATCCCCTGTGGTAGTTTTGTAATGATTTCTGTGAAATCGTCTCGGTAATTACCGCTAAAGCAAAAGCGTAGGCTGGTCTGCAAGCAGTTCACAGCGCGCTCGCTCCCATGGAACGTGCTTGCTCACGTGCACGGCTTCTGCTTCTGTCATCGGTTTGTTTAATTAAAAGGTCCATAAACCCCCTCAGTACCAAGCTCAAAAGCTGGGCAAAAAACAGACTATTTTAGACCTATTAAAAAAAGAGCTTCTGACGAATGTCCCGGGCCCAGAGGGCCAGTGGCAAATTTCCCTTATTGAATGTCTACCCCTGAATTGACTACATGGCCATCAGTAATGATTGTACACCCATAAAAAAGTGGTGAAGTTCTATATTCATCATGACGAGCGTCACCTCCACCAACTATGAAGTATGTGGATGTCATGTGAATGAGGTCAGTGTTTCTCACAGTTTTATTTGTCAGCAACTCACTTTCTCAATCTCAGGAACTGTTCTTGAGCAGTAGATGAGTTTTGTCACTTCCAGAGGATAGGCCTGTCAAGAGAGAAAGATGACAGTAATTTAATTTAACACAAGTTGAACACTACCCAGCATTAAACAAAACAGAGGCACAAGACAGAAAATACAGTAAATTGCCTTGTTTTTATTTAACAATAATACAGGACAGAGAGATTATCCAACCCATTGAATGCTGCACAGAGACAGAATGGACAGAGCACTATCAGTCCTGGTAAACTTATATAGGACTCACCTTCTGGTAAGCAACGATCAGTGACAACAGAGATATCGTCTTTCCTGTGCCTGAAGGCATCTCCAGAACCCCATGTCCCTAAACATACACATAATGAGAACTGAGACAGCAAGCTAAACACACTCTCTCACTCTGTTGTGATTTCGGTTGACCAACCATGTGGTCCCTTAACCCAGCGGTTCTCACCTAGTGGTCCGGGGACCACCAGTGGTCCTTGAGGGGGTTCCAGGTGGTCCCCAATGATGGAGAGTTGGGAACCAAATGCACTTTTATAGATCTTTAACTCTAGTGTAAAATTAAACCAAATGAACCCACAGTAAACTAGAAAAAGTGCCCTTCTGGGCACAGGTCTCCACCAGGAGGATAGGAGTGTGTGTGATGTTTGGCAAAATGTTTAGGAGCAATATAAACGTGTGTGTGTGTGTGTGTGTGTGTGTGTGTGAGACGCGGCTTGGCCTGTTGTAGCGCCACCATGAGGCTGATTTGAAAACTGTCAAGTGGCATTTCTTCCAAAGCCTAGTGGGAATATGCATGCACAGTTTCACCACAATCGGACGCTGCATTGAGTAGTTGTGGCGATTTGTACAAAACGGGTACAAAGCGGGCTACTCCTGAAAAGTTTAGAAGCCAATCGTAGCCAATGAGGGTGGATTATGAGAAATCAAACAAACCCGTCTTGATCACATGACTATGAAGAGCATGTGTACCGATGTGCGTGAAATTTGGATAAAATCTGAAGGAGTAATATTAGAAAATGTGTTTTACATATGTCGGCCTCCTGGTGGCGCTATAAAGAGCAGATGTGAAAAATTCCAGGCAAAGGTTTTTCCTTGGCCTCTAGGGAGCTGGCATACAAAGTTATCCACAGTTCCGTGCAGTTAGAGGTAAAAGCACTTTTCGGCCAGTTATAGCGCCACCATGAGGCTGAGTTGAAAATGTTCATGTGGTATTTCTTCCTCTGCCTAGTGTGAATGTGCGTGCACAATTTCACGGAAATCACACGATGTGTTCATGATTTGCAGCATTTTGTTTGAAACTGAGCACTCCTGCAAACTTTGGAAGCCAATCTTAGCCAATCAGGATGGAGTCTGAGAAATCTGAAAGACCCGTTTCGTTGAATGGCTCTAGAGAGCCTGTGTACCAATTTGCGTGATGTTTGGACAAAATCTGTAGGTGTACTGTCCAAAAACTTGTTTTGCACAAAGCGGCCCCCTGGTGGCGCTATAACAGGCCGTTCTGGAAATGTTGGGGCAGAGGTTCATCGTTGGCATCCAGGGAGTGTGTGTGCAAAATTTGGCATCGACCGGGTTAACGGTGCCGGAGATTAGCTGTTCACAGACGGAAGGACGGACGGACGGACACACACACACACGGACGGACGGACGGAGTGCAAAACATACTCTCTCCCCATGCCTTCGGCCTGGTGGAGACAATTATTGTTAAAACATCTGCATTACTTGGTAAGTTAATTTACAAGAAGTCTACACGAGAAAGTAGAAGAATTTTTATTTTGATCAACTTTATCTCTCCTATGGTACCAACATCAATACAGCATGGAAATGGACATATTCTTTAGTTTTAACTTTTGGGTTTTAAAGGCTAAATGTCATCAAATGGAGGTCTGGTCCGTGGCTCAAATGCAGAATAAATAATGAGCCTTATACGGTATATGAAAAGGGTTGAAAACCACTGCCTTAAGAGCCTCCCTCTAAGGGTGGTGAGTGATGTTTCAGTTGAGTCGCACACGGGGACAAGATGACCACCAGGCAGTATCACACTACATGTTCTGAAGTTTATCTCACACACACACACACAATATATAGTATTGGACATGGACACACAACGTGACCAAAAAACAGAAAGTAGTTGATTGTCATGGCGTCAAGTATCAGTATCAATAATGGTCAGACCTCCCTGAATAAATAAAGGTGAAAGAAAGAAGTCTATTACCATAATCATAATTTCATAAGAGTCTCTCACTCTCAATTTCATAAGAGTCTCTCACTCTCAATTTCATAAGAGTCTCTCACTCTCAAACACATTTGTCTTTGGCTCTTACAAAACAAAACAAATCTCTCACACTCTACCATAATGTCACAAGGTAGGTATTCGTATTCTAGACCTATATAATTATGTACAACATAAACAGTTCTCTGGACCAGTGGTTGTCAAAGTGGGGTCCAGCTGTCCAGGGACTCTCAGTCTGTAACTCTGACAGTATCCAAAATATGGTTTCCATTTGGAAACTATCAGAGTTAAGGAGTCCCTGAAATATAAAGCTTTGAGAACTACTGCTCTGTCTGGACAAGTACCTTGGCATCCAGGGTCCTTTTGAGCTCCAGCATGTATGAATACTGCTCTGGATAGATGTAGTCGTACGGAAAATATACCAGGAGACCGTCGATGTTAATCCTACAATCGAACAGAACGTTAGGATTACATTTTATTTTAGAATTGTAATATATAAACATTATATGATAATTTTTTAATAAAATGCGTTGCAGCTTGGAAGCTTCCAAGCTGGATGGTCCAGGATGGATGTGTCAGAAGCCAAGGGGAAGGCTAACAGACTTTAGCTATAGCTACCATTCAAATCAGGAGTGACTAAGCAGGGTCTCTTACTTCATCTTGAATCTTACAGACAATTATCTTCTAGTCCGTCAAGCTTAAATAAGTTGTTGAAATATTCACTGAAGAACAACTTCACTACAACTCCATCACTTCTGTTCCCTTGAAGATCTGCGTCTGCGTCAACTGCCTTTTGCCAGAATTACTTCCGGGTTGCTCTTTCTGGCACCACGAGGTACAATATCGCCCCCTAGAGGTAGGGCAGCAACACTGGTTGCATTCTATTATGGCAGTAGTAGTTTTCAAATATCAAGGGGCAAGGGCCATTATATATTCAGCATTTGAGCCACATACCACCATTTCATTGTTGATGCCTCTCAAAACTAATGAATATGTCCACATTTCCAGTACCATAGGAGAGATATTAAACAGACAATAGTTGATACATTCTCTAATTGTGTAGACTTCTTGTAGGCTAAATGATATAACAAGGTTGGATGGTCCCACCTGACAGAGAGACGAGAACTGCATTGGCACCTGTTCTTGTATAAAGCCATGCTTGGAGATTGTCCTAAATACATCTCATCTTTTCTGAAATGGGACTCTGAACCCTACCACACCCGGTCAAGTAATTTCCCCAAATTCAAGGTACCAAAAGTTAACTCTGAACTTGGTAGATCTGCTTTTAGCTTCTGTGGCCCTAATACATGGAATGACCTGCAAACGACATTAAAATGTATCACATTGGTAGCCTACCCTTGAGTCGTTTTAAAACCTTGGTGAGCATACAGACACCTACAATATGTACTGTAGATATTGTATTGCTCGACGACACTGAAAATGAGTTTAATTTAGAGAATAAACAAAACTTGAATGAAAAAAGTACCGGTAATGCAGATGTTTAACAATAAGGCCCTTGAGAGCGTAAAATGAAACCAAATGGACCCTTTCATTTTACGCTCTCACGATAAGGGTCAATTTGGTTATCAACTCTCCATCATTTAGCTGGGGACCATCTAACCAGTCCCCGGACCACTGGTTGAAAACCACTGTTCTATGGTAATTTCTGTTTAAATTAAATGCGTCCCATAAATCTTTTACAGAGTCAGGGAGCAAGAGTGATACTGTTCAAAATTCACACCCAAAGAAAAATCACAATGTGTTTTATAGGACCATCTTTATTTATAGATTTACAGTGATATATACAGCATATATGACAACTGACTTATAGGCTAATGTGATGATGCAGAAAGTGAGGATTAGAGAGTCCAATGATGTTCTGCTGAAAAAAAGGGGGGGGAAATGAAAGAAAGGAAAAAATGAAAGAAAAAAAATGAAAGAAAGAAAGAAAATACGATCTATGAAACAGCACCTTTTCTGGTATTATAAAGCATTTAAAATAGAAAACAATGAAAACATATTTCTCTCTAAATGTGCAGATGAAATCTCGATGAAACAGTTCTCAAAAACAAGACTAGATGGCAGTCAAGTCATTAAACTTACATCTTCATTCTTCACCCTATACAGGAGGACAGTTAAATTCAATGTAATCATGTACAGTATATTAAAAAAATCACACCCGTGTGAACTGAGTGGTGTAAGGTTTTATATAGCATGATGAGCTGTGGTCTGACGTAATGTCTGACGTAATGAAATCACACCCGGATGTGATTTCAAAACTGGCTGTTTTTGTGCAGAGAAAATGACCACGGTTGCTACGGTCATCCAGTTCACCCGGGTGTGATTTAATTACGTCAGAAATTATTTTGAACATAGCAACCATGGTCATTTTTTTCTGCACACAAAAGCCAGTTGTAGGAGTGGTTTACACCACTCAAAAATACCCTGGCTTTGCAATATTAATATCAAAAGGCTAAAGAAAATAATGTTAATTTGAAGCTTGTAGGTGCTGAAATAGCTTTTTTGGGGGTTTTTAGGCAACAAAAAATAAATTAGTGTACACTACAATAGCTGTAGGCCTAGTTGCTTTGTAGGAGGAGTGAGCATTAATGTAGTGGAAATACTAAAATCACACCTGTGTGAAGCTCTTATCATCATACGTCATCATACATCATGTCATTCTCAACCAATGGCACATCTCCCACCCAAACACAATTTGCGTCCTCACTTTTGTCTTCAATGTTTGTGTTTACACAATGTTTGTGTTTACACAAACACTCAAAGCTGGGCATAGGAGGGGCTAGCGCTCCTCAGAAATAAAGCCATTCATCTCAACAGCCTGCCATTGTGAATTGATAGAAAGCTTGAATAAGTAATGTTCGAAACTAAAGCATATTACATTTGACACCATGGTGATTCCAGACAGGACAGACAGTAGTCCTGTATTTCATTGTGGGTTACACCCCAGCTGTACCCAGTTCAGTATAAAGATATCTAGATCCAATGCATGAGGCCTGAGAACAAGTCAGTTTCAAATAATAAGCATAGTGGTTATAATGGCAATCATCTCTCCGAGCCAAGAGGGATGCATTTTTATGATTCCATGAAGCAGATGGATGATATTTCCACTACAGGTTATCCACTGTTTTGTCTTTTGTCTCTTTCAGTCCTGGCGAAGGCTTATAAGGAACAGCCTATTGTCTCAGGTATAGTTTTTTATTTATATAGGACAGCACTTACATACAGCACATCCTTGATGCCTCTTCAGGCACCTATTATCACCAATGTTCATGCACCTCACACACTCCAAGTCCCTGCTGATCTGTTTCCCCCGTCACCCATCCCTGCACTTGTGTCCTTCACCAGCCTCTGTTGGGAGTTTCAAAGTATAATAATAAACCCTATAGTATACAATATATTTCAGAACACGTCTCTCCATCCTTCAGAGCTCACAGCGGTGATCCACTGGCTTGTAGCGGTCCATGATGCCTAGAACATCCTCCAGGATGGAGGGCCCCAGATCCAGGTTCAACCCGGCCATCGAGTCCGACCGGGTCACCCCCGATGTGGAGGAGGAAGGGGACGAGGAGGAGCCTGAGAAACAGTGGAGGGGAGTGGCGCCAGGACTGCAGGGTGAGTCGCTCCGTTCACTCCTCAGGTCCTCCTCATTGCTCAGGCCAGTGTCCGAGTCCAGGCTAATGCCCCGGCGAGGGTCCACGGGTCCGCAGGTCTCCGACATAGAGTCCTCAGATGAGACCTCGGAGAAAGAGCCGGAGGTGGGGACGAGGTGGTGGATGGACGGGGAAAAGGAGATGTCACGGCAGGGGTCTGAGGCAAATCGTCCTACCATGCCGTTCTCAAAGAGCGGGTGATGCTGCTGTTGGCTGTGGTTGTAACCATTGCTCTGGCTTTGTTTGTGAGCATTACTGTGGTTGTAGCTGTGAGCGTTTCCAGTGTCATTTTGTATGTGGTCATTTGGCTGCATCAGCTGCTGCTGCTGCTGGTGGGGATGTGCGTGGTTAAAGTGGGACTGGGAAGGCAGCGAAGGAGGAGTGGGGTCATCCTGGAGGTGGAGGCGAGGCGGTTTGGGGGGAGCCTGTTCATGGGTGACGAACACGGGCATGGAGATGGTGGTCTTCAGCATGCCAGTGGGAGATTTGTGGTAGTGATGGCCGTTGTAGGAGTAGTCATGTACACTCGGGTTTGATGTGAAACTGTCATCCATAATCCTCTCCATGCTGTTAGAGCGTCCTGGTCCGTTCTGCGGGCGATTCAGGGAGGCCAGCATGTCCATCTTACCATGGAGGAAATCCACATCCCCAAACATGTCCCCCTCTCCCTCAGGCCCCACGTGGGCGCTGTGGCGTACGTCACCAAGCGGAGGGCTAATCATGTCTCCAGACAAAATGTCCCGTAGTTTCAGTTTCTTCCCCCTCTTGCTAGTAGTCGTTTTTAGATACATGGGTGTCTTGGCTGGCATTGTTTTTCCTAATGTATGTGGCAATTTTGTGTAAAGTAATTCACACTCTTGTGACAAGTGAGTGTAGTCTTTGTTAGTTAAGAGGTGAGGAAAGGCTCCCCAGGTCCACTCAGCAAGTTGAGTCAGTTCCTCTACAGTTTTCGAGTTGGAATATCCAGAGAACAAGAATATAGATGTTAGTTTAAGCAGAAGTATAAATGCTACAAAAATAAATTCTTGTTGCTTTCTCGCTCTGGTGTATATACCAGTTTTCAGTTCTTGGCTATAAGCTTCTCCAAGTGAACGCCCAAGTATTTAGGTTATACAGAGTAGCGATAGCAACCCGGGGGGCTGTGCCTCACGCTAACATGTGACTATGGGGGAGAGGAGAAAGGCCTTGACCTCAAAACTGGTCTCTCTCTCACAAAGACGCCATGTCCAATGTCCAAACACTGGTTCCTCTCTCCTTCGAAACACAGCCACACTCCCAGTCTCCTTCTGCTCTCGTCCTCTGCTGATGACAATGAAGATGGGGAGTACAGTATGCTTTGGCTGCCTCACTGTCGTTTTCGGAGGTCTTCGACCATAGCTCAGAAGCTTCGGGAATGTGACATCGAAGCGCTATAGAGATCTGTGAAGAAAACGGAGAGAGAAAATAATCAAAGAGGGCAAAAGTCAAAAGTGAGTGTTTGTGTGTGCGCGTGTGAGCGTGTGTGCGTACGTGCGTGCGTGTGTGGGAAAATAGTCTAAATGAGGCTTGAGGGAGATGGATGGGGCAAAATGGGGGAGGAGAGAAAAAGGCTGGGACGGGGGAAGGGATTGATTGAGGAAGGGGAGAGGGAAAGATTTACAACCTCTAGTCTATTCAGTGACCCGGAGGACAGTAATATGAAGGAAAACACTCCAAGAATCCCATCACTGTTTGCTATAGGCAGGGTCTGCCTGCCCCAAATTGCCCAAAAATGTGTGCGTGGGTGCGTGCGTGCGAGTGAGTAAGTGAGTGACTTCAGGTCTCTGATTTGAGGGTGAGTGGAGGGTTGAGTCACTTAATGAATCAGCCTGGAAAATTGGTCACACCTTTCTGAGACTGCTCAGTTTTGTGGAAATACAAATCACAGCTTGGAAATCTGCCATATAAAAAGCTTTAGTGCGGGAGTCACCTCTATCCTCTGCGACGTGTGTAGCCTGTTATCAGGCACAATATTCTAAGATGTTTTGGGGGGAGTAACAACAGAGTGGATTGTAGGAAAAGTAAGACCTGCATAGGCTTTGTCTTTTTGTGACCCCTTCAATCAACTGAATTTAATTTTTGAATTTCTTTCTGTAAAAGAAAAACGGTCATACCATATATTGTACTGTAACTGTTTGTTTTTTGTTGTTTTTTGTCATCAACACTTCTGAATGAGGTAATTTTTCTCTTTACATCATTGTCATCGTTTAACCATTATAAAGCAAATACAGTCACAGATTATAGAAAATGAATGTTGAAATGCTCCCTCTGTTATAAGCATTCAAATTGTGAAAATTGCAACAGGTAAACTGGTCACTGGCATTATTAGCATAAGCTATATGCTTCATGAGTCTTCAACAAATCAAGAGCTAACAACTAAAAACATAAAGATTAAAGGTACAAAGTTTCCGTTGCAGTTTGCAGAGTTGAATTCTAAACACATGTGGTTCACACTTGCCGTTTCAGTAGGTGAGATTTAGAAGGCTCAAGGTATTTGAGTTTTGAGCCAAGGGCACCTGGCTGGCCCTAAGGTTAAGTACAATAAGGTAATAATTACAGGTGGGTGGAACAGAAGGAGACCAAATGGTACATGGGTCAATAGGCTATCTGGAGTGTGACCTAAAGGTCAGTCAATGGTATGGACTCTGGAGGCCTAGGGGTTCTTCAGACAAATATTTCTCAGTCAGTATTGACATGTTGCGTGCGTGCGTGCGTGCGTGCGTGCGTGCGTGTGTGCGTCTGGTGCGTGTGCATGTGTGGACTGGAGCACTTAAGGCTAAAGGGCTCAGAAACTTAACACATAGACTGGGGCCTGGAGGCTAACTTCTGCTTACCAGAAGTTCGCCTTACTAGAAGTTACTACGCTAGACCGCCTTGAAAAAGATGACTAAATGTCAAGGACCCCCAAATTGATATGTATTTGATTTTGGCCGCGGACCCCCAATCTTAAAATGTTTCTTGCCAGGAACCCCCAGAAGAGAAGATTGCACTGTGAGCTTGTATATCTGCTATTTTTGAATAGCCAACATATGTATCAAATATGGATAAAGCGGGTTCAAATTATTGTGATGCTGTATTAACACATTTTGTGTGTGTGTGTCCGGAACCCCCATAAGCAGTGACAGCTCATCCATTATGTGCGATCGGGCGAGAAAGGAAGAAAATATTTATTCTACCCTGTAACTCTGAAAGCTGTGATTGGCCATTGTACGGTCCGTGTTACACCAAAAGCTTGATAAACCTGTTTTATGACCACCCTGGAACTCTATAATAATTGCTATAGAGTGTTTGTTCAGTAACAGGGCCAGGGGTCTTTCCAGCTCTCTATTAAATAGAAAATAGCTACATTTTCAGGTTGGGATACCAATTTGATCCATTCAGAGAATATTTGTAGTCTGCACGTAGAATTACATTAGAAAATGCCATATGACAATGTCAAGTTAACATTAAGTTATGTCAAGTTATCTGATTATATGCCCGAAAGATTTGCCAGGAGCCACTCTGGAGGTCGCCGCCGGACCCCACTTTGAGAAACAAAATGATGTGATGAACAGGTGATGTCGTGACATGAGAAAGTTTGGGATCTTGTGGATATCAAAGGATATTGGATAAAATAATTCATAATTCACTTGACAGAGCTTGTCTCATTGTGTCAGGGTGGTCACTCTCCAGCATTACAGCTGTCCTTGGGATGTGATGTTGTTGACACATTCTGGATTTTCTTCATGAAATCTATGTCTGTGTGCTATCTATCTGTCCCGGGCATAACTCGGGCTAGCCTGGCGCAGCCAGACTTCATCCGCCCCTATTGCATATGCATATGCCCCGAGGCAGCAGTGCAGCGCAGTGGTATATTAGTATCGCAACGCGAGGCTAAACTCAGGCACCATCCGACCGGTGCACCAAAAGTTGCATTTTGGTGAATTAAAACATTATTCTGAAATTATTTTGGGGCGGCGGTGGCTCAGGGGTAGAGTGGCTGGATGGTAACCGTGAGGTTGCCAGTTCAAACCCGGGCTCCCCCAGAGTTACTGTCGAAGTATCCTTGAGCAAGACACTGAACCCCAAATTGCTCCCGATGTGCTAGTTGGTGCCTTGCACCCTTCAGCTGCCATCGGTGTATGAATGTGTGTGTGAATGGGTGAATGTAATGCACAATCTATGTAAAGCACCTTGGATAAAGGTGCTATATAAATGCACCATTTAGATTTTCAACTACCGTCTAGTGAATAAAAGAACAGATAAATTGTAAAGGTTATGATTTATGTTTAGCCTTTTCTGCCACACTGTCGTATACAACGAAGTATGAATCAATCAGGCTTAACCACTTAAACCCCAGCATCCGTATTCTGGGAAAAACCTTCACAGAAAATAGTAGATCTCTATTGTCAGCAAAGATATTTAATGTGGAGCGAATAAGCGAGCTAATGATATGCCTTTTCAGAGATATCATACATATCTATGATTTTGCAGTTCTACACCTTAATTTATACTTCTGTAGAACGAGGGTCTAAATCTAAATGGACTGTTACTTATTTTTGTTTTAGTTTGTGTTACTGTGTAGGTGGTTGTACTGTTAAGTAACTTGGAAAAATAACCATAACAACTGCATTAAAAAATATTGTGATAATATCTTGTATTGTGATACTGCTTGAAAGAATATTGTGATATTATATTTTTCTATATCGTCCACCCCTAACTGGCCATGGACCAGTTGGTCTAATATGAATACACACAGCTACCTGCTTCATTCATCAGCTCATAGGAGACACACCTCTGTGATTATATAATGCTAATGAGTCAATATAGCCTTGGCTGCCACTGATAAAGAGATGGTCCTGATGGTCCCATTGTTTATAGAAGATAACATCTGACAGACAGGGTGTGATTTGCAGTTCCTGAGTGTGTTTTCCTGCCCTGTAGGGTGTAGGCAATAGGTGTGTGTGTGTGTGTGTGTGTGTGTGTGTGCGAATAACAAAGAAGAGCACTAGGGGTGCACGCTCTTTCGCGGCTGCGGCTCCTAGGCTCTGGAAGAGCTTGCCCCTTTATATTCGATCTGCCCCGTCTATTAATGTTTTTAAATCTCACCTTAAGACTCATCTTTTCTCCCTGGCTTTCAATCCCTCTTGAGTCCATTTTAGGTTTTGCTTTATCTTAGCTCTTTTTTGTTTTGCTTATTTTAACCTTTCATGCTTATATTTTGTCAACATTTCTGATTGTGTTTTCTCGTTTACATTCTGTGTTCTCTTGCCTGTCTATGTTTTTTCCACTGATCTGTACAGCACTTCGGTCAACCTTGGTTGTTTTAAAACGTGCTTTATAAATAAAGTTTGATTTGTGTCCTTTTCTTCTCTGCAGACTGAGAAATCAAACATTTTAATGTAATCAACTTGAATATTTTCTCTCCAACAACTACCATAGCCTACTTCTGTCTGTCTTCCTAGCTGTCTCTGCAACCCCCCCCCCCCCCCCTCTCTCTCTCTTGTGGAAAACAAAAGTCAACATATTATGTTGGAAGTGGCTAGGCCTCAGAAGAGGAATTTACATCCAAGCTACATTGGAAAGCAATAATGAATCATCTATATCACTTTCTTGTCTTGCTATAATTAAAATAGGCCTATATATTTACAATTTAAAGAATTAAATCAATTCAAATTAAATCATCGTATTCTTTCTAAGACACTGCAAACACACCGATGTTGTTGTTTCACAAGGAGGATCTAAATGGCCCCCATTTGCAGCTTGTTGTATAGGTGACAGCGTGGTCGGGTCGAGTTATTTTGGGCCATGCAGGTGAGAGACAAGATGACTAAGGCAGTGGTTCCCAAAGTGGGGTCCAGGGACCCCCAGGGGTACTTGAGGGAGTTCCAGGGGGGACCCAGCTAAATGATCATTTGTAACCAAATGGACCCTTATGGGACTGTAACTCAGAGAGTGTACAAATTACGCTCTCAGAGTTAAATTAGCATTGATTTTACAATATAAATTGGGGGTCCCAGAGATAGAAATGCTATTAAATGGGGTTCCGTAGACTAATGCACGTCAAACTGGGAGTCCTTGAAATCACTGCTAGAGACATACAAATCTTTTCAAATGGGGGTCCACGGGCTAATTAGTGTCAATTTGGGGGTCCTGGACCTTGACATGAAAACGTTTGGGAACCAGTGCCACTGGACTAAGGAGCGACCCTCTGTCTGACCTGTGGCGGTGGCAAACCAGTGTTGCCAGATTGTGTAAAATAATCAACCAGGTCCATGAAAACAAGCCCAAAAGAAGCCTGACTATACCGTCCTACAGCCTATCTTGTAGATCTGCTATTTTCAAAGCAATCATGGAGAAAAACAAATGACAAAATGTGGAATATTCTTTGAAACACAAATCTTATATGGCGGTTCCTGGTAGGCTCTATGCTGGCAGTTGGCACAACATATTTTTAGATGTAGGGTCCTTAGTTGGACAAATACATTCATCTGGAGGTCCTTGACATGAAAATGTGTGACAATCAGTAACAACATTATGAAACAAGCCCAAAATAAGCAACTACACTATAGAAACAAGCCCCCAAAAACGCCACAACCAGCAACTACCAAAATGTACAAGCAATTTTACAGAAAACAAGCACAGAGTCGCAATAATAAGCGGACATGGCAACACTGTGGCAAAAGCACAAATGTGCGTGTAGCCTTCTGCCTAGGTATACACAATACAGTAGGCTATACACGAGTAGACGCACGCTCAAGAATCAAACGCCCGCGCGCACACACGGTTCGGCTAGCCTTCCCTTTTATTATCCAGCTCGTCACGCGTATTTGCGCACAGCACAGCAGGCGGTTGTTGACAAAACTTGGCTTGTCTGTCTGATCTGTTTTTTATATACCAGTAAAATAGTTTAATAAGTCACCGGCGCCCCGTTGGCCGTTATGCTGAGTTGATGACTTTAATGACGTGTTTTATATGCTACTACTGACTGCCTCGACATCGGGTAGCCTACATCTATGAGACAACAACTCTGAAGCAACATTGCAACAATAGTAGGCTACCTAGTATCTGTCAATGCTGTCATCCAACATGACATGGAAAATAATGAAATTTCTGAACTTAAAATCTTGTATTCTGCCTATCTGTCCCCCACCCAACCCCCCGCACGCACGCACGCACACACACACACACACACACACACACACACACACACACACACACACACACTCATTATGTAATAGCTGGTCGCCTGGTCTGTGAGATCATCCTCTCCCCGGGGGCCGGGGCTCCGTTCGTTTTCTGATCGGTGCCAGCTAGTAGGTAAGGGACGGGTAAGGCTACAGTGGAACATGTGCCTAATCCAGTCGAACACAACACACAGCGTGGCTATTTTAGAGGAGCTTAATAGGCCTACCTGTTTCCACAGTGGTGACAGTGTGGGCGAATCAATGACTCCCGCCGAGTTTCAGACTCGTTCGTCTTTCTTGTGCTATCTCCGAACCAGCTTGGGCCAATAATAAATAACTACACTTTATGTTGGTCAACCATGTGGTTGAGCACCGATAACGCCCATAAAATGATGCGATAACAACATTCCAGTCGGGCGAAACGAGTCCCTGTGGTGATTTTCTTCAAATTGGTTTGATGATTGCATTATGGATGGATGGACACTTTGTTTGAATGCAGGTCTCACATGTGTGTGTTAGGCTATAGCCTATACCAGTACACAATGACTCACTTGTAGGCTAATCGTCTTACAAATTCTTAGACCCAATCATCATCATAACCTAGATTGTGGAGAATTGAGTGTGTCATCATCCCCGAGCACGCAGGGCCATGGGTTGCGCGCGTTGCGCACTTAAAATCACGGTGGGTGTCAAAAACGCTCTGCATTGTGCTGGGAAACAAACTGTTACAAAGGGCATTTCACCTCTTTTGATTGTAATATAAAGGAAAACAAAAGTCTTTTTAAACTGGCGGACCGGCGACCGCACATCGGCCACTGACCAGTGACCACTGACTGGATCGAAGCTCACTGAAAAAAGGCTCACGAAAGAATGGGCAAATAACTTAGCTGTATCACAAATCGCTGGTATACTTGCCTAATTTGGCGTCGATTATCGCGTGGAAAGAATCGCTGTAGTATATCCAGCAGCTTGTCCGTTGTCTTCAGAGCAGGTAAACCTCTTAACTACTGAGAGTGAGTGTGTCTGTGTGTGGACACTGGATTGGAACTCTGACGACAAGCAGAGCGCTGGAGGCACGGAGAAGGGAGGGGCTCTTCAACTGTGAATGAAGAAAGTGAAAGGAGGAGGAATGACTTCACTGCCACCCAGATGATGATGCGCTGGTTGAAGTTGGACGACATGGCTGATGTGATCACTTTATAAGAACTTTAAACATTTAGAACTTTGACAACCAGACTATAGCCCACTAGGGCTGTAGATAGATATAGATACAGGCTACATTTTCAGGTGGGTAGCCAGTTTCGTCCAATCAGGAGAAAGCCTATACTTATCAGCTTCAATTTCATAATTTTCATAGAGATCCATGCAGTTCCAACTTTGTCTGATTGTGATTTGTCTGAAAATGTAGCATATTTTCTGTTTACTAAGGGATGGAGAGGAGACACATCTCTCTCGCATGGCCTATTAAGGAATAATGAGACGTTTATTGGGCCTTACATATAATGTGTTGACTCAGGGCCTGCTGGTTTTGGAAACGCGATCCGCACATGGATGCGCAGATTGCGCACTGTGCATTATGGCTTGGCTAATGAGCAATTAACAAATGGTGGAGAATGCAAACGTTTGCTCTTCTTGAGTGAAGCAGACTGCAGACACGTCTCGTTTACAGTACGCACGGGACGCTTTTGCGAGGCCAAATTAAAACCACTTGTTATTTACGCATCCATCCAGCGCCGTGCCCTAATCTGCGTCTGCTAGACAGGCGTCTTTTTCGCTGAATTGGCATGGTGTAAATGCATGCAGAGAGCAGAGCAGAGCAGTCTCCAAACATATTTTACTTTTATGGTCGTGCGTGGTTTAACTGCGCATATATACAAGTTGAACTTGAGCAGTTGCCAATGACGTTCGGAAACCCAAATCCATGCCCCCCCCCGTGCCTCTCTTTGTATCTCCACTCTATCACACACACACACACACACACACACACACACACACACACACACACACACACACACACACACACACACACACACACACACACACACACACTCTCACTATTTCAGAATGTTAGGCATATACTTTGAAGTAGTGATGGAATGCGCAAACAATTGGACCGACATGCAGACAACTAGGCCAAAGACGTTCGTGGCTGTATCATATCCTGCAAACACACACACACACACACACACACACACACACACACACACACACACACACACACACACACACACACACACACACACACACACACACACACACACACACACACACACACACACACACACACCAGTAGTCAGAGATGTAATGAGTATAGCCAGTCAGTATGAGGTATCCATGGGGACCTTTGTCTTACCACATGTACACTATTATATTACACACTCGTTCTCCATCTCTGGCTCTTTTCCTCTCTCTCTCTACATGGGGTGACTGTGGCTCAAGAGGTAGAGCAGGTCATCCAATGATCCATGGGTCGGTGGTTCGAATCCCGGCTCCTCCTGTCTACATGTCAAAGTGTCCTTGGGCAAGACACTGAACCCCAAATTGCTCCCGATGTGCTGGTTGGTACCTTGCATGGCTTCCGCCGCAATCGGCGTATGAATGTGTGTGTGAATGGGTGAATGTAATGCACAATCTATGTAAAGCGCCTTGGATAAAGGCGCTATATAAATGCACCATTTACCATTTACATGTCTCTCCCTGTCTGTCTTCCTCTCTGTGTCTCTACGTTCACCCCTTCTCCCCCCCCCCCCCGCACTCACACACACACATGTAAATGTGTGTGTGTGTGTGTATCTATGTAAAGCGCCTTGGATAAAGGCGCTATATAAATGCACCATTTACCATTTATGTCTCTCCCTGTCTGTCTTCCTCTCGTTCTAATCAAGTTAAAAGTCAATTACCCTTCTCTACCTCCCTCTATCTCTCTATTCTTTGCCCTCCTCCCCCCTCTCTCTCCCCCCCAACAGCCTGTCTGTCTGTCTGTCTGTCTGTCTGTCTGTCTGTCTGTCTGTCTGTCTGTCTGTCTGTCTGTCTGTCTGTCTGTCTACAGTGCTGCTCTGTGATGCACCCCCCTCCACCCCCTGCTGTGTCTCTGTCAGGACCATAGAGGGGACCAGTAGTCTCCGGGGAGCTTAGCATGGGGCCAGCCTGGGGGGGCCTGATGGAAACTGCCTGGTGGAGGTCTTTGTGTGTGTGTGTGTGTGTGTGTGTGTGTGTGTGTGTGTGTGTGCGTGCGTGCGTGCGTGCGTGCGTGCGTGCGTGCGTGCGTGCGTGTCCCTGTGCGAGATGTGTGAGAGAGAGTCAGCAGTGTGTATGAGTGATCTCTCTGACATGCACATAAGGTTTATGCCATGGATTGAGCACTGGAGTGGGGTTTGTCTGAGCAACCGAAAGATTGTATGTAATGGGAAGAAGAAGAAGATTGCATGTTCCTCCCTTCATACATAGTTTTTAAGTGTTTTTATTTTGACACTTGCTTTGGCAATGTAAACATAATGTTTCCCATAAAGCTCATTTAAATGTAATTGAATAGTTAACTGTCCTGTCCAACCCAAAGAACTACACAGTTCATTGTCACCCTCAGCGTTGGTGCTGCTATAGTCCTACAACCCATTTACCACATATTCACATGGTGGCCATTTTGCCCATACGTCAAGAAAGTATGATCCTATGACCACACAACCACAGGAAGTAGATGGAAACATGCTGGGAGGGAAAGGAACATGCAGCCGCAGAGTGTAAAGGGGACAGGCGGACAGGGAGTGTAAAGGGGAGTGTAAAGGGGACAGGCGGACAGGGAGGGCATCCAGATCTGACCTTTCCCTTCTTTGTTTGGAGGTTATGTAACAGCCTCTCTCAACAAGGTGTCATTAATCTGTCCCCATGCAGGACAGAGAGAGAGAGAGAGAGAGAAGACACACGATTCAACAAGGACTTCATTGTTGAAAGAATTACTTCTGCCTTGTGTTCCCTTATCTCTTTTCCCACTATATTCGATCAAAATGTCCCATGATTGTTTCAAAGTGTTACCGACCTGTTAATGTTTCTGACACTTTGCTGATGCTGCTATCCATATAGTGAAAAGCCACAGTACTCTGATAAGAAGTCACATGCTTGGTTGGAGAATATCAGAAGCGTTTTCCAAGGTTCAGGAACTGTTTGTATTATTCAAAGTGTTATCTCATCAACAAAAGTTATCATTATCTCTAAAAACTATTAACTTGTTTAGGTATTTCTCTAATCACATTTTTAACCCATTAAAACTGGGAAAGCATCCGTGTCATTTTAGATTTTTGCGTTGGCTATTCAAAATTAGTACAAGCTCCCAGCATGTCACTTTGTGCCGTGCTGCAAGCTTGTATATCTGCTAACTTTGAACATTTTGGAAGACGTGAGAACTACTGACTTAGAAGACATTTTATATCAGCATTAGGTCTTAATAAAATCATTGAAATTTCAATCAGCAAATCACCTTAGCCATGATGTGACCCCTTGCTACAGAACTCTTGGCATACACTACACTATGGTGCTTTATAGCAGCAAGCAGTGCTTGACCCTGCTGTGGTTGGTGTATGTACTGTATGTGTGTATGTGTGTATCTATATGTAATGGGGCACATTAACCGGCAGTGAAAGTCATGGCCGAGTGACAGCTGAGACCCGGGATTGAGCGGGTGACCTCATAGCATGGAATTCCTGGGAATCCATGAGTATATACAACTCTACATGTGGTTCCGTTTAGAGGACTGTGATTGGAGCGCACACTGCAGAAACTCATGGCAGGCGGCGGAGGGGGCAAGCTGAAAGAAAAGAGAAAAGAGAGAAGCGGGGGAGAGAGAGAGAGGGTGAAAAAAGGTGTGTGTGTGTGTGTGTGTGTGTGTGTGTGTGTGTGTGTGTGTGTGTGTGTGTGTGTGTGTGTGTGTGTGTGTGTGTGTGTGTGTGTGTGTGTGTGAGTAACAAAATTCCCAAATAAGAGGGAGGTTGAGAGAAAGAGGGTTGTTAAGCTCAGATATGAGTGAGAAAGCCATGAGAATTGATGACATAAGAGAGGGACAGGAAATTATCTGTGTTGTCCAGCTGCGTTCCTGTGTCACCCTGACTCACTGTGCATGTCCTTGGTGTCATGGTTTACCATTCAACTGTATTTTCTTGACACTTTGTACTCATAAATGTACAAATGGAACCAAATGGACTCTGGCCATTTAGTTCCATTTGTATGTACACTCCCACAGTTATAACACTTGGGAGTTTGCTGTGTGTGTTTTATTTACTTCACATTTGGCTAAAAGTGCTACAACACATACAGTATAGCTTTTGTTACTGTTATAATATTAGCATTCAGCAGCAGAACAGTTAAGTTTTAAAGCTACTAGAAGACAGGAGTCAGCTCCCTGCATTAATGAGAATAAAAACAGCTCAATCAAGTTTTGGGAAGGAATTGCAAACCTGTGATAAGTCCTTGAAATCTATGGTTTATTTGTATTACTGTATATAAATAGCATGTGCCAAGAGTTATTTCTTCATGGAACATTACTTTGATACTAGACAGTGGATCTTTATCTGTAGTCAGACAATCGCCCATGTTAGAATACATTTACTGGACAAAGATTCAAATAAACTGCATTGCAATGCATTGCAAGTCATTTTCACCCTCTGAAGAAAGTGACGTCACTGTTTTATATATAACAATATTCTTATTTTTATCTCTTTATTGTTTCCCTCTTGCCTTTCGCAGACAAAATAACCCACCGTCTCAAATTTTATGACTTTTAATTTTGACCCACAGGGTCAAATTAAAAGTCTCATATACTGGGCTTTTATAGAAAATACTCTCAGTTTTTCCACCAGACTTAGTTTCCAGTGAGTGTGGACTGTGGAAAGCATAACAATGAGTGATGTAACAGAGGCGATTGATGACAGAGGAAGAGTGAGAGAGAGAGAGAGAGAGAGAGAGAGAGAGAGAGAGAGAGAGAGAGAATGGGCGTCTCTAAATGTGTCAAATCTGCCTCGAAATATTGTAGTGCTGCATTCAATGTGAGCAGATAGCACAGCACACGCACGCACACACACAGCACACGCACACACACACGCACATGCACGCACATACACGCACACATGCACGCACGCACGCACGCACGGCACGCACGCACACACACACACACACACACGATACATAACATTGAAACGGACGAGCCTCTTTCTGACCACGTTTCCTAATGTGTTCCTTCTCTCCCCCACCCCTCCTACATTCCTGGTCAAACGTTCCTTTCCCTTCTCCTCTCTTCCTCGTTCCCTCTCTCACCCCCCCCCCCCCCCACCCTCCCCTCCCTTTCTCCTCCTAAGGGCCGATGTGTCTGCCATTGCATCCTCCCTCAGTTTCCAGAATCTCCACATACCCCCCCATACTCCTCCTCATGCTTCTGTGGCCTCCCTTCCTCTTTCCTCTGCTCCCTCCTTCCTCCTCGGCTCCTGCCTTTCAAGGCCCAGAGGCTTGGCTCAGAGGGTCAGGGCCCGGGGCAAGCAAGAACAAACACACAGAAATAGACAACAACAGTGAAAGAGAGGAAGGGAGTGGAGGGGGGGGGGATGTGCGACGACAACAAGCCGTGCCAAACCTGGCCGGATGGTTGGGCTTCCACTTATCACCAGGCAGGGACGAGGACGTTGATTCTTTAACGAGCTAGGACACTGAGTTTGTTGCATGTGAGCATTGTGTGTGTGTGTGTGCGTGCGTGTGTGCCTTTGTGCGTGCTCGCATGCTGCGTGTGCATGTGCGTTCATGGGCATGTATGTGGGTTAGTGAGATTTACTGCTGGCCAAAGTCAGTGTGACAGAATAAAGCTGGGAAACTCTACGGCTGAACACCAAGACAAACAAACATTCAACTCACGCCTCATTGACACCCTGGATGGCTTCCAGCAGTGTGTGTGAGTGTGTGTGTGTGTGTGTGTGTGTGTGTGTGTGTGTGTGTGTGTGTGTGTGCGTGCGTGCGTGCGTGCGTGGGTGCGTGTTGTATCAGTAAATAGAGAACCATACACTCAATGTAGTTCAAAATGTCTCATCAGGGTATCACTTGGAGCTCCATTGAGTGTTCTGTGCATTTACCTATACTCTCTTATTACGTTATGTGTAGTCAGGACTCAGGAGTCCGGTTGAGTCTATTGAGAACAAGTATTTGTTCGCATATGCTCAACGCAACGGTCATACTCCTATGTACACACAAGCGAGTGTGTGTGTGTGTGAGTGTGTGTGTGTGCGTGCGTGCGTGCGCGTGTTTATGCATGTATTTGCAAAAGCAGCAAGTTCCTAAGCCTCTCTGGGAAACCAGGCAGCTGGAAGTCTTGAATCTCTTGCCAGTGTTTACCTCAGTAAAAGAGGAAAGCACTGTGGTGTGTGTGTGTGTGTGTGTGTGTGTGTGTGTGTGTGTGTGTGTGTGTGTGTGTGTGTGTGTGTGTGTGTGTGTGTGTGTATGTGTATGCGCGGGCGTGTGTGCATTCTTAAGCAACACTTGGAAACCGGTCTCTTGCCAGTGGTTACCGCACTAAAACCTAAGCAGAGATGTGAGATCATATGTATGTGTCTGCACATATGCTATGCATACATATATCAGTGTATGCATGCGCGTGGTTGATCGTGTGTGTGTGTGTGTGTGCATGTGTGTGTGCATGTGTGTATGATCATACACTTTAAGAGAACATGTACCTGGACATGTGCCAGACACAGGCGGTCGACGCCAGTTTTAGTCAAGCAGGGTAAATCTGTCCTACGGACTGGTCAGTCTGTTCCACAACAGGATATGGAGATGTTGATGTTGTGGAGTTTGGGATCCGAGAGTAACGGAGGTTACCAGAGTTCACGCTACCTCATGTGTTTTCACAATCACTTCAAATCATTCCCACATGTATATAGGCCCATTGATTGTCAGCTAGATTATCTATTGTTTAACATTGTTTAAGTCAAGGGCTCTGGTGGTGCGTGGTGGCTAATTCACACTGCAGTGACAGAGGAATGACTGGTGAATGGCGACTCTGGTTATGAACTTCGTCTAGTCCGTAAACTCCGTATCGTAGATTTGCCCTAGATGTCCAGCTCTGGGAACCACATGAGCATTATAGAAACAGGGATCAGTTACTTACCTGCAAGGAAAATAAATGTAATGTATTAAGGAAGATGTATTCTGTTTTCTTCATATATGTGCTAAGTCTAAATATGTGTGTGTGTGTGTGTGTGTGTGTGTGTGTGTGTGTGTGTGTGTGTGTGTGTGTGTGTGTGCGTGCGTGCGTGTGTGCGTGCGTGCGTGCGTGCGTGCGTGCGTGCGTGCGTGCGTGCGTGTGTGTGTGATTTGATGTACTGTATGTACCTGTGTAATGTCATAATAAGAGAAAAAGTACAATAAACATTTTGAGAAAACAAAATATTTTCCCTCATTAAAAGGTCGAGAAAAGAGCTTAATTGTGGCTGAAATCTTGGGGAAATGCAGACTTGCCTTCCTCTCTGTCAACAACTACTCTTGAGTTGGCCTAAGGTACTCGCAGTTAAATACTCAATGTTAAGGGGCACGGTGGCACAGTCGGTAGTGCTGTCGCCTCACAGCTAGAAGGTCCTGGGTTCGATTCCCACTGGGGACACTGTGGGCGCTTGGGGCGTGTTTCCTCCTCCGCGTCATCAGTGCCCATACCCGAGGCGGGGTTGGCGAAAGGGCCTTTCTGTGTGGAGTTTGCATGTTCTCCCCGTGTCCCCTAGGGTAGGTACCCTCACAAAAACATGCAGTAATCCTGGTCTCTAAAACGACCTCCCCCTGGCCAGCCGGGGCGCCTGATGGGGGGGAAAGGAACTGGTCGGAATAACGTGTTCCTTCCACGCGCTACGTCCGGCCAGGGAAATTCCCCCCTGTCAGGTGAAAAGAAGCAACTTGGACTCCTCATGCATAGAAGGAGGCATGAGGTCAGTCCGCTGCCCCCCCAGGTTGGCAGAGGAAGTGTAGCGCCCAGGATTACATTAGATAATTGGCACTGGGTGAAAAAACTGGGTTGCAAAATCGTGGGATAAAAATTATAAGGAAAAAAAAAAACTCAATGTTAAGTGTACATGTTAAGTGTACAAATGGAATTACAAAGTTACAAATGCATGGAATTAACACTGTTACTGTGTACTCACACCCACAGTTCCTCTCCTCATACTCCAAGTGAGATTGGTATTTCTACCAGCCAGAAAACGCCAAAGTGCTTTAGGTAAAGTGATTTAAGTAAAGTGTTGTACAGTAAATATCACATACACCATAGTTTGACTTTGACACGAGTTACCCAAGATCACACATGTCAGACTCAGAATTAAGATAGAACACAAGGATAAGTCTACTGGATCAGAAGGAGTTTATAATAAAAAAAAGAAAACTACCCACGTAAACAAAGATTAACAAAACAGGACCACACATGAACACCAGCAGGAGAGCATAATCAAGTAACTCTGTATTCAATCAATGAATGTATAATAAACTAATAGAACAACAGCAAATAGAAACCAGTTATGCAACATGAGATATTAACAACATTTAAGACAGACAGACAGACAGACAGACAGACAGACAGGCAGGCAGGCAGGCAGGCAGGCAGGCAGGCAGGCAGACAGGCAGGCAGGCAGACAGACAGACAGACAGACAGACAGACAGACAGACAGACAGACAGACAGATCCAAGTGATGGCCAGAAAGACAGACAGATTGGGGCTTGTCATGGGGCCAAGTGAAGACTGCCGACCGTATTGAAGTCGGGTTTCCCTTTTACAAGAATACAGCACATTGTTTGTAAATTTAGCAAAGCAATCCATCATGGAGTTGACATTGGAGTGTCCCTCCCTGGCCAATATAGAAGCTAAAGAGGAAGACCGCTATATAGGGGTTAGGCAAACAGAGGATCAAGGCTAGTACACATACTTGCAGTAATGTGATTTACTTTGGCGTTTGCATACTTTGCATAGTACGGCTGAAACACTGACTTTCATTGAAGGAGGAGGAGGTTGACCTTGTCATTTGCACACTGACACTGATTTACTTATCTTGTAAAGTGTCATCATCCTATCACTGTCCTTGTCCTATTGGGCATATTAACCAGAACCAATTCCTGTATCCTACATACTGGCAATAAAGTGATTCAGAGTTCTAAGAACATGAATAATTGCCAAATACAATGAATCAGTACAATGAATTAATTTGCCAAAACAAATATTGGACTTTCATTAACTGATAACAGACAGGAACAGAGGTACAGTAACTATGTCTGGTACTATTACAGACAGAGTGGGCGGAGTGGGAGTGGGAGTGGGCGGTGGGAAACCTGGGTTTCTGTGGAAACCCTGAGACGGGATATGTGATGTCGTTGGTGTTATCACACGGGCTCCTCCCTTTACACATGTTCCTTTGAACTATAGGATACAGAGTACAGATTACAGATAATGTTGAGAAGAAGGGAACAGAACAGTGACATGGAAGAGATGATGAGGAATTGTGGAAGTGGGGACAGCTGCGATCGTAATTCTTTAATAAAGGAAATGAAGGGATTGTTTTTTAAGAAGAAAAAAAACGTATTACAAATATATTTTTGTTTTAATGTAAGGGTATCATTTATTGATTTCAATAGCTGAATAGAGATGAGAGTCAGAGAAGTCAAATTTAGCCTACTGAGGAGGTGAGGGTAGTAGAAAAGATGGGCATATGACAAGAGGGAGAATAAGGGAAATGGAGAGGAGAGAGAAGGGGGAACACAGTCCTTCCCAGGAGCAGTGCAGTGATGGGTGGAATTCTTTCAGCAGGGACAGGAAATGGGGGCGGAAGGGGTTGAAGACTTCATGTACTTTGTGTGTGTGTGAATTTGCAGCATTTGCAAGCCAAGGCCATGTGGGAATAGCAAATGTGAAAATCCCAGATATTTAGCATAACACACACAGAGCATACATTAAAAAGTCCTTAAACGCGCACAAATAAACACACAAATAAACACACACACACACACACACACACACACACACACACACACACACACACACACACACACACACACACACACACACACACACACACACACACAATTGGTCATAATTGACCCCATGTGCGTCAGACAGACAGTGGGACGGGTTGACTCAATCCAGAGCCATGCTCTGCTATACTGTTATGGATATGAGTGATCATAATGCTGTGAGGTCTCATTGTACATGGAGGGGTTACAGAGGCCCTGCCTAGGGCTCTATCAGACATTTACAGAAACACACAAACACAAGCTGTCAACTGTGTGTGAGGGGCCAGCACTGTCCTATAGAGGGACACACGCACGCATGCATGCACGCACGCACACACACACACATGCACACACACACACACACACACAGTCGCACGCACGCACGCACGCACGCACGCACGCACGCACGCACGCACGCACGCACGCACGCACGCACGCACGCACGCACGCACGCACGCAAACACACACACACACAGACACACACACACACACACACACACACACACACACACGCACACGCACACACGCATGCACACACACACCAGAAGCACCAGAAGCATGTGGACACCACAAAGAGCCCTGTCACATGTAGAACAGATACATACCAACACAGTGATGTCAGTTTGTTCATCACTACTATACACTGCACAGCTATTCAGCACAACTGCTACAGCTGAAGGCCGGCAGCGATCTATTCTCAAACTATCAGTTTTTGTTCAAGATCGTAAACGGAGATATATAGGCATCATCCAGATTGTTGAAAAGTGCTTTAGATATTTCATTTAATTTGGTCTGGATAATGTTCTTTGAACTGCAACTGTCCAAATGCTGATCTGATCTGGTTCTGTAAACTGTATCTTTTGTGTTTTAAATGAAATCTACTTTGAGTACAACTTGCATGGGTGGAGTTTATTTGTGACGTATAATGTGGATGGGATGACATCATAATATTATCTCAAAAATACCAATTGTCCCAGAAGTGTTTTAGTACACTGTTAAGACAAAGGAGCAGAAATATGATAAAGCTGTGTCTAAGACACAATATTACAAAACAGAATGATCAGACCGTACAATTCTATCAGGTCAAGCGCATACAGTTCCTACATTCCACTGAATATGAATGACTGTATGTTTCCACCCGGGTCAAATAGTAGGCTATTTTCCAATGCCTCTGTTTTCTTCTTATTTTTCTTCTTCTTCTTCTTCTTCTTCTTCTTCTTCTTCTTCTTCTTCTTCGTCTTCTTCTTCTTCTTCTTCTTCTTCTTCTTCTTCTTCTTCTTCTTCTTCTTCTTCTTCTTCTTCTTCTTCTTCTTCTAGGGGCCAACAGTGGCCGACGGCCGTACATGTCCCACAAAGGTTAGACTAATTATTGATTTTTTACTTACACCAAGTGAAAGCAACAATAGACTCTTTTTACAGCAAATATTTTGATGTATTTAGATGGAGGAGTGCAGCTGCAGATATATATATATATATATATATATATATATATATACAACTAATGCTGGGTGTGTTTAATTTGGGTGTTATTTTGTGCACCATAACACTCTTCATGCTGGCATCTAAATTAAACAGACCCAGAATTAATGTTCTAACCTTCAGCTGCCTTTATCCATGAGGGATGTCCAAAACGTTTTAATGTTATAACCTTCAGCTGCCTTTATCCATGAGGGATGTCCAAAACGTTTTAATGTTATAACCTTCAGCTGCCTTTATCCATGAGGGATGTCCAAAACGTTTTAATGTTATAACCTTCAGCTGCCTTTATCCATGAGGGATGTCCAAAACGTTAATGTTATAACCTTCAGCTGCCTTTATCCATGAGGGATGTCCAAAACGTTAATGTTATAACCTTCAGCTGCCTTTATCCATGAGGGATGTCCAAAACAGACAGATGTTAGAGAAATAACCTACAAATGGAATAAGAGAGAGGCTATTGAGAGAGGCCTGTAGAGAGTGGCATGGGTAGAACAAAAAAACACCAGTGACTAAGCAGCACTATAGTAGTAATCTGACAGCAGCTCTTCATATAATCCACTACCAGTCAGAACAAATTTCCATTATTTCCCAACTTCCTTTTCATTAAGTGCAGTGTGTGGGAATCTTATAGATTATAATGACTTTTTAGAAGGAGTGTCTTCAAGGATAATGAGAGAGAGAGAGAGAGAGAGAGAGAGAGAGAGAGAGAGAGAGAGAGAGAGAGAGAGAGAGAGAGAGAGAGAGAGAGAGAGAGAGATGAGGGTGGGATGAGTGAACAAGAATGACTCAGACAAAGAGGCCCTGGAGAGATGAGGGTGTGTGGGTGGGAGAACGAAAAGTCAGTAGTATCTTCAGAATCCACACAGGTGCCCCCATCCGTCTACAATCAGTACTGTAGCTACAGTACAGTGGCCCTCTCCAAATCCTAGCTAGCCCATGTCAGCCTTAAGAAGATTATCTTTTCTATATATACACTCACCACAGAGAACTTCTCTGAACACAAAGCAGATTACTGGCAGAAGATACAACACTCACACAATTACCGTATTTACGTTGCATGGCCTTTGATTTTCTTTAGCCTTGTGTTAACTTCTTAATAATGTTTCCTTTTTTGGAACATTTAAAAACAATACATTTGAAACAACAGCAAAACATTGGGTTGTGCAGTTGAAATTTAGACAACCCTGTGGGGTTCATAAAGTTATATGTTGCAAAAACAAATTTGCAACATATAATACAACAATAGATACACAGTATGAATGAAAAATAAAAAATAAAATATTAGTAGACTAGGGATGCCCTGATCACGTTTTTTGCTCCAGATCCGATTCCGATCATTTGATTTTGAGACATACCGATACCAATCTTTCCCGAGCTGATCTTTATATTTTTATATAACACTTATGCCATATCACAATAGCAAATATCCTAATGTATGTCACTCTAGTGTAGTCTGTTGTGTTACCTTTAAATTATTCAAAGGCAAAATGTGACTATACTTTTATTAGAATGACTGTCATTGTGTTTTTTTTTCTTTCTATGAAAGCATGGAATCATAGCAAAACTAGAAGAAGTGCCCTTCTGGGCACAGGTCTCCACCAGGAGGATAGGACTGTGTGAGATGTTTGGCAAAATGTTTAGGAGTAATATAAACATGTTTGCCTTTGATGGAAATTGGATGATTTGAGGCATTTTGTTCCAAAAATGTGTTTTGCAAAAATCAACCTGTTGGTGGCGCTATAACAGGCCAATGTGAAAAGGGTGGGATATATTCCTCAGCCTAGTAAGAAAATGTGTGAAAGATTTCACGTAAATTGCATGCTGCGTTCATGATTTGAGGCTATTGTTCAAAACGGGGCAATCTTGCAAACTGTGAAAGCCAATTATAGCCAATTAGGATGGAATATGAAATATGGGACAGATCCAACTTGAGCACATGACCATAGAGATACTGTGTAACGATTTGTGAGATTTTTGGACAGAATCTGGAGGAGTAATGTAAAAAAATGTGTTTTACAAAAGTCGGCCTCCTGGTGGCGCTATAAAAGGCAGATGCGGAAATTGCAGGTCAAAGGTTTGTCCTTGGCCTCTAGGGAGTGTGCATGCAACGTTTCACGCAGATCGGTGCAGTTTTAGGTAAAAATATGAAAAGCTGCCTCATGGTGGCGCTATAACAGGCCGTTCTGGAAAATGCGGGGCAGAGGTTCATCGTTGCCATCCAGGGAGTGTGTGTGCAAAGTTTGGCATCGACCGGGTTAACGGTGCCGGAGATTAGCTGTACACAGACGGACGGAAGGAAGGACGGACACACACACACACGGACGGACGGACACACACACGGACGGAGTGCAAAACATACTCTCTCCCCATGCCTTCGGCCTGGTGGAGACAACCAGGCCACTGTCAGGTTGTGGCCTCCTGGAGGCGCTATAATAGGCCAATGTGAAAAGGGTGCAATTTGTTCTTACACCATTGATGGTGTAAGAACTGAGGCAAGATTTGAGGCATTTTGTTCCAAAAATGTGTTTTGCAAAAATCCACCTGTTGGTGGCGCTATAACAGGCCAATGTGAAAAGGGTGGGATATATTCCTCAGCCTAGTAGAAAAGTGTGTGAAAGATTTCACGTAAATTGCACACTGCGTTCATGATTTGAGGCTTTTTGTTTCAAAAGGGCCAATCCTGCAAACTTTGAAAGCCAATGTTAGCCAATTAGGTTAGAATATGAAATATCGGACAGAAACATCTTGAACACATGACTATAGAGATAGTGTGTAACGATGTGCGGGATTTTTGGACAGAATCTGGAGGAGTAATATCATAAAATGTGTTTATCAAAAGTCGGCCTCCTGATGGCGCTATAACAGGCTGGACATTTTGGGGCAGAGGTTCATCGTTTGCATCCAGGGAGTGTGTGTGCAAAATGTGGCATGGACCGGGTTAACGGTGCCAGAGATTAGCTGTTCACAGATGGACGGACGGACACACGGACGGACGGACGGAGTGCAAAACATACTCTCTCCCCATGCCTTCGGCCTGGTTGAGACAAAAATAGTGTATGTGCAGTGTGTGGGTGTAAGAGTGGAAGATATGTTCAAGATATTTGAAAAACAACCATGGATAATTCTTTTACTCTTCAGAGAATTTGTCAGTTGCATTTTCTTTCTTTCTTTTTTTTATGTTTTTTTTTTTGCGGCTCCGCCTTTATTTTATATTCTTTATAGAGGAACAGACAGTAGGCTGACAGGAAATGGGGAGAGAGAGATGGGGGGGTGACATGCAGTAAGGGCCGTCGGGATCGGGAGTTGAACCCGCGGCACACTGCACCTTGGCTACTGGCCAAGGTGCCTGGACCGCTGAGCCACGGCCCAGGCCGTCAGTTGCATTTTCTATTTGGATTTTGCACAATATTATTTAGCGGGGTCAGGTCTATGCCAGACATACTTGCTGTGGAACACTGAAATGGTGTCACTGGGTAGCCTACATTAGAGTCTATGACAAGCGGACTTGCAACCAGATGGTTGAAGGTTTGCATCCATTAACTTATTGGACTATCTATTCTAGAGGACACATGTACAATTGTATTGTAAATATTGTACCATAATTGAGCAAGGCAGTTAACCACAGTACTGCCCAATTGCCAACAGTAAAAATGGAAGTCGTATGGGAATCTCATAGGAGTTAATAGGTATAGCATAGTATAGTTGCGACCGAAGGCATCCTTCCTCTTCGATATGTCCCTTTTGACTGATACCTGTCCATTTAAACTCTAGACGGGCCTGCCCCAAAGTTATTTGTGCAGCCGCAGCCGGCAGCAAGCGAAAACTAGAGTTCTCAACAGGCCCGAAAATTAAGGCCCGGCCCTACCTGGGCCCTCATCAAACCCTGTACACTCAAGACACTGCCCGTGACCCCGCTGCCACCCTTAGATCTCGGCGTCTTACTGGTATACTGTTAGTATAGTAGGTAATAGTATAGTATAGCATACTGTAGGTATAGTATAGGTTAATAGTATAGCTATAGCAGTGTGAATGGATGGATGTATTGTGATGGAAAAAGAAAATACATCCTCAGCAAAACGTTACTAGATTACTGTACTTAAGATAAAATAAATTCTGATAAAGTGAGGCAAAACTGTGGTTATGAGACTTGCTTCAACACATGTTCTATGTTGTTGACACAGTTCACTGACTCACTGACTCACTGACACACTGCTGATCAGTGACGGTTCAACAGAAATCCAGAGAATAAGCCACTGCTGTTGTCATCATCAAGGACCATGTCTTCACAATCAACTCAATGTGAAACTCAATTCATTATTTTAGTCACCAGTTTCACCGCCACAAAAACAACGTGGGTACTGTACAGTATTTCCCCTGGACAGTCTGTGTATATAAGATTAGCTGAGTCACAAGGAGTGTGTTAGTTACAGTACATGTTAAGACAGTGGGGAGGGGGGGGGAAGAGTGTGTGTGTGTGTGTGTGTGTGTGTGTGTGTGCGCACACACACACACGCAAGGACTATTTCGGAACTGGGTGAATGACTACTTCAACTGGTCGCTCTGGAGCCAGTGTTGCAGGATGGGAGGAGATCAGGAATTGAGTCACACACAGGGAGCACGGCATGACAGGAAACTGTTAAAACAGGTTATGTGAATGATGTCTTGAGCTTCCTCAAGTACCACATACACCCCCACCAAGACTCCAAGTACCACATACACCCCCACCAAGACTCCAAGTACCACATACACCCCCACCAAGACTCCAAGTACCACATACACCCCCACCAAGACTCCAAGCGTAGCATCGTTTGAATGTCCAAAGCTAAAATCACTACTAATACATATCGCACCACTTAACACAAGAGAAAAAAGAAGAAAAAAACTCTCACATTCACCTTGAAGTGGTTGATCATGTATTGCTTTTATTTAGATACTTTCACAACCTCACCTATAGTGTACAATTAGAAAACGCAACCCTTCTCCACAGAGAAGTCAGATTTACAAAGGGCGAACACGGCCCTCCCAAGAAAACAAACAAAAACAATAAAACAAAGGAACAATAAATTGTACATTTATTTTACTTGACTTACAGGCCTTTCCCCTTCAAAGTCCTCACGGGATTGAGTTAATAGTAGATGTTAGTTTGAATCTTTATACACAAAACATACAAGTCTTTTCTGCTTTCTTTACACTGATATAGGTTGCTGTATCCCAAGAGGTGAACGAGAGTAATAACATATTCCTATAATATAAAACAAATAATTTCAAAAGGTCAAGTGAGAGTATAAAAAAATAAATTAAAACAATATTTTACGTGAGATGGACAGAACGCGCCGGTAGCATCTCAACTAGCTGAATTACTCCAACTGGTCGTACAATCTACGCCTTGAACTTATTAAAGCAGGATAAGGAATGGACAAAATAATCATTTTCTGAGAAAAGTTTATAATTTTGTCACTGGAGAGGGGGCTTAAACTTCTCAGAATCCTGAGAAATGAACCATTCCGAATTCCCACATTCCTCTTCATCTCAAGTGTGCAATTAGAAGCATTTTTGCAGTTGCATAGTAGCTAGTAGCTACATATCAAATGGAGTGTTTAGCCTGATTTTTACTTTCATTGTACGGCCGACAATAACTGACAGTTTCAGAGCAACATCAGCTGGAAGAATGTCTCATCTTCCACTATGATGGCCCCGACAATAAGCGTGCCAATTCTTACATTAGAGATTTGAAAACACCACTCATCTGAAAACTTTTGTAAGGCTTTATTTGAAGAGAATTCTACTATAATCCATGATAAACTTAAAGCCAAAGGGTGAATGAACTGCACATCACTAAGATTAAACACTTGAGGACCAATTGGTCAAGCATCAAATTCTGTAAGTACTTGAAAGTCCCAACTCGTTCAACTTAGTCCTACAGCTAAATTGCGGATCTGCGTTTTCCCAGCTTGATGCATTTAATGACAGCCTATGCTGACTGGCATATAAGAGCACAACACAAGGTTGAGAGTATTTTATGGGATTTTCTGAGGTATGAACAATGAACATTAAACAAACCAACAAAATGAACATTAAAACGTTAAATATTCCTCAGAGTTCATCCTCAGAGTAAACAGACTGACGGCACAAATGAGTAAAACAACTTAAAACAGTTTTTTTTAAGTAAAGCAGAGTTAATTTCTTTTAATGTCTAATTATTTCCACAGGAAGATGATGCATGGCAGTGTGTGCATGCTGATGTGATTTATTAGAGTAGACAAAAAAAAAAGAACGGCAGTTCAGACCGCGACAATACGTAGGACTCAAGATGAATATTGCAAAATAAAAGAAGTAAATGAAAAAGTCAAGTGCATCATTGTCGGAAAAACATGAACGCGTGAAATTGATGAAACGTGTGAAATTGATGAAAAGCTATGAAGAGATGGCTAGCTAAAGGTTCAATGCATTTCTGCTGCCCGTATAGTTAATTAAGCATGGAGATGATTAAGAGAAATCATTTATTTATATATACATCTTTCGGTTTCCTTTAAAATAGATATTTGTCATCCAACCCTCCCACCCACAAAATCCAAACTCTTTTATAGAATCTGCTCTGCAACACTGTCGTAGGTTATGTGTATGTGTCTGTATGAGATGTGTGTGTAGGTGTGTGAATGACGTCATCACAAACGTTCATTAAGGTTCGTCTTGAACCAGTCCGACAGGCAGGTTGTTGCCTCAGTGCGCTCTTCATCTCCCTCCTCTTCCTCATTGTTCAGTGTTCAGAAATTCTAAAACCACACGCCTGACCGACCTGCAACATGGACGGGCTGCGAACTGGGCTGGCACAGTCAGGGGTCACTGACAGAACGGTGACGCAGTGGGATCAAAGCCCTTGAAAACCTCCTTCAGTGAGGCATTGTCCTGTTCCACGGTGGCCTGGTCAGGCTGAGCCGGGCTGCTGCCCCCGAACGGACTGCCTGTCCCGCTGGGCTTGGCGGCCTGTTTCACCATAGTGAACAGAGAAGACACAGGCAGGTTGTGGACCCCGACGGGTGCCTGTTCTGGAGTGGCTCCAGGGGGGCCCTGACCCACGGCCGCGGAGGCCCCAGCTACAGCAGGCCCGCCTTGAGGTGCAGAGTTAGGTGATGGTGCAGGCTTGGGCCGCGGCCTGTTGTAGCTGTTGTATCGATCTGTTGCTTGCTCTCCGCTTTTCTCTGGCTCTGGCTGATCCAGTGCAGACTTCCGCACAAACAGGGGCTCTTTAGACTTGGGTTTGACTGTTGTGATATCAGCAGGCTTGGAATCAGCACTGGATGAACCAGGAGAACCATTACTAGCACCAGGACTGTCTGGTTTGTTAGTCCGTGGATCATATAGACTGATGCCACTTAGAACGCTTGCACCCCCTGGCGCCCCTGCCCCAACTCCACGACCTGCCCCACCTGAGGAGAGCAGTCTGGGGTCATAGGGTGCAACAATTGTTGCAGAAGAGCTGCTGGAGGTCGACGCCGGAGGGGTAGAGGAGAGAGGAGGGCTAGGCGAGGGTTCTGAAGGCTGCTTCAGAGCTGATTTCTGAGGCTGCAGACGGGGGTCGATGGGGGCCTTACGGGCCATGCGTGGGTCAACTGGCTTATCTACAGGTGCAGGTGGCACTGAGGGAGGAGGGCCCAGTAATGATAAAGGAGGAGGCGGCGTGGGGAGGAGGGGGGTTGAGGACGTTTGAGACGGGCTCGAGTTAACCGTCTTCAAGATTCGCGAGAGCAGCTCAAAGTCCGGGATAGCAGAGGCTGAGGGGGCGGCAGGAGTGGGAGGATCGAGGGAGGGAGCTGGAGGGAGGACAGCGGGGGGAGGCTGGGTGTGAGGGAGCGCCGTGTGGAGCTGCTGCTGGGCGCGTGAGAGACGTGGGTCGAGGGATGAGATGGGAGGGATGCCCGGTGGGAGCGGCAGGAGGTCCTGCTTGGGCAGGGGGATCGGAAGGAGGTCCTCGGGTGACCAGGTGATGTTCTTGGCGAAGGCTGGGACATGGAGCATGATGTCTTTTTTGATGTGGCTGAACTGTTGGAGCCGGCAACGGGGGTCTCTCAGAGCCATGCCCATCAGAGGGTCTAAGGGGATGGGCACGGGCTTGTCCCTCAGAACCCTCTCCGTCTCCTCTTCCTCGACTGCGGGTGTCGTGAGCGGCGGTGGTTTGTAGACTAGTGGAGGTTCCGCTTTAATAGCAGCAGGAGGGATTACAGTGGAGGCGGAGGAACCAACTGGGACTGTGGCTGCGGCTAGCCGGGCCCGTCTGGGGTCGGCTGGGGGCCCGGTGGATGACGGGGTTGGGGCAGAGTCTGAGGTTTGGCCAGATTCAGATGCCCGGGAGAGCCGTGGGTCCCGGCCCAAGCGGGGATCCGCGGGCCGGGGCGGGGGGTGAGCGGGAGATGCCTTCTGCAGACGAGGGTCACTGGGTGGGCCTTCAGGTTTGGGAGGCGGCTTACTCTGCTGCCGTAGTGTCTTCAGGATCGAAGTCACACTGCTACCGCCATCCTCATCCTCACTGGAGTACCAGTTCCCCGAGTCACCTGGGATACAACCAGAGAGAAACATTCATTATTAGTTGGCTATAGTAGTTGTCATTGTCTCATATCTTACTCTACAGTCTCAGAGTGTCAATGTATGTTAATCTGTCCACAATGATTCTATATGCTGCCATCATCAAATCACAGCACATGTCCATGAAAGTTCATACGCGAGACCTAAAACTCAACTTATATGGTGCAATTTTGTGGTCAAAGGATAACATCAGCGACTATGCAGGGTCCAGTGCAGTGGAAAGCCAAAGTAAATGGTAGAGTAGAGTAGAGGCATGGTGAGCTGGGACTATTAATGAAAAAGAGACATCCGACTGTTCTAAGTTTGTCTATTCTGCCAACTGCAGGTGGGTCAAATATTTGACGCAATGATTTTACTGTAAATGTACACAAAGCACAACTAAGTGACAAATGCTACCTTTTGTTCACTTGAGAAATGTTCATTTTCCCCAAGACTCATTGTTCTTCCTGATATAAACTCTTTAATAAGCTGTTGGGAGCCAGTAGTCTGGTGTCTGGGACACAGTTACACAACCAAAGGGATGTTTACATTACAGAGTTCAGCAAAACCAGTCACAGGCCTGTCAGACGCGTTTCCTGCTACCAAAGTGATATGTATAGATTTAAAGCAGAACTACCCAATAGAAATGCAAATAATACCCAACAATGGAATTATAATGGCCAGCTGTAACAATGTACAGACACACACAACAATTACAAATACAATATGTTGTGTGAATATACCAATACACACAGATGTCTAGGTTATGTTGCAGTTGCACACCTGCATGTGCACGAGACACATACACAGACAGTAAAATCCTTTGGTTTTATTTAACTCAGATGACTGTATAAATAAGTTAAATTAAAACGAGGATTTTACGGCATATTATGTACACAGACACAAAACAACATTCATCAGACCACGAGTCAACATATCCGTGAAATAGCCCATGAAGGTCCCTGCTGTTTCAACAAACTATGACTGGGATCCGCGGGTTGGATGCTGGCAGATAGTCAAATCTGTACTACTTAGACTCAGAATTCTTATAAAACTGCTCATAACATTGGCCCGGTTACCCAAAGGACACATGGTGTAAGAGGTATGGTGTAGAACATGCTCAGGTGCGCTCTAGGCCGCACACAGAAGCCTGTGAACATAGACATTCCGTGCATAGATGTACCACGCAATGGACTGCTGGACAGCTGACAGTAGGCTCTCTACTAAAAAGAAATATATATATCATTTTTGTTTTGTTTTTAAGAGTAAAGAGAGCCTACTGTCAGCTGTCCAGCAGTCCTAATATTATTAAATTAAATTTCAGAATGGCCTGAGGCCTACCATATACCATCTATGCACGGAATGTCTATGTTCACAGGCTTCTGTGTGCGGCCTAGAGGGCATCTGAGCATGTGCTACAGCTACACCATACCTCTTACACCATGTGTCCATTGGGAAACCGGGCCAATAGCTGCTCCTGTTTTTCATTATGGCAAGTAAACTAAACTTTCAAACATTTATGCATGGACCTGATAGGAGTCAATGGGTTCAAGTTACGTCCAACTTCTCAAAATGGTAAACTAAACTTTCAAACATTTATGACTGGACCTGATAGGAGGCAATGGGTTCAAGTTAAATTCAACTTCTCAAAATGGTGGTTGTGATAATACATGTTTATATCCATAATTGGCTTGAGTGAAGTTTGGGGTATTAAAAAAAAAACAGCCTTTCAGGCCCGGTTTGAGGCTGGGTCATCTATACCAGTGAATCTCAAAGTGGGGTCCAGCTAAATGACTGTACAGATATTTATGGTGGTCTGTGGCCTATAACGCATACAGAAATGGGGTTCATTGAGTGAAAAAGGTCTGTGGAACACCGATCTATACCTTCGGTGTCTCTGCTCTTCTCGGGCCTGCGCGCCTCCTCCTGCTGTTTCTGCTGGATCCTCATGAACAGAACACGTTGGGCAGGAGGCAGAAAGTCAGGAACAGACATCCCTCCCTGACTGGCAGAGCCGCCATTTGCAGAACCATCTGGGCCTCCTGAAGGCTCCAATTTGACTGCAAATCGACCACCCCCTCCTCCTCCTCCTCCTCCTGGCCCTTCATCCATTCCCCCATAGCCCTGGTAGCTGTCAGCTGGGAAGGAAGAGAGAATCATGATACTGTTCTAGCTTCATTTTCTCACATTCCACACCGGCACAAACTATGTTTCCCCAAAGACAAGAAGTATTGGAAAATACATCTTAAGATATTAGGCTCCCCTTAACATGCCTCCATATGTTCATGTTTACTGTGCTTTGTAGATTTCCGCTCTTTCAGCCACATACATTGATAAAGCTTTATTCTCACCTTCCTCCATCTTGATATTTCCTTCCATATTCATGCCCTGCTGCTGCTGCTGGTTGAAGAAATTTTCAAAGAAGTTTCCTCCACCCGGGGGAACACCTGGTGGCATCATTCCTCCATGAGGTTGCCCGTCGGGACCAAAGCCTCCCATCATAGGAGGTCCCCCGGGGCCCATGTTAGGTGGCCCCTGATTCATTCCCATGCCAGGGGGGCCCATGTTCTGCATGTCCGGGGACATCATGCCCGGGGGTCCTGGTGGGCCAGGAAAGCGGGGCGGCGGTCCTCCAGGGGCTGACCCGGGTGGCCCGGGTGAGCCATCCCCACTCTGGTTTGTAGAGGGAGTCTGACTTCTGTGACAGGAGAATTTGAATGAATTATTAACAATAGAGGTTTAATGATTGTACTATCAATATCCCCCTCTCTTGTGTTCCCTTCAATAGCATCCAGTTTCTGCCTGCACCCAGTCCAAAACACAGGTTGCCTACAAGGCAACCAAGGGCATGCCACCCCCTTACCTTCAGGACATGATCAAACCCCACACCCCTTAATGCGCACTTAGATCAGCTGAAGTCACTTTCGTAAAACACCCTGGCCAACACACCACAAGTATTAAGGTCCCAAGTTGCGTAATAAACACCCCCTCACAAGTCAGGACTGCAGTCATTCTCCATTTACCACAGCAACCTGAAAACTCTCTTCTTCAGACTCTACCCCCGACACTTCTCTTTCCTTGTAGCCTTTTGAGGGGTGCTAGCCCCTCCTATATACAGGTTTAATGTTTGTTTTTAGTTCAATGTTTGTTCTAAAAATGCCATTGACAATGAAGGGAAAATTTACATCATCTTGTCCCTAACACAAACATTAAACCCCATTAACAATAAAGAGAATTTAATGTTTGTTTTGACACCATTTGTTTTACATCACCTAATCATAGCAACATCAGTTAGACTTTGATTTTTTTCCACCTATTTTGATCTATGGTAATAATATGAATGCAGCTATACTCATGGTTAAGGCCTTAATGTTGGCAAAATGTATTCATTTAATACTTTTGAATGACCTGTGGAACCCTTGTAATAATAGATAACATAACGTGTACTGTTTCTGATCTCTCACCTGACAGCCAGTTTCTGTGCCAGCTGTCCGGTCGGCTGGACTTTGATCTCAAACAACGAGGGAATCTTCTTTCCTCCACCTCCTCCTCCACCACAGGGAGGTGGGGGGCCCATAGGTGGAGGAGGACCGTTTGGGTTGGGGGGGCCTCCTTGGTAGGGACTCCCATCAGGGCCAGGTGGAGGGGGACCCTGACAGGGATTGGGACCAGACATAGGTCCCTGAGGGCCCTGGTTTGGTACGGCTGGAGCTCCAAATTCACCAAATTCCCCCCCAACTGGTGCACTGAACTCCCCAGGGCCAGTGCTGGCATCTGAGGGACCAGGTCGAGGAGGGGTGGGCAGGAGGCCGACTCCTGGAGGGGGTTTAGGGAGCGGGTTAATACCCTGCTTCTTCAATTCCTCCACCTCCTTCTCATCCTCTGCTCCAGCCTCTGCATCCTCCGCCAGCATCTGTGTCATAGACAGAAACTCATACAGTTCACTTACAAATATAAAATGAATGTAGCCACAAGAAATACATGTGAAATCCTAAATCTAAATATTATAAAATAGTATAGACGAGATTGATTTCTCATTGGAGAGGTAAGGGTATTGAGAACATAAATCTTTAATACTTAACCACATCGTAAATCCTATATATTTAGTTGAACGGGCTCCACCAGAGGTCTATACTTTTATTATATTTTCGCCAAATATTATGACAAGCCCAGAAATGTGCATTGGGGTTCATGTGGTTAAAACCATAGACATAGAAAGGTAGACGCCTCATTCGCCACTGCAATTCATTGGAGTGACATGTATTGCACTGAGGGCAGAAGTGCGCCTTTATATGGCGCATCCCCGACGTCCAGTCACGTGACTCACGTCTCTTCCTGGCACCAACCAAGGACTGTCTCAAGAGGACGTGACGCGAAGACCGTACGGGCGACGCCATGTTGCTCCATGGTGCTCCATGGAAGGAAAGAAACATGCGCAATGGGCTATATCTTAGAGTATATAGGGCTATATGCAGCCAACACTTCCGCGTTCAGCTTCCTTGGTCTCAACTGCTCATGTTTCTTTCCTTCCATGGAGCACCATGGAGCAACATGGCGTCGCCCGTACGGTCTACGGTGGCCTTCGCGTCTCGTCCTCTTTAGACAGTCCTTGGCACCAACACGGAAGCTTTCCCTCACTTGCCTCAGAGCCGAAGAAGGCGTCTACTGGTTAGAACACTGTATTGTGCAGGATTCAACCTCGGCCGGCACCTCATCCTTGACATCCTACCTTGTTGAGTAGTTCTTGAGTGTCGTCATTGAGGGAATCGTGGGAGAACATGCACTCGTCCCCGTTGACGCAGTTCCCGGTGGTGTGGAACAGCTTACAGGGGAAGTCGCGTAGCAAGGGGAGTCAAGGATCTCATTCAACACAAAGTTACAAAGTTGAAATTTTGTCCTAGTTTGATGCTTGATTTGTGTCACACAACAGGCTAGGTCTGGCTAGGTAATTGGAATGTGGGTAAGTAACACAAACACGTAGCTCCTAAGCCCTTGTAAGACCATCACCAAATACTTGTTAATTACTTTCGATCTATACTTTGAAGTTACATGTCCCTTTTCCCCATTTCTATAAGTAGTGCAAACATCTGAAATGCATACAAAATGTTTCTTTGAGTTGAAGGACAATAGATTGATCCATACTGCAGTAAAGGATATCATGCATGTAGGGGCAGTTCTCAGCCCGGGCACAGTACCCAGTGATGTAAAACTTGCACAGCTCCTTCTTCCTGGGAAGCTCAATGTCATGGCTGAAGTTGCAGTGGTCCCCCTGGTGGTTGAAAGAGGTCATAACAAAAGGTTAGGAGGTTTTCTAACAAAACATGAAAAAAATAAAAAAGGATTTTATTTTTCTTCTGTGTCGTTAGTTCTTCAGTATCTTATGTAGTGACTTGTTTTGTCTTACCCAGGTACACCGGCCCTCTATGTAGTACTTGCAGATGGCCTTTCCCTTCTTGTCCTGGTGCTTCTCATTATTCCTCCTCCCACCACCACCACCTCCTCTTCCTCCTCCTCCTCCTCCTCCTCCTCCTCCCATTCCTTCTCCATCCATGCCTCCTCCGCCTCCTCCGCCTCCTCCACCACCTCCACCACCTCCACCACCACCTCCACCACCTTCCTAAAACACACACACACACACGCACACACACACGCAAGGAGGAACATAGGGGAAAGAAAGAAATAATATAATAATATATAATATATACAATGAGTAATTTTATCCAGCAGGTAATGAAATTTCGTTCTGTACTTGTATGGAATGACAATAAAAGTGAATAGTGGCTGGGTTGCAGTCAGAGACATTGACCTTCAATAGGAAATGCTCAGAGTGCTTACGTTTTGGAAAAGTAGACCAGTTTAATTCATATAAGGATGGTGTGAGAACGGTCTGACATATTTTGTTTGCTTTATGATCCAATAAAAAGCAAAAGCTTTTGCACACCTACAGGCGACAGGTGCGTAGGAGAGGGTACGGTGCCCGACAATGAAAAAGGAACAAACACCCGCACACTGTCTTCAAATGCTATCTTTATGTACATACTGATAGCTTGATGAAGGCCGCACAGGCTGAAACGTTGCCGTTTCCCTATTAACACCCTCCGCGCCATTGCCGACAATTAAAGTCAATTGAAGCCTAATTTTGATAGTGACGCTTATCGCCATTGCCGACGGCCTCCGGCAATTGAGCTTTTATAGCGCGTTCGATTGCTCGAGCCAAAATGCTACTCACGTTAGCCGGTTAGCTAGCTGTGTTGTTAGCACAGAACTGGATCGCCCATCTTAGATCGTCGTCGCCATAAGCATCCATTCTATCCATTTCTTTCAATCGCCTGTAACTCCTATTCCTTGTCCCAGATGGCATTTTTGGTCAAAACAGCGTTTCTTTGACGGCACAGAGCTGACAATCTAGAGCTCTCCGGAGCTCCGGCCTGGATTCACATGTAAACAAGGCCCATCCAGCTGTGTGAAAACTCCTAACGTAGGACTACCGGTTGTGGACTGGAAATGGCGGATTTTCAAAATAAGAGCTCAAATTAAAAAAATGCTGGCGTGAATTAGATCCTAATTTTTCAATAAATGATAGCGGTCTAAGTGTTAAAGTTGGTTCACTGCATTTGAAGACAGTGTGCGGGTGTTTGTTCCTTTTTCTTTGCTTTATGATCCAAAACACATCAGAGAGCCTTACCCCATTGTCCATGTCTCCATTGTTGTCTTCCTCATTCATCCCATGGTCTCCTCTTCCTCTCCCTCGGTTGCGTTTATTGCCTCGGTTCATGCCCCGCCCCCCTTTGCCCCGGCCCCGCCCGCGGCCACCTTTACCGCCTGGAGTGAAGGGAATAAGAGGAGAGGATCCATGAACACGTCATGTGTACAATTCAGAGTACAAACTTGCATCAGGTGTGTTGTGTTTTTGAGTGCAACCACTCCAAGGAACAGCAATGACTGTGACTCGTGTTGACCTATGTTTGTGTGTGACTCATGTGTGACTCATGAGTACCAGTAGGGGCGCTGTTGTGCCAGAAACAGAGACAGAGAGATAGTATTGCACTGTTGCCTGCTAATGAGAGAGAGAGGGGGGGGGGGGGGGGAATTTGCACCACTCAGTTCACACGGGTGTGATTTTCTTTTAACTATTTGATGTTGCACAGATGAAACAAGTAGGGGTTTCATTTTGAAAATGGATGCCACCAACTGCTGCAACAGGGGTCATTCAGTTAACAGACCACAGTGTGACATATCTTTATTATAGAACAGACCACAATGACATGGGACTGTTGGGACAGTGACGTGACTTCTGGGTGGACCATTGGACCAGTAGTTAGTTACAAGTGATTTCTCTCTACTTGCTCACACATGGTTGCTCTGGAGAACACAGTCATATCTGAAATGGAACTATTAAGCAAGAAAGAAAGTTGTGAGCTCACCTCTCCCTCGCTCCTTGAACTTCCTGAACTGGTTGACATCTTTATAGTCTTCATATTCTTCATCTCCCATGTTGTTGTCGAACTTGTCGTAGTCTTCTTCACCACCACCACCCTGGAAAAATACATTTAATCACGTGTGATTCTTATCACTTTTTAAAACAATTTGTGTAGATTATTAGCAAAGTAACTCATTTGTTGTGTTTTTGCTAAAATTGCACTGAGACAGCTCAGCTATCGAACTACTACCAGTTTGTTGATGATGATGATATGTATTATTGTGTACATTTTGTATGCTATGTTGATTAATTGAATAGATACAGTATGATCACAATGTCCCCAGGACTTTTTTGTGCTATCCTTTTAGCTTTAATGTCTTACTGTAACATGTGCGGTCTACATTTCGGACTACTAGTTGCCATAGTTTGTAGACTATCTCCAACAAGCTGATAGTACTGAAATGCAGTGCTCACCTCAATGTCATCTCCCCCATAGCCGTCCCCGTCATCGTTGTCTCCTCCCATCATCTTTCCTCCGCCCCGCCCCCCTCGTCCTCTGCCTCCCCGCCCTCTCCTCCCTCCCCTCATCCCGCCACGGCCTCTCTGGTTCTTCATACGACCTCTGCCCCCTGCACGACAGAGAGATAGAGAGAGAGAAACATTGTAAAAACTGCTGTGAGACAAGTCCAGGTGTGCCTGAAGATTGCATTGCCAACACAAGTTCAATGCAATATACAACTACACAAAAAGTTTTTTTTTCCCAGTCCTTTCACAATACAGAGGCAAATTCTATACACTCAAAAATATATTTTAACCCTATTTTCCTCCCTATTATATGCATGTCATTATAGGATCTACAAGCTCACAGTGCATTGCATCGCTACACATAGTGACCTGGTACTGTAGAGTGTAGATAGGCTAAACAAAATTGGCATTAGTAAATCAAAATAAATGTATTTTCATTTAGTGATGAGTGAACATGTTTTAGGTATTATTTTTACATGGATATGAATAGTGATTTTGACTTGCCCTTTGGTGTGCCTTGATTTCATTTACTTTTAGGCTCTTTTAAATCAGTTCACAAAGGTGGAGTGAAGTTTTGTGTGTAAAGAAAGGTTTGCTATTGCACCATGTGCAATGTCTTTCATTTTCTACAGTGCCTGTTAACTCTTTAGCAAGCTGTGTATAGTTAACGGATTACACAAGCTTAGTATCTATGTACACAGCAGCACATAACATATCAGACACTCCCAGTGTTCAGTTACACAGCTTTAAGTATATAAGTATATTATAGTCAAACATTACCAAAGGTTTTGGGGGGACCAACTGTCCTAGACCCACCTCGACCTCGAGGACCGCCACCTCCTTCCTTGGACTTGCGGTACTGATTCAGCTCCTTGGCGAAGTCATCATCGTATTCATCTCCCATAGTATTCTCCTCCTCCTCTTCTCCCTCAAAGTTCTCTTCTTCATACTCGTCTCCATAGCCTCCATAGCTCTGCTTGTCCATCTTCCTGTAGTTGCCCTTCTTGGAGGAGCCTCCATAGCCCCCGTGAGGCTGGAGACCACAGAGAAAAGGACAGTTAAGTCTAGGCCGGATGGCATGGACGTGGAAAGTGTTGATTGATATTGGGGGGGGAATACTTGCATTTAATTAAGTTACAAAGAGAAGACCAACATGCTACAAGTTCTGTGCTCAACAGTGGTATAAACTGAATACGAAAAAAAGATACCTGGTCACTTCAAAAGAGACTACCCAGTACCCATATAAAATACTGGAGCACTCGACTGTCAATTGTTTGACTCAGAGGAAGACCCCTTCTAACCCATTAAAACCGGGAAAGCATTTTAGATTTTAGTGCTGGCTATTCAAAAATAACAGGGATATCACAGTGCAGCACGAGGCCACTTTGTGCGGCGCTGTGCGCTTGTACATCTGCTATTTTTTGAAAATCTTGAAAGTGTGAGAATTACTGATTTATAAGAATCGTAAATTATCACGGAGGAAAGCCGGGCAGTGCTATGCTCTTGGAATGAGATGCAATGACTAGAGCCGAAGCAGTTTCGCGTGCATCACAGAAGGAGCATTGCCAACTTACTACAATCGGGTAGAAAAACGACACAATTGCCCGAGAGAGTAGACCACTACAATTTAGGCACACCACATACATACATACATAAATAGTCATCCAAATCTAACAGTAGAATATCTGTACAATTAAACTATACATATACACTATAGAATGCTATGACTACATAATAAGCTAAATTACATATTTTAGGCCTGGGCCATGGCTCAGTGGTCCAGGCACCTTGGCTGGTAATCCAGTCTGGCAGTGTGCCGCGGGTTCGACTCCCGATCCCGACGGCCTTTACTGCATGTCTTCCCCCCATCTCTCTCCCCATTTCATGTTAGCCTACTGTCTGTCCCTCGCTAGGGCACTACTGTACTACTTCATAGTACTACTGTACTCTGAAGTAGTCTGGTTTCCAGGACTGGAGTTGAAAGGAAATAATTTAAAGATGCTGCTGTTACATGGAGAAGGGGAGAGTAAGATACTGACACTATTTAACAGTGTATGGAAATTGGCATCCTGTCTTTACTCACAGGTGGAGGATACGAAGGACTGTATTCTCTACTGTACTTCGCTCTCTTCTCACTGGGACTGTAGTCAGAATCATCACTGAAGTCTGATCGGTCGTCATCAGAGGACGCATGGCGCTGGAACACAGGAGAGGCAAAGATATTTAGGTTGAAGAAGTGTGACGTCTACTATTTGGTCTTCGAGATGTTCTTATCTAGAACAATTTTGAATAAATGCATGCATGAAAACGCAAGTAATTGCACAGCCCCAGACAGACAATACAGAAATCCCAACAGTAATAAAGAGAAGATATCGTGGGCGGCACTCAGCTTACCTTGTGTTTCGATTTACGCCTCTTCTTGGACCTCCTCTTCTCCTTCTCTCGCTCCCTTTCTTTCTTCCTTTTCCTTTTGCGGCGGTGGGCCTTCTCGTCGTCTGAGCCTGTGCTGGCATGGCGCTCCCTGCTCCGCCGCGACTTCTCCCCCACCACCTCCTCTGCTCCTACACCACCTCCCCCTCCTGCATCGCCTTCCTCCTCTCCACCTCCTGTGGTACCTGTGGTGCCTGTGGTACCTGGTCCCACCTCCGCCGCCTCCTCCACCTCCGCCCCGTCATCTGACAACTCACCCTCCTCCAGTTCACCATCCTCTTTTCTGTGGATGCAAAGAAAGACCAAATGGGGACATTATGGACCATGCAATTACATGGAGTGGCATTTGATTTGAATGTAAACTATGCATTTTCATCATTCATCTCATTTGAGCTCCTCTAATGTGGCCGCTCTTATTTATTCATAATTCAGCTAAATGTTTCTATTGCATGTTCTCAATATTATAAAGCACATCAACCTTTTGCATCTGTGTGAAAGGTGTTATGTAGAGGAACATGGAAGTTTGTTATTATTTTTTCCTATTTGCAAAGCAACTAAGAGAATGTAGAATGCTTTTAGACTCTAGAACACTTTTCAAAAGAGTGTTATAACGTCATGTAGTCTTGAATATAGAATTTATTATTATTATTATTTATTTATTTGTAAGCTAGGTGAAATGTTATGAGGCGATGCAGTCTTCTGTCAGAAATTACGGGAAAACTAAAAGTGTGTACTGTGTCATGGTCATTCTTTGTTTTGTTTATACAATGACATTGTTTCATACAGATTTGTGCATTAACAAACCAATGATAAGTCAAGTACCAAAATACTTTAAGCTGAGAAAGTAGGGAAACAATTACGTTTTAGACACCATTAAGGTGTCTTATGAGCCTAGCCTTTGGATTTTTACTGAAGCTCCCCTCTTCATTTTCATAGCAATGAGTCCAATGACCATGACCTATCTTGTTATTGAGTGCTTGTGGAACAGACAGCACAACAGAAAATGAATAATGTGCCATTACTGGGGTCAAACGTTGAGTCTTACAAGACAACGTGAGCAAAACCCACATGCTCCTAATTGACATGGATCACATGTTGGCCCGGCACCATGCCATGTGGTGAAGAGAAGGCTATAGGGACTGGGTGGGTGTGACTACAGTCTGTTCATAGCGGGACATATAGAGGATGTACATCGGGAGGGGAGGGGGGAAGAGAATTAAGAACAAAAACACAGAAAATCAGATAGAAGGTGCTGTTAAGTACATCAAATGAATATGACAAAATATTGACAAAAAATATAGTTTGTCAGACAGAAACCTTGTATCTCCATTTTTCAACTTTGTTTCATAAATTAATACTACATACTACAGTCTCACACAAAAGTAGCAAAAATAGCCGATCCACATGCTATTTTTGAAATGTTTTAAAGTTACACTCAGTGGTTAAATCTAGCTCTGTGGGTTTTATAAATATTGGGTCCCGGAAATTTCTCTTTTGGGTCTCGAATTAAAAGGATTGGGAACCACAGGTAAGACATTGCCTGTGTTGACTAAATACTGCACAACGTTACGCTTGTGTCACTGCTTTGCGTGCTTGAGATAACATACAGTTACTGTCCTTGCAGACTGCTGCGTTTTTTCGGGAAAACTGTGAAAATAATCCGAAAAACGCAGCAGTCTGCAGGGACATTTAATGTCCTGTAGGCCAGTGGTTCCCAAACTTTTTTCCCAAGCATTTATTATGCCACGAACCCTCATTTGAAAACATGCCAGTGACCTTGATAAGGGAGGATTTTTACGGCTCTAGCAGTGATTCCAAAACATATTAATTTCATGGACCCCCCAGTTTCACACGCATTATGCTACGGACCCCCGATTTAATGGCATTTATATCTCTGGTAACCCAATTCTTATTGTAAAACCACTGTTAATTTAACTGAGTGTACAAATGGTTTCCATTCTCAGAGTTAGACCCACAATGGTCCATTTGGTTCCTAACTATCTCTAATTGAGCTAGTACCCCTAGGGGTCCCCGGACCCCACTTTGGGAACCACTGCTGTAGGCTATTTTTGCCAGAGGGTAGTGGAAGGGTCTAAATTCAATGCAATGCAATAAACAATGCAAAGATAATGACCAATGGTATTATTTGCCATTTCTGAATGACTAGACCCCAACCCTCCAAAACACAAGCATAAACCCTAGTAGGCGGCATACAGTACAAGCAACAACTGAAAATTGCCACAAGCAAGGCCTAGGTGTGAGCATTCTTCTTTTCATTCAATTGGCAATGATAACTATTCACTTCCAGTATTTGACTATTCAAATAAAGACCAGAGCACATCGTGTACTGCAGCCAATGCACACAAGAACTTTAGCAGGCAAGGCGGTGGGGAGAGTCAAACTGTTAGGCCTCACATGTCAACTGTATGTTGAAGATACTACACTGTACACGACATCCTCAAACACAACAACTTCCTTTCAAAGTGGAAAGTAATTAAGCCGATCTGATCTACAGTTATACTTTATTCAAATATGTTATGTGAATATGAACAACGTTTCCCATGCCAGAAACCAGACAATCTGAGGATATAATTAATCAAGGTATTCCATATATGGCTGCTGGTACATTGCTAGTTAGATTTTCCTGAAGAAACTGTAATGAATAAAGCAGACAGTTCTATGTTCTGCTTCTCAAACAAGAATGCCTTGTTAATAACTCTGTCAATGTCAATAGACAGAATAAAACATTACCTAAGGTATTATATTGGCTATTGTGAAAACTATCACGTTCTAGCCAGCCACTTATCTCCTACAACGCTGTACCAGTACAGCCTTGAGAGACCACATGCTGACCTGTCCTTCACCAATAAAGGAATTCTGTGTTGATAAGGATGGAGAGTATTCAGTCATACTGTTGGGGGGGGGGGGGGGGGGGGACTGTATAGAAAGAGGCCACTATGGGTGGGTAGAGGCTGCAACGAGGCTAGGACTCATGAACAAAGGCTCTACTGACACAGCTGTTGACTGTTGGCCTCGCTGTGGAGATAGTGACCCATACACACACTATCAATACAGACTTCAACCACACCTGTGACAGCCTACACTGAGCTTGGAGATGAACACAATACCTCAAGTGTTGTATAGGTGAAATTAGATAGATAAATCTGCAAGATTATCACCCTGAACTGGGGAAAAATAGATATGTACAGAGAAAGGTGTATTACTCACAGGTGACTTGTTATTACACCAACATAACTAGATAGATGCTGATATCAACTGAACTGGTAGAATTCTGAGACTAGGAGCTATCCTGACCTTAGAAGTATGGCAAACAAATCTTTCCATTTTAAGCCATTAATATTGAACCACAGAAATAATAAACAGTTACATGCATTAAGTGCACCACTACAAATGTCAACTGTGTGAACGTTAAAAGCTACAAAATAACAACATAATCTTCTGGTCGATTATCAAGTGGGACTGTTCCAAAAATATTTACCATGCATTAAGGGGCAATAGTTAGCTGGATGAATCAATAATTAAGGACTGTTTACAACTCAAGGGCCCGGATTAAAGTGATGGGGAATACTTACTGTGAGAGGCTTTCTTCACATTTTGCACTTAAAACCATTGTCAAAGGTTTTCCTTACGTTAGGGGGACACAAGTGGGGTTTTAGGGATTTGAAAGTGGGGCCAACTGGTAAACAGGGGAACACAAAATTGCTAACCGGGGACTTTGGAAAGGGAAACTTTGTGTTCAACTTGAAACTCTTCTGGGATGCTTTGCAAACGTTGAAGCACACTTTGGGGACTTTTGTGGGTGTTTTGACACGTCCGTGGAAAAATGCACACGAATATAAAAAAAATAAAAAATAACTTAGCATTAAAATAAAAAACTCGAGGTTAAGCAAACGATACGACGTAGGCCGTAAAAACGATACTTTAGTTGTGGGGGGAATCTAGAAGAACGGTAGTCGTATATACAGTAAACGATTAATGGTGAGCGCAAAGATAACATTGTCGGTGCGTAGTGAGATGGAGCTAACTAATGACTGGAGCGTTGGCTAACGCTCGCTTATCATCGTCAACATAATGTGACGAACTGCTGCTACAGATCGATCAAACTTCGCGTCTCGATTAGAACTGGACATTAATTACAATTATTTACTCGAAGTTGCATTTTGATTTTTTTTTAAAAGTCCTTTTCCACAGCTGTAGCTATAGGTCAAACGCCTTAGCTTAGCTTGTTGTCCTTTGCCAGCTGTAGTTATTAGCTAAGCTAACCAACATGCTAATGGTGCTAAGTTAGCTACCCGGCCGGAAAAAGGCCCTTCCTTACTTAGGCAAATGCTAAAAAAAAAAAAAAGAGGAAATAATTCACCCCTATGTATTGTTGTTTTGAATTTGAACCCTGTCGTAACAAGCCAATCTAACTAAATTAAACACGGCCGTTAATCAATTAGTTACCGATTGATAAGGATGTTCACACAATTAAAACGACGTGTCGGTCATTAACGTAGTTGATTAAAGTTTGTTTTGTCAGGTGTGACCAAGGCTTTTCTTCTCTTGTAGTGCGAAGTTTGCGAACGTGTCACTCGAAAAAAACGTTTGTTTTCAACAGAAAAAAGCGTACACACTCCTCAATTGAAAAGGAGTTATTATTTTTTAAATAATGTTATTTTGTGTCGGCATCGAGTGGTTTTTTTCTCTCTCAGCTGGAAATGCGTTGTTTTTGTCGCTCGACCACTATAAATGAAGCATTTCTTTCGCCTGTGTCGATTTGGTCCATGGATGTTTGCAACGTTAATAAAATGGGGGAATAAATGTCCCAGCTTGTATTTGAGCTCCCAGATGTCGTTGTCGTGTCAACATGGCGTTCGTTACCTCTTGTTACTTGTTTTCCAGAAAAGGCGAGTTTAATCCCTTTGAAAGAAAAAAAATGAAAAAGGACCCCCGGGCTTTGTGTAAAAAAGCACAGGACAGATACATAATTTCATTGAAATGATTGTAGAGAATTACTCGACCTTTCGTCAGTCAGAAGACTGTTGTGTTCGTGGTTGGTAGTTGGGGAGTTTGGATGGACAGTCATGCTTTCCACAGCCATTTTCCTCTAGCTACATTTAGGTGCCAAAAAATTACAACTCGACACTGGATTCTACAGGCTTATGCGTCACTTCACTTGGATCTACTGGTTATTTTGGATTTAGGACGAAGTTTCAGTTCATAGCAGTCACTTCTCCACTAACAGTTGTAAGAGAAATATGATGAAATTGGCTCCTGACGTTCTCCGTCCTACAGTAGCGATGTGAAATGAAGACTAGTGTACTTAAAATGGCGGAGCGTCTTCCCCAAAAGAGAAGAGGCGGATTTATCTCAGCGTGACGTCAGAGCGTATTACGTTCTCGTGCGCTTCTCACGGAAATTACCGAATTGATGGTGGTATATGCGCACAATTACTGTAAATTGTACATTGATTGATTGATCTTAACCGTTTGCAGAATAAGTACAGTTCAATAGGTCTGCTAAGACTATTAAAAATAGAAACCCAAGAAAGCATCAATCTTGTTTCCATTGGGTCCTCCATTTTCGATTCATCATATTTAATGACACACAATGTACAGTACAGTACTTGCAAAGGAAAAACAAAACTTCATATAAACGGTTAGAAATCAAAAGTAACTAGAAAAAGTGCCCTTCTGGGCACAGGTCTCCACCAGGAGGATAGGAGTGTGTGTGATGTTTGGCAAAATGTTTAGGAGTAATATAATCATGTTTTGTGTGTGTGTGTGTGTGTGTGTGTGTGTGTGTGTGTGTGTGTGTGTGTGTGTGTGTGTGTGTGTGTGTGTGTGTGTGTGTGTGTGTGTGACGCGGCTTGGCCTGTTGTAGCGCCACCATGAGGCTGATTTGAAAACTGTCAAGTGGCATTTCTTCCAAAGCCTAGTGGGAATATGCATGCACAGTTTCACCACAATCGGACGCTGCGTTGAGTAGTTGTGGCGTTTTGTACAAAATGGGTAGAAAGCGGGCTACTCCTGAAATGTTTAGAAGCCAATCGTAGCCAATGAGGGTGGATTATGAGAAATCAAACAAACCTGTCTTGATCACATGACTATGAAGAGCATGTGTACCGATTTGCGTGACATTTGGATAAAATCTGAAGGAGTAATATTAGAAAATGTGTTTTACATATGTCAGCCTCCTGGTGGCGTTATAAAGAGCAGATGTGAAAAATTCCAGGCAAAGGTTTTTCCTTGGCCTCTAGTTGGCATACAAAGTTATCCACAGATCCGTGCAGTTAGATGTAAAAACACTTTTCGGCCAGTTATAGCGCCACCATGAGGCTGAGTTGAAAATGTTCATTTGGCATTTCTTCCTCGGCCTAGTGGGAATGTGCATGCACAATTTCACGGAAATGACACGATGTGTTCATGATTTGCAGCCTTTTGTTTGAAACTGAGCACTCTTGCAAACTTTGGAAGCCAATCTTAGCCAATCAGGATGGTGTCTGAGAAATCTGAAAGACCCGTTTCGTTGAATGGTTCTAGAGAGACTGTGTACCAATTTGCGTGATGTTTGGACAAAATCTGTAGGTGTACTGTCCAAAAACTTGTTTTGCACAAAGCGGCCTCCTGGTGGCGCTATAACAGGCCGTTCTGGACATTTTGGGGCAGAGGTTCATCGTTGGCATCCAGGGAGTGTGAGTGCAAAATTTGGCATCGACCGGGTTAACGGTGCCGGAGATTAGCTGTTCACAGACGGACGGACGGACACACACACGGACGGACGGACGGAGTGCAAAACATACTCTCTCCCCATGCCTTCGGCCTGGTGGAGACAATAATAAAGTAAAAGGGAGCTGGGGGCTTTGACATTAGGACTTTGTCGACTTGCATGCAGTTTGAAAGCAGTACGGCAGTACAGTAAAAATATCAAAAGGAAAAGGTTAACATTACAAAATAAACTAGAAAAAGTGCCCTTCTGGGCACAGGTCTCCACCAGGAGGATAGGATTGTGTGTGTGTTTGGCAAAATGTTTAGGAGTAATATAAACATGTTTATTTGTTTGTGTGTGTGTGTGTGTGTGTGTGTGTGTGTGTGTGTGTGTGTGTGTGTGTGTGTGTGTGTGTGTGTGTGTGTGTGTGACGCGACTTGGCCTGTTGTAGCACCACCATGAGGCTGATTTAAAAACTGTCAAGTGGCATTTCTTCCTCAGCCTAGTAGTGGGAATAGGCATGCACAGTTTCACTGCAATCGGACGCTGCGTTGCGGAGTTGTGGCGATTTGTACAAAACGGGCTACTCCCGTAGCCAATCGTAGCCAATCAGGATGGATAATTATGAGAAATCAAACAAATCACATGATCACATGACTATGGAGAGCATGTGTACCGATTTGCGTGAAATTTGGATAAAATCTGAAGGAGTAATATTAGAAAATGTTTTTTACATATGTCGGCCACCTGGTGGCGCTATAAAGAGCAGATGTGAAAAATTCCAGGCAAAGGTTTTTCCTTGGCCTCTAGGGAGTGTGCATACATGGTTTTACACAGATCGGTGCAGTTATAGGTAAAAACACAAATCGGCCAGTTATAGCGCCACCATGAGGCTGAGTTGAAAATATTCAAGTAGCATTTCTTCCTCCTTACCTAGTGGGAATGTGCGTGCAAAATTTCACGGAAATCACACCATGTGTTCATGATTTGCAGCATTTTGTTTGAAACGGAGCACTCCTGCGAACTTTGGAAGCCAATCTTAGCCAATCAGGATGGAGTCTGAAAAATCTGAAAGACCGGTTTCGTTGAATGGCTCTAGAGAGACTGTGTACCAATTTGCGTAATGTTTGGACAAAATCTGTAGGTGTACTGTCAAAACATTTGTTTTGCACAAAGCGGCCTCTTGGTGGCGCTATAACAGGCCAATGTGAAAACTTTGGGGCAGAGGTTCAGCTCTGGCATCCAGGGAGTGTGTGTGCAGAGTATGGCTGCGATCAAGCCAACGGTGCCAGAGATTAGCTGTTCACAGACGGACACACGGACGGACACACGGACGGACGGACGGACGGACGGACACACGGACGGACGGACGGAGTGCAAAACATACTCTCTCTCCATGCCTTCGGCCTGGTGGAGACAATGAAAAAAGGAATTGTTATGAGCTTTATTTTTAATGAACACAGCAGCAGTCTACCTAGAGAAACGTCAGCCTTCCTCAGTGTTTCAAACAAATAAAGAAGCTCATAGGAAACTATACTCAAGAGAATGTGGATATTCCTTTTTTCATTTGTATCTTCAAGAATCTGCACCGAGCTACAGAGACTACTCCAAGACTCTCCCTGAGTTCTAGCGTTTTTTGTTCTAACAATACAAAAGCCCAGGGAGGGGGGTGTTTCTAGCTCAGGTCCAGTGTTGGCAACTCTACTCTCTGGGCCAGAGCTATGTTGTTTCATTGTGGTCCATTGTACAGTACACAGTTAATCATCATGATGAAACAATTATACAACAACAACACTAAAAAGCAAGGGGGGTGGAGGGGCAGGCAGGGAGGTCACTGTTGTTTGCATCTCTGGGGGCAAGCAGTAGTCAACTCTAAGTCCAATTATGGTACCTTTCTTATAATGGTTAACGGCATTTATCACATTTATCACAAGACCTTAACAGGAGCCCTTGTACAAGGCTTCTTTGACTATGCATGCACCTCCTGGTACCACAGCACCTCAAAGGCCCTTAAAATTAGGCTCCAGACCTCCCAAAACAAACTGGTCAGGCTCCTACTTGGCCTCACCCCCCGAACCCACCTCACCCCTGCCCACTTTGACAGACTGGCATGGCTTAGGGTCGGCGACAGAGTACAGCATCTTGCGATGGGTCTGGTCCACAAGATTCGATACTCCACCAAGATACCCATGTACCTGTGTAGATACTTCCTTAATGTTAACGAAGTCCACACCCACAACACCAGAGGGAGTGCAACGAACCATGTTCAACCCAGATTCGGCACAAACAAGGGACTAAATTATTTTCGCTCCTATGCCACCAAAATGTGGAACGCCCTACCAACAGTCATTAAGACATGCGAATCCCTTGACTCCTTCAAAACCGCTCTCAAAGGGCACCTACGGATGGCTGCAATTCGAAACTGGCCCCCGTAAAATCTGAATCCCCCCCCAACGCCCCCCCCCCCCCCCCCCCCCCCCCCTCTTTTCCCCTCACTGTATATGTTTCTTTTCCCTTTTTACCTCCATTATGATGAATTCCTGTACTGTTCTTTGTCTATATAGAAGTGTCTATTTGTACGTCTCTTAATGTTTTGATGAATTGATGAATTGAACATGGTGGACCCTGTTGTAAACAAGTGTAATACTTAATTGGGTCGTCCACTCACAGTTAACAGCCTTTGTATTGAGTTTGTGCTTGAAATGTACTGTAATTCTGCAAACTGTTAATACAATTTTCAATCAATCAATCAAAACGCTGGGGTTTAACATTGATCGCTTGGTTGCACTTCCGCATTTGGACACCGACTGTTGGTGTCCAAATGCGAAAGTAGACCGTTCTTCCGGGTGCTTCAAAACGCCACTGAGCAACTTCCATTGAAATCAATAACAGGGGGCGGTGCAGTCCGCCCTCTATCCTTTATAACTCTGTGGTTGCCACTCAGTAGGCGGTTCCTGCCTAACTTCCGGGTTTGATGATGATGTCATGGACATAACCTCTATTTTGGGCAATATAAAATACACCTTTTAAAATCTCCACTAGGCTAAACAGCCAAAGGCCAGTGATAGTTTCCTGTAGGCCACGGCCATTTCCATCTGCTAAGATTTTCCACCATAGGGGTTTTCTTCAAAATACCTTTTTGATAGTAATCCTGATTTAATGTTTTTGTCCAAAACAAGTCTCTGTAGTCATCACTGTAATCACGATGTATAATTAGATTTTTCAAATTCCATTCCGATTGGCTACGATTGCCTTCTAAAGTTTGTGAGAGGGACCACAAATCATGAATTCAGCATCCGATTGCCAAATTTGCCATGAAATTTTGCAGGCACACTACTCCCAGTAGGCCAACCAGTAGGTCAACCACCACCCCAAATTCCATCCATCCATCCATCTGCAACCGCTTATCCTTAGTCGGGTCATAAATGAGTCGATGTGATCCCTCCCTCCATACCTTGGTCTGCCCGGGGGTCTCGAGGACCTCCCTAGGGAGATGCCCGAGAGGCATCCTAACCAGATGCCTGAACCACCTAAGCTGGCTCCTTTCCAGACGAAGAAGCAGCGACTCTACTCCGAGTCTCTCTCGCGTGATTGAACTTCTCACCGAGCATGATGGAACGAACGCCTAATCAAAACATAGAAATCAAATCAGCTGCTCTGTTCTCCCAGAGTGCAGCCGACTGGGTTGCTATAGTGGCTACAAAAATTATGATGTTTTAGCGAATATCTTAGTTTTAAGGATAACTGTTGTATAATTGCAATATTGCACTACGAGAGGGTGTGCTTTAACGTCATTAATGCACTTCTGCGCTGCCTTTCAGAACTTCAGAGTTCCTGTGCAGTTGGGGTTTAAGTTAGCACTTCCGCATTTTGCCAAGTAGTGTTCTTCCGGATCCTCCAGACGCCTGTCTCTAGATTATATATCTCTATGGTGTGAACTCAGCCGTGCAACTATATCTTTATTGTTAGTTACTGTGTGTGTGTGTGTGTGTGTGTGTGTGTGTGTGTGTGTGTGTGTGTGTGTGTGTGTGTGTGTGTGTGTGTGTGTGTGTGTGTGTGTGTGTGCTTACCTTAATGTAAATCGCTCTGGATTAAGAGCGTCTGCTAAATGCTTAAATTGTAATTGTAATTGTAATTGTAAATTGTGTGTGTGTGTGTGTGTGTGTGTGTGTGTGTGTGTGTGTGTGTGTGTGTGTGTGTGTGTGTGTGTGTGTGGTGCCTTGGAGTCAAGCACAGTTATTGACTTAAGCACAAGGGTTGTAAATGACCCTTCCTGACCCCAATCAGCATGCTGCAGTTGGTCAATAGGGGTCAATAGGTCCTACTTAAATAGACAGACAGACAGACAGACAGACAGACAGACAGACAGACAGACAGACAGACAGACAGACAGACAGACAGACAGACAGACAGACAGACAGACAGACGGACACAGGGATACCATTTAAAGGAGCGGTGTGCACCGCTCAAAAAATGTGAATGCCATTCCTGGCAGTGCTTGACAATAGTTAACTGTTGAGTATATGTTATGGGTGTGGCCTGGCTGGTTGCGCCTCGGTGATGGCTGCGCGCGGGGCGCCCCTCCGTGGACTTGTCTATAGCTGGAAGCCTGGAGGAGAGGAGCAGTGACTTGGCCAATCACTGCTGACCCGCCAACTGGAGAGTGTAGTGGTTGAGGGTTGAAACACTCTAAGAAGGTTAGAGACCACCTGATGACCTCTCTTCCAGGCCAAGGCATCCATTAGAAATGGATTATATTCGCATCTTCGATGTATTTACAACTATCCCTGCTTTCTGATGGCCATCGACCCCACCCATGTGTCTCCATGTTTTTTACTTTCTAAGAGCCATACCACCAGATTTCTCAACAGTTTTCACCTGGCTACCATTAGACTTTTGAACAAGCCCTGAACACGACCTGGCGTCAGGCTGTCATGCCACACACAGAATTATTAAAGGACCACTTCACCACTTTTTAACCTATCTTCATATGATTTGTCCTGAGTCCTCACTAATAATCATGATCAAATAGCACAATTTTTTTCTATTCAGTCTGTGTCTCATAGGAGGGCCGTGGATGATGTCCACCAGTGACATCATCAATGGGGAATAAAAGCTAATAGAAACCGCAGGCTTTCTATTCCTGAAAAGTTGCAATGCGAAAATGGAAGCCATCGTTCTCACGATAATACAAATCTAAATATTTGTTAAAAAAATCTTGTTTTAAAATAAATCTGCCTAACAATGATGTCACTGGTGGGCGGGTTTCTGAACTGCTCACAGCCCTCCTATGAGACACAGACTGAGTAGAAAAAATTGTGGTATTTTATCATGAACATAAGTGAGGACTAATTATATGGATAAGTTGAAAAGTGGTGAAGTGGTCCTTTAATACAAGCTCCCATCATTTGCAGTTTTCAAGAAAGAGGAAAGAAAAAGATGGAAGGAAATCGGTTGTACTGTTGAAGGGCCTATGTATTTGAGAATTATATATTTTAGTAAATTGTCAGTAAGCCTTCATGTGTCCCATGGCTGGTAGCCAATGGCCCCTGTAATCCATCCATGGAGTTAGCAGATAAAAATGACACAAGACCGTTAAAATAGCAGGTGCATAGATTAAAGAACGATAAAATAGCATATATATAAACATTTCCCCATGTGTCAAAAGCTAGAGAAAGAATAGAAGTTACACATCTAGGCTAATGGATGGCAGGTACAGGACCAACAGTGCACGGATAAGGCAATATAAAAAATAGAAGTCTGCACACTGTACGTATTGTAAAGCTCCAAGCTTCAAAAGCTATATTAGGCTACACATAGGCTATAACTCCCAGAGATAATCATTTATTAACCTCAGCCAATGGATGTGATTTCAATGAGAAATCACAGTATAGCCTATAGGCGCCGCTTGGAACTAAAAGATAGTTTACACTTTTGATTGATTAATTGAATACTTTATTAACAGTTTGCATGGACAAGCACAGGGAAGAACAGTAGCTACAATACAAGGACTCTGCTAAAAGGATGAACCCAAGACAGATTGATTGATTGATTGATTGAAGTATTTATTAAATAACAGTTTGCAGAATTACAGTACATTTCAAGCACAACTCAATACAAAAAAACAGCCTATTGGCTTGTTTCCATTGAGGTCCTCACTCCTCATGTACTCATATTATGACAGACGAATAGGTAGGCTACACACAAATTATTAGCTCCGATTGAAACCATAGCAGCAGACCTCGCTTCACCAGGCTTTCCACCTCGGTAACCTGACCTCACCAGGCTTTCCACCACCTCATCGGGGAATTAGCTCAAATGGTAGAGCGCTCGCTTAGCATGCGAGAAGTAGCGGGATCGATGCCCGCATTCTCCAAAAGGTTTTTTTTTTTGATGAATTGAACATGGTGGACCCTCTTGTAAACAAGTGTAATGCTTAATTGGGTCGTCCACTCACAGTTAACAGTCTTTGTATTGAGTTTGTGCTTGAAATGTACTGTAATTCTGCAAACTGTTAATAAATATTTCAATCAATCAATCAAACCTCGGAGGAAAATGTTCCAATACAGTACAGTAGGCACTGGCAGGCAGACAGGCAGTAGCCTAAACAAAAAGAAGAAGAAGAAAACCTTCTGCAAGGTACAAGACAAAGTTATCTCTGTTGCATAAAAAGGTGGTAAGAAAGAAAGCAACATTTGAATGTTTATTTTTCTTTAATTCTTTCTCTTTCTCTCTTTTTTTGGACCAGACCAGTCGTTTTTTTTGGCTGCGTGTATTTATTACGTCATCATACAGCGACTGTAACACCATTCACAGCGGGACTCTTGCAGCGTTTCAAACTAGATCTATTAAACGTCTACAAGTTCATACATTTAAACTTATTGTAAACGATAGGTATGATTGAGAAGGAGGACCCGATCATCAGCGAGGAAGAGGCGGCACAATATGATCGCCAGATCAGGCTGTGGGGGCTGGATGCACAAAAGAGGTATCATTAGCTAGCTCGCTAAGCTAAATAGCATGTAATTGATACGGCAGTCGGCTAACTATTGTGCTCCGATGCATGCACTCATGCATATAACAGAACAGTATCTGATTCTGATCCCTACAAGCAGCTACTTTGTTTACATAATACTTTTTCACCCATGTAAGAATGGCCTAACGTGAATAAACCTACCTTCCTAAAATTGCATATCCCTACTGTTGTATATGATACAATACATCATCATACAGTCAGTATGGTGTAACTATAGCAACAGTTTTCTGAAATGTCATAACAGAGTGAGACCCTTCTTAATGAATGCTTCCGATTAGCCTAAGAATTAGACAATCGTAGATGTATTTATCGATTCTGACTTCGATTGAAAATGTCAGAATCGATAAATACATCTACGAGAGTCTAAATCTTAGGCTAGCTTCAGAAACTACAGTATACTGTCAACTCTCCACTGCAGTTGTTTATACTTGGCACGTCTGTTTAACAGGTTGCGAGGGTCTCGTGTTCTCCTTGTGGGTCTGGGTGGTCTCGGAGCTGAAGTGGCCAAGAACCTCATTCTTGCAGGAGTCAAAGGACTGACGTTGCTGGATCATGAAAAGGTACTACTCTTACAGAAGACTTGCTCCACTTCTACAGTAGGCTCAGGCCGGTTGTTAGACATGCTAACAGTCCGACAGGCATTAGTTTGACAACACCGTCGCTCCCGTCATGCGTCTGCCGGTTACAACTAACCCATGCTGCGGGTTAAAACTCACCCATGGCTCCCAGCATGCCAGGCAGGTTAAAACGAATACGTGGCTCCCGACATGCATGGCAGGTTACAACTAACTTGTGGCAGGTTAAAACTAACTTATGTGAGGTTTGGCTTAGGGTTGGGTTTTGGGTAGGGTGTCGGACTCATGACTTACGTCGGACCAAACACATGCACCCCTCAGGTCATGGGTGCTGGCAGGTGTAGGCTATGCCAATAACATGCAGTGACAACTCGGTTTGTCTTGGATTGTTTCGATTTCAAATTCAATCTGGGTCTCCATTTCAACATTCAGTAGGACAATATACTAGAGTGACATACTGTACTGTATACATACAAGCAGGTCAGATTTTCTGTAAGATATTTGTCTTTTGTATGTTAATACAACTGAATCATACCATGCAAAATTCCAGTATCAATCACAGTATTGCAAACATACCAATCTTTGAACAATGTTCAGAAGTTTTGAAGGGTGCTAGCCCCTCCTATGCCCAGCTTTCCGGGTTTGTGTAAACACAAACATTGAAGATAAAAGTAAAGACGGGGTGATTTATGATGATAAGAGCGCCCCTCACTTCACCTGGAAGTGATTTTAACTGAAAACCTCCTTCCTCTGGCCACTCTGTAGGTTAAATGTTGTATTGGTGCTTAGTACACCAGCTGGCACCCAGCCAGTGATCACCCAACTAGTCATTTATTACCATCCATATTCCCCATCATGTCTTTTAGGTGACAGAGGAGTCGTGTCGAGCCCAGTTCCTGGTTCCAGTGACGGCTCAGGGCCGGAACCGAGCACAGGCCTCTTTAGAGCGTGCTCAGTACCTCAACCCCATGGTGGAAGTATGTGCCGATGTCGAACAGGCTGAGGACAAACCAGATGATTTCTTCTTTCAATTTGATGCTGTAAGTTGAACATTTCACAACCACGGGGGGGTGTGGCGGCCCTGGCGGGACGGGATGGGGCGGTTGAGCTTCCCGGTACGATGATGTCACACGCATAGCTTCTATTGTAACAGCTGAAATCAATAATATATCAGTATTCATATATTACTCTGCATTAACAGGTCACCAGGCAGTTGCCTAATGTATGATCTAAATGCTTCTAACTTCTAAGCCTCTGTCCTTGCAATACTCAATCTGACCACTAGATGGTCTCCATTGTATGTGTAATATTCTTCCTCAATGTTTTCTGTCTTGCCAAGTTGCCATGGAGATCCATACACCTGACCTGTATATAGTTATGGCTCAATTATTGCACCATTTTGGCTTTGACAACCAACAGAGAGTGATTCTTTCTGAAGCCTTTCATGAATATATTTTCTACAAAATGTAACAATTTAATTTATAGTCCCAAAAGCTTTCATGTCAAGGATCCCCAGAATGATATGTATTTGGCCACTGACCCCCATTTCAAAATATGTCGTTCCAGTGACCCCCAGAAGCAAAACGTTAAAAACGTTTGCTGTGAGGGCCGTGGCTCAGCGGTCCAGGCACCTTGGCCGGTAGTTTGAGTCTGGCAGTGTGCCGCGGGTTTGACTCCCAATCCCGACGGCCTTTACTGCATGTCACTCCCCCATCTCTCCCCATTTCCTGTCAGAACCACTGTCTGTCCCTCTATAAAAAAATAAATAAAATAAAGGCGAAAGCCGCAAAAAAGAAAAACGTTTGCTGTGAAAGAATATATATTCAAACATTTAAAAATAGCAGATTTATATCATTTACAATGGGGGGGGGGGGGCGTCTCCAGTTGTGTGTAATTTCAGGGAGGAAAAGTGGACTCGTTAGCATACATAGTTTATTAGCTTAAACAGCTTACCATTTGTGATCTAACTGTTGGTCAGAAAGTACATTATTTCAAGTATTTTCACGTTGACAGCTGACACGAACCTCCCGGGACAAAAAACGAAACAAAAAAACGCTCTCTCGCTGGAGGTCCGCAACTTCTCCCTGTGAATCACAACGTTGCAGTCATAATAGTAGGGGTGGTCACGGCATTACAGAATATTCAGAGATTATGGAAGAGCACATCCTCCCCAGATCCCAAAAAGTGAATGCAAGATATGGTATAAATCATGTCATAACAGACTGGATGTGTCTGGATGTGTGGCGGCTAGAGTAAATAATAATAAAGGGGACAAACGGAAATGGGCATGGGACAGCTTTGTGGCTTATTGCGACCAAAGGTTGCATTTATGAAAATCTGCATCTCCGTGTGTTAGTCATGCCTCCATATATGGTCACACCTCGTGACATCACACCTCCATACATGGTCACGCCTCGTGACATCACGCCTCCATATATGGTCACGCCTCGTGGCATCACGACTCCATATATGGTCACGCCTCGTCTCTCTACGTTGTCCTCAGACGAGCCTTCCATCGGCGTTTCCAGTCATCTCGGTTCTCCATACATCTGGCCAGCTCCTTTGTGCTTTCCGCGCCAGTATCTTTCTTTAGTACGTCCACATAGGTAGGTGAGGGACGTCCTCTCGATCGATGCCCGTGTGTCGGTTCCCACAGTACAAGCTTTTTGGCCGGGAGTTCTTGGTGTCGGTGGCAGTGGCCAGCTAGTCTCATCCTCCTTACTGCTATCTTCTCTGTTACACTTGGTAATGCCCCGTACAGACGCTTGTTGGTGATGTGCTCGTCCCTGTTGGTGTTAAGTACCAGACGTAACATTCTGGTGTAGCACCCATCCAGGGATTTCTGTAGGGCTTGTGTTAGTGTCCAGCATTCACAGCCATAGAGGAGAACAGACTCCACGGTAGCAGAGAAGAAACTGATCTTGATATGTCGAGGGAGGTTGGATTTCCACACACTGGTCATGCCATTAAGAGCTCGCCAGGCAAGTGCCTTCCTCACTTTAAGGTCCTTCTCTGTGGAGCCGACCCATGCGCCCAGGTATTTGAAGTCACTGACCTCCTTTAGGACAGTACCTTCTATTGTTGTTAGGGGCAGATGTCCTTGGGGGATGTTATAGGTTATGACCTCAGTCTTCTTTGCATTTAGCCTGAGGCCAACTTTGGTGCACTCCATCTCCACACTGGTCAGGAGAGCCTGTGCCTGCCTTACGTTGTCAGATAGCAGGCAGATGTCATCAGCGTAGTCCAGGTCTGTGAGGGTTTCTGCAGGGTGTCTCGTAGACCTTCTGGGTGCGATAGTGAAGCCGAGCTCTGTCTCCCTTCCATTAATAGCTTGTCTCAGAGCATAGTCCAATACTATTATAAAAAGGAAGGGGGCTAGGGTGTCTCCCTGCATCACTCCGGTTTGGATGCTGAATTCCTCGCTGTTACCATCCGGCGTTGTCACTCGGGCTCTCGTTCCCGTTTACATGGTATCAATGGCTCGGAGCAGGTTCGGAGGAACATTGTAGGCCTTGAGTATTCTCATCATCATTCCTCTATGGATTGAGTCGAAGGCCTTCCTGAAGTCAATGAAGCATAGCACTGCTGCTAGGTTGTTCCTCTTTACCTCTTCAATGATCCTCCGTAACGCAAGGATCTGGGCTAAGGTTGTTCTCTCCTCTCGGAATCCGTTTTGGTTTTCCCTGAGGTGGGGGTCGATTGCGGTGGCACTAGTGACACTACCATATATGGCCATCTCCATATATGAAGATCACGACACTGACCTCATCTAACCCTGGTTATACATGGAGAAGACATCACCTAGAACGGGAACTTGGGAAGCGGCCGGAACCTCTAGTTTGGATAAATTGTCAGTCCATTCCATCTGAGAGTTTCAGGGAATGGTCAGACTGGCGGGAACAAAGAGTGTGGGGGAGGACCAGGGAGGAGAATGGAACAAGGCAGAGGGATGGATGAGACTATGGAGTTGGAACTGGGGACTAGTTAGACGGCTAACTACCGGTAGTTTAAAATATGAACTATTCATTCAGGGTAGGTACCCTCACAAAAAAACATGCAGTAATCCTGGTTTCTAAACTGCCTCCCCCTGGCCAGCCGGGGCGCCTGATGGAGGGGAAAGGAACTGGTTGGAATAACGTTTTCCTTCCACGTGCTACGTCCAACCAGGGAAACTCCCCCCTGTCAGGTGAAAAGAAGCAGCTTGGACTCCTCATGCATAGAAGGAAGCATGAGGTCAGTCCGCTGCCCCCCCAGGTTGGTGGAGGGCGTGTAGAGCTCAGGATCACATTAGATAATTGACACAGGGGTGACAAAATCGTGGGGAAAAAAATATATATGAACTATTTAAAAATATCTGGTGGCATATTGGTTTCCATATTTACTGTACATTACATATTACACATAATCCTCATTTCCGCACAGGGACTTCTACTAGTTGATCAGAGAGAGGAACTAGAACAAAGGAATATGAATCAAGGCCTAGTGTAAAAACCAAATCACTCAAACTCGTCTAATCTCATCCTTGGCAGTCTGAGCCTTTGGGAAAATCACCTTTGCCATTGACTTGAATACCTTGTTTTAAAAAAAATCTGCCTAATGATGATGTCACTGGAAGACGGTTTCTAAACTGCCCACAGCCCTCCTATGAGACACAGACTGAGTAGAAAAACATTGTGCCATTTTATCAAGATTATTAGTGAGGACCTATTATATGAAGATAGGTTGAAAAGTGGTGAAGTGGTCCTTTAAGCCCTTTGCTCCTCTAGGGTGCATAGGCCGTTGACAAATGTCCTCCATTTCACTCGGCTTTTAGCCGTTCTTTCGAGATCTCCCCAGTTTAGCCCACTCTCTGCCATTTCTGCCTCGATGGGTAGGGAGCACAGTATAGAACAGTTGGAGCAAGATAAGATGTGAGGACTGAGGGAGGATGCAAGGGAAGAGTGCAAAGAGAAGAAAGGCGGGTGCAGAAGGATGTGAAGGAGGCGAGAAAGAGATGTTAATAATACAGTCAGCTGTCAGTCAGTCTCCCATATTGACAGCAGAAAGTGAGAAGTTGTAATGGTAGACTAGAGTGAGGAAGGGATCATGTGGATTGTTAGGGAGGAGAGATGGAACTGTTTTAAGTCTGGCCATGCGAGGCTAGAGACTGAAGAGTGGAAAACCTCTGATGTGGATTGCTTGGTCCTCCTTTTATCTTTTTCCATGGATATGTCTCGTTGCACAGCAGGCCATGGGAGATCATAAGAGGACGGGTTGGGGGTGTGGAAGATTCTTTCACGCTGAATCCAACAACAGACCATCTGGGTAGCTGTGGGGTGCAGCAATGTCATGCCACCACTCTGTTCATTCCTGTTAGCGGGACGCCATTATTAATTATTAAAATGTCCACCGTTGTTAACAATCATGGGTTCATGAAACGAGAAACAAGGTTTTCTAAGGACACACAAAGTGTTTTGCTGTGTGGAGTAATGGATGGATGGATGTTTACCACAAAAGGGTCATTTCAGATGTGTCTGTTTGATCACGGTCATTAACTGAGGTCTTGCCTCTGTATGCTGTAATAATAAGATGTACCAACAGCCTTATCTAGTGTCTGTCAGCCCAATTTATTGGCCATTATTCAACATTTTACGTGACCTTGAATATTGGCTGTTTTTTTTTAAAGGGCTGACGTGGTTAAATAAAAATAAATTCAGTGTATTGTTTTTGATCTATCAAGAATGTTATTTATGCTTATTATGTTAAATGTTCTCAAATAGAAACAAAATATCGAATTGCATCTTTTAACAAAATTGGTCAACACATTGATAATTAGTGGTCTCGCATGCTCCTTAATCGGGTTCGGCATCTGACCCAAAGATCTGGCATCGGTTGGGTTCTAGTGTTATCTGTGTGCTGGGGGTGTCGGGGCATGATGGGCTTGGTCACTAGGATGGACCCAACCCTAGTATTTACAGTAGCCAGCTGCTGATTCCGTCCCTTATTTTGTCTACCACACCCTGTTAAGAACTGCATGATCCAGGCAACAAGTTGGTAAACAGACTTTTTTGGTTTGTTTGTCAGGCCTACTGCTAACATGGCGCTAATTCTGCCAGGCGTAGGGCCTACACCGTCTAGCACCACACACACACACTATAAATAGTGCACTGCACACACTTATAAATATTTAGTGGTTTGAAAGCCTCTGCCAAATAATGCTTGTATGTTCATACATGGACAAATTAAGCTACACTGATATTGATATATGATAATGATATGATAATCAGTTTACTATCTAGTCTATGGCTCAAAACGCCTGCGGTCTCCGAGGCTTGTTTTCATTATGTGTTTCCCGTAAAGTCAATCATATTTCCTTTGCCTTTGTGTGCAATATAATATGCCATGTTGTACCCATCCGTGGCTGTCTTGATTTACCTTTGTATCCTTTGGTTTTCAAGTTTGATCTTTGTGTGCTGTCTTTTGTTTCATATTTTACGGTATGGGGTTTAACCCATTTTGGGCGGGAACCCCTTTTGGTGTTTTAAACATTATGTTATAATTTAGTTATTGAAAAATAGCAGATCTACAAGCTCATAGCGCGCCACCGAGTGGCGCGCTATGAACTTGTAGGTATGCTATTTTTGAAAAATCGTTAAAATGTGCCTCAAATCTTTCAGAAAATTGTCATGATTTAGAAAAGTATTTTTTTTAAATTTCGACGTCAGGCCTGAATAGGTTAATACAGTGAACTTATTCTCCCAGCATTCGCCCTAACCAACCTACCAATCTTTTGTGCCTTTCTTCAGGTGTGTCTGACAGGATGCTCCAGGGATCTGATGGTACGCGTCGACCAGCTCTGTTCTAAACGCAACATCAAGGTGTTCTGTGGTGATGTCTATGGCTACTATGGGTACATGTTCTGTGATCTTGGACCAGAGCACAATTATGTGGAGTAAGTAAGTGTGTGTGTGTGTGTGCGTGTGTGTGTGCGTGCGTGCGTGCGTGCACGCTCACATTGGTTATTTCTGTAGTCTAATTGTGTCGATAGCCTTAGACCTGTTTTTATAAATGTTAGTGGCTTTCGAAGAAAACTGTCAAACAGCAGCAAGATTCTCCTCAATCTATGTTATAATTGGGTAGGTAGCCAGGCTGTGTGCTCTTATCATTTGAATCTTATACTGAATAATTGAATTGGTCCCTCTACAAAAAGCATGTGTGTGCGTGCATAATCTCCTCAGGCATTTGTGTGATGACTATCTTGCTCAAGGGCAATCCAAGGAAGTTCTAGACATGCCTCGCCCATATATCCAGCTGGTCTGAGAAAACGTACCTGAAAACGTATAATTAAAGCCCACTTCTCTAAGAGTGTGCGTGCGCCACATGCCTTAAATAACAAATTATGATAAATTCTTACCATTGTTCGTACTTATAATGTCTTATCTGTCCTCCCCCAGGGAGAAGCTAAAGGTAGTGAAGCCATCTGCGAATTCCAATGACGGCCCTGAGGCAAAGAAAGCCAAGGTTGACCCCAACGAGACCACCATGGTCAAAAAGGTAGAAGAACTCTGAACTTCATTGTATGACTGGTGAAAATGCACAGCATCTCCCTGTCAGTTGTTGTCTCGTCTACAGTCGGTACATTTACATGTTCGGCAGTTTTGGTTTGTAAGCATCCACTAACCCAGTGGTCTCCAAACTGTTTTTGTCCATACGTCCTGTTACTGATGAGGGTTTTTGGGAAATTAAGAAAAGAGTTGTTGGTCATCTTTCGTTTTTTCAGTGACAGCCATAGCACAGATTCCAAGACCCCAAAAAGGTGTCCCAGACCACTAGCTAGCTCTCTGTGATGTTCACTCCGCTCTCCCACCAGTCCTCCTCCTCATCTCGAGAGCTAAAGTCTTTATATACAGTTGTCAGATGTTTACAGAAATATATATCACGTTTGGCCTTTAAGCTATTGGCTAATACACCTCTCAAATTTGTTTAATCATCATAACAGACAACATGCTAGGCAATGGTCAGTCAGTTGGATCAAATGGTCAGTGTGGTGTTAGCTGTGCTCTCTGCACGCTGTCATATCAAATGGTCAGTGGATGATAGGCATTCTTGTTCTTAATATAGTTCAGACTCGGAGCATGGACATGACACAGCATCTCTCTCACAGATAGAAGTATTGAACACAGCTTGCATATGTACTAATATGAATTATTTCATATCATTACCTCCTGACCTAGCTGACACACACCCAACGTCTCGTTGTATTTGGCCGAAAATAATACATTTTTGAATATGATTATGGCAAAAATAATAAAATAATGTCACTGAACTGAGAGACATGCAGCTGCTGTATACTACCGCAGCTGCTCTATACATCTTCTTACAACAGTGTTTTACCAGATTTTGCCGTTTGTGTTAAATAACACCATAAAACCGCCATTACCCTTTTCATGTCACGCACCCCCTAGAGGGCATTCGTGCACCACAAGGGGTGCACACACCACAGTTTGTCAACCCTGACTAACCTTATCGTGTTGGGGATTTTTTAAATAAATTTGGCTGGTGAAGTGGCCCCTGTGGCTTGGGAATCCTCCATGCATGTAATGGTCACTGGCTGGGGGTGAAAATAAAGATCCAAACCAATAGAAGCAAATTGCACTGAATAGGGGGTGGGACAGTTAATCAAAGTAATTGATTATAAATTTAAAAAAAACCTAGGCCGAGGCCTGTTGGGACCGCATACCCCTCTGGTCATAATGCAACGCCTATTGTGCCCGTTGTAGTACTTGCATTGTGCGCATTACCCATTGTCATTGTACCTCTGGCTCCATATGTACAGTGATTTAGTACTAAGAGATGCTTCGGCCTGCTGCTCATCCTCAAAATCAGCTTTGTTAGTACTGTCTCTTAAGCCTATTCGGGATGTTAATGATTAATCATTAATTGTTAATCGATTAAACGATCGTTAAGAAATTCTTCAATTAAACTTAACAGTTAACAATTGATCAAATATTCGGCAGTTCTATCATTGGGCGGTTTTCTGTGAATGTAATGCTGTCTGCGTGCACGTGGCTGAGGAGCGCACATGTGGGCCGGTTAAAAAAAAAGCAGCCAGCTTTGGCCAGTAGGGTAGTGGCAGCTTCAGCGTTGGCCAGTAGGGTAGTGGCAGCTTCAACGTTGGCCAGTAGGGTAGTGGCAGCTTCAGCGTTGGCCAGTAGGGTAGTGGCAGCTTCAACGTTGGCCAGTAGGGTAGTGGCAGCTTCAGCGTTGGCCAGTAGGGTAGTGGCAGCTTCAACGTTGGCCAGTAGGGTAGTGGCAGCTTCCATGTTGGCCAGTAGGGTAGTGGCAGCTTCAACGTTGGCCAGTAGGGTAGTGGCAGCTTCCACGTTGGCCAGTAGGGTAGTGGCAGCTTCAACGTTGGCCAGTAGGGTAGAGGCAGCTTCAACGTTGGCCTGTAGGGTAGTGGCAGCTTCAACGTTGGCCAGTAGGGTAGAGGCAGCTTCAACGTTGGCCTGTAGGGTAGTGGCAGCTTCAACGCTGGCCAGTAGGGTAGAGGCAGCTTCAACGTTGGCCTGTAGGGTAGTGGCAGCTTCAACGTTGGCCAGTAGGGTAGTGGCAGCTTCAACGTTGGCCTGTAGGGTAGTGGCAGCTTCAACGTTGGCCAGTAGGGTAGAGGCAGCTTCAACGTTGGCCTGTAGGGTAGTGGCAGCTTCAACGCTGGCCAGTAGGGTAGAGGCAGCTTCAACGTTGGCCTGTAGGGTAGTGGCAGCTTCAACGTTGGCCAGTAGGGTAGTGGCAGCTTCAACGTTGGCCAGTAGGGTAGTGGCAGCTTCAACGTTGGCCAGTAGGCTAGTGGCAGCTTCAGCGTTGGCCAGTAGGGTAGTGGCAGCTTCAACGTTGGCCAGTAAAGTAGTGGCAGCTTCAACGTTGGCCAGTAGGCTAGTGGCAGCTTCAACGTTGGCCAGTAGGGTAGTGGCAGCTTCAACGTTTGGCCAGTAAAGTAGTGGCAGCTTCAACGTTGGCCAGTAGGGTAGTGGCAGCTTCAACGTTGGCCAGTAGGGTAGTGGCAGCTTCAACGTTGGCCAGTAGGGTAGTGGCAGCTTCAACGTTGGCCAGTAAAGTAGTGGCAGCTTCAACGTTGGCCAGTAGGGTAGTGGCAGCTTCAACGTTGGCCAGTAGGGTAGTGGCAGCTTCAACGTTGGCCAGTAAAGTAGTGGCAGCTTCAACGTTGGCCAGTAGGGTAGTGGCAGCTTCATCGTTGGCCAGTAGGGTAGTGGCAGCTTCAACGTTGGCCAGTAGGGTAGTGGCAGCTTCAACGTTGGCCAGTAGGGTAGTGGCAGCTTCATGAATTAATTAATAATTTATGGGCACACTTCTCAATAATTATTAAATTAATAATAAATAAATAAAAGGTAATCTTGATCATTGCAGCCCTAGCACTGAACTCAACCAATGCATAGTGAGGAACAGAAGAATAGAATCAGGTGATTAATTCATTGAATATGCCGTGGATACAACCTGTGTTCAACGTTTTGTCTTTGTCCATCCAACCAGACAGCCAATTTCTGCTCGCTGAAGGAAGCTCTTGAGGTGGATTGGACGAGTGAGAAGGCCAAAGCCAGTCTGAAGCGCACACCTGTGGACTACTTCCTCCTCCACGGTAACTACTAAGCTCCAAAGACATATGCTGTGTGCCAGTTCCATACTACTGTATAATATCATACTGTATTTTTTGTTTCTGTCGGGAGGAAACCAGCTAACTCCATTTTTGAGGTTTTTGATTTTTTTTTTTTGCATAAATCAGTGCTATTGAACACCGTTTCCTTAAAAGTATAGGACAAAACCTCTTAACTCCATTGGACCCTCAAACTGTCTGCTAAAGCAGCTAGCTCCACCACCTCTCCCCCTCTCTAACTTTTCGTTTTAAATCTCAAATCGAAATCAGACCAGCCTCTCCTCTTTAGCGTATTTTAAAAGAACGTTTTTGCTACTCACCAAAACAAAGGCGGGTTGTGTCATTAGAAAGCCTACTTTCCTTAGTGGACGCACTCTGAGCCCCCCACCACACGTATAAACGGTACTTTTTGGCCAGAAAGGGATTTTTTTTCACCGGAGGAAAAATATTCTCTATGAGGCAATTCTCTGGGCAATATCGGTAGAGGGTGCAGCAGAGTAACTAAAAGTATTTTTTTCCCCGGTGGAAACAAAATCCCTTTTTGGCCATAAAGTACCGTTTATGTGTGTGGTGGGGGGCTCAGAGTGCTCCCACTAAGGAAAGTAGGCTTTCTAATGACACAACCCGCCTTTGTTTTGGTGAGTAGCAAAAACGTTCTTTTAAAAAACGCTAAAGAGGAGAGGCTGGTCTGATTTCGATTTGAGATTTAGAACTGAAAGTCCCATAGCCTTATACTGCAGGGCAGAATCGTAGAAGCAGCAGAAGGCTATGGACCAGAGCTACCCCCTCTCATGGAAGTAATTGAATATATAAAGTCACAACACCAACTTTGCTGAGGCAGTATTGCTTTGTTTTCAAAATAATTATAAGGTTTTCTTTAAAATGTATATTTTTCATTTCCTGAAAAATGAACATTTTGGAGTTAGGTGGTTTCTTCCCGACAGCAGAGATATACTACATAAGGCATCTATAGTGTCCTTCAATAATGAATATAGAGACAGCATTACTTCTTAACATTCAGCTTCTCAGTATACAGTCAGAATGCAACAAAATGACTGCTGTTGTGCTTGGGCAGCTCCCAGGAAATGTTTTGTGTCACTGTATGAGGTTGTTCATCTTTCTTTATGCTCCAATGCCTTCCTTGAACAAATGGAAGTTATAAAATCCTTGACCACCACCTTCACAATGCCATGAAAGGCAGAACTCAAGGTTAGCGAACAACTGTTAACCACATGAACCCTAGCATCCTTATTCTGGGCATGTCACTCATAACGGGTGAACATTCAGCAAAAATGGATGGTTATTCCATGAAAATAGCAGGGCTACAAGCTCGCAACTCATCGCAACGCATTGTGAGCTTGCAGATCATCTGTTTTTGCAAAAGAGATTTGGGGTAGATGGAAAAAAGTATAGACCGACCCGCTGTGGGACCCTGGTCAACAAATGATATAGGGTTATGACCCGAAGTTCCTCTTTTTTTAAATTATTTTCAGCGTCTGATGATTTTTCTAAAGAGTTGTTATTGTCCTTTCGTCACCGGTCCCTGCACGCATTAGTTTCCATCACAGGCTGTCCATGGCCAGTCGTGCACAACACCACAACAACAGCGCCACATGACATGAATAGATACACATGCCAAAGCAGATAAGAACAGGAAATAAAGTAGGATATGACTAGCTAGCGGGGTTTCCACTCAAACAGGTGTTGTGATGTTGGTAAACCACATTGAAAACGTCCTTCCATTCCTGTTTTGTTGTGTTTCTTTTAGTCATGATGCTACCGTGTCACCTTTTGATGTTTAGCTCTTCTAAAAATCCTAGTATACAGTGTAACTTGGTAATGCTAAAAGTCGTAAAAGACTGGCAACATTGTAGTCAGTTCATTTTGGCCTGGAAAGACAGTCAATGCATATCTATGTTTACTACTGCATCCATAGGAATGGGAAAGGAAATTACACCCAATACTAGTCAAATGACATTTGTCTTCTCTCTCTCTAAAGAGGCCTATTATAAAAGTATATGACGTCCTAATGATAACGGCTACAAAAATGACAAAGTAGCAGATTAAATTTGTTTTACCATCCGCTGTGGCCTCTGTTGCCATGTTCCCGTTTTACCACCAACCTGTAATTTGTCTGCAGTTTATCAGGCTCACTTTATGAATGGAAACAGCGTAAGCATAATTTAGTAATCAGGGCAGTAATATGCAGGGTTGCATTCCTATAATTGGAGATGGCAGATATTTTGGGTGACTGATGAGGAAGTGGTTCTTTCTCTTTTACAAACGGTTTTCCTGTCTCACTACAAACAGGTCAGAGGATGATGGGCAGGGCACTGAGGTGGTGATAAGATTGACATTTCACTGATACAGAGCGTAGGTGTAGGTGAAGAAATAAAGATGTGTGTTGGTGTGTGAGTGATGGGTGGAAATGGCTGTAGGAGTATGAGGCTTCCTGATGTGGTTAATGGACAGACTGAATCAGGACATAAGGGGGTGGCGTGTGCACAAGTGTGTGTGTGTGCATGTGCCCATGAGCGCTCTTGTGTAACAAAATGCTAAATGCTCTGTCCTACCCTTTACCCAAGTCAAGTGTGCACTTTCGGCTAGGCTCAATCAGTACACTATCAAATCCTTGATGCGTGACAAATGGACCCATGTAGGTCCATTTGTAAAGTCATCTCTACAGCTCTCTGGTACCACCAGGGCTCCTTCATTCAAGATGAAGACTCTGAAGAGAAGCTATAGTCTGTGCTAGCATGAATTACACATTTATCCCGCAGTAAAGTTGTGTGTTCACTCACGTTTGACAACGCATTTTGATGTTGTAGTGGTGAGACACAGACCTAGAATAATAGGTTTTGATAGTACAACATTGAGGAGTTGTCTTACAACATCGAGATGACATGAGGTCTTTCCATGAGAAGATATTCCACCCTTTGATTTGACTCGTGGCTCAAAGTCACTACAATGACTATGTGATGAAATTATAACTGACAATTTATATATGAGAAGACAATGTCCTTGGGCAAGTGTTTCAAATGTCTTCTATTTTGGGATGCCGAATGTTGAGTAAATCCAGTCACTCAACTGTTGTTTCTCTCTCATACGTGTCTTTCATTTTCTTTGTTGTCCTCCTTCTCTGTTTTCCTGTTCCTTCTTCTGTGTTTCCCCCTTCCTTCCTCTGTGATTTCCTTTTCCTTCCTCTGTATTTTCCTCCTTTCCATCTGTTTTCTGCTCTGTTTTTCTTTTCCCTCCTCTGATGGGTACAGGCTTTAGTTCCGACATACTATTGGTCCGAGTGTCAATAGCAACCTACCTCAAAACCCTAACCTAACCATAACCGCAAGCACGGGAGCAGCGCATGTTCGACCGCATGTCCGACAGTTGTTCCTGCATGTCGGATCACTGGTCCGCCAGATCTGTGCGTGTAGCCCCCTCTGATTCTGTCTTCACTCCACAGTTCTGTTGAAGTTCCGTACTGACAAGAGCCGTGACCCCGACCCACAGTCCTTTGAGGAGGACAGCCAGCTCCTGAGACAGATCCGGGATGATGTCCTTGAGGCCATGGGATTGTGCGGTGACCTGCTGGGAGACGACTTTATTGGGTAGATAAATGTCTCCAAATGTGTACCAAATGACTGTAAATGGGGTAGGGTATGCAGAAATAATTATATAATTTCTATAATGCCATTACAGGATTCAAATTTCAAAAGTCACTGTAATGAGACGTACAATGACAAAACATTAAGTACTTCAGCAAGACGTTCCTGTCCTTCAAAAGTGCCTTGAAACATTTCTTCATCTTTTCATTTTGTTTGTCATTAGCTACTGCTTCTCTGAGATGGCCCCAGTATGTGCCGTGGTGGGTGGGGTTCTGAGCCAGGATGTTGTAAAGGTGAGGCACACGCAGATATTAAACACGGTTCTCTTGACATGTGTAGTTGAATATGCAGAGAACACTGAGTAGGGCATTACCATTGCCCGGCTTGTTGCTAAATGGTAAGATCTTGTTGGTAATACTAATAACATTGTTAGGGCCCTGTTGTGTGTGTTGCAAGTACCAGGTCTTATGACTTAAGACCTGGAGGCGTGGTCAATGCAGTTTGGCCACTCAAAATAGCCAAACGGCATTGGCCATGCCTCCCAAGTCTTCAGTTAACAGTTTTACTGCGGGATAAAAACATCATTATCCTCATTTGACTGCCTAGTTTTTCACTAACCTTTTGAAGAACCACCCGGCCGCCATCATCGTTCCGTTTCATGAAAATCAGCCTTAAAATGGTGTGGTCGTTGTGTTGAAAAATAATCCAAACTGCCGATCAACAACAAAGAGGGAAGGAGGAACACTCCCTAGCGTGCCGCCATTGCAATAGGAATGCATTGGGCCTCAATTTCCCAGAAGCCTTAGCAAGCCAGTGTGACTGATGTTTTTCCGAACGTGGTACCTATCCCACTCTCCGAGGAAAACCCTGTAAGTCTTAAAACGTATTAAAAACGGCGAATTAAACAATGAAAACCTTGTGTAACTCGTGTAACTCGTGATCAGGAGGGAAGCTGTTCTTTATCCATTAACTCATGAATGGGAGGGAAAGTGTTAAGTTTTACCGCCAGGATTAATTAATCTATTTATCGCGCATTGCCACGGTTGTTCCGCTTTCAACCCTTATTTTGCCGGATGTTACGATGACATAATGCTGTGTGTGGTGTCTTGACCGGTTGTTGTTCTCTCACTCGGTGCAGAAAAAACCCGACCGCAAGTATCACAGCGCCTGCTGACGGCCGTTGAAAAACCTTGTTTTCACCAGAAACTACATTCATTGCGCCGTTTTGGAGATACAGGCCATTGAAAGCAGCACGGAGTGCAAGTGGATGCGTGCGCATCTTCAAAATGGCCACTGTCCCACTTTACACTGTGATGCTAACGAGAGACAGCTACCGATACGATCCGATCAAAACATGGATTAAAGAATATAAAACCTAGAAAACGTAGTCTACGCTTCAGGCGTGCTTCGTGTTAAGACACGCAAAATAGGGCCTTTCAGAGTCTGGATTTCCATTCCATGTGTAGCTCTGAACAGGCCTTGATGCTGCTAGTATTCAAATGGTTAGAGCATGATGTTACCCTTTCTAGGACGGGTTGCATAAATGTAAAGGTAATTCAGAGTTTGCAGACTTAAAACAAGGTTATTTGCATGCTCATTGACTGTTTAGACAAAATGTATTCTACAATCGGTGTCATCCTTCTGATGATGATAGACAGTATACTTAGTCACTGCATATTATATGTGTACATGGCATATTATGTACATGTACACAGACAACTAATTAGGCTCTTAAAAATGATATTGTACTTGGAAAATGTCAAATAACAAAATGGTATGAAATATTCATATGACGTGTACTCAAAGAATAAACCTCAGTGAGTACCTCAGTCTCTTGTGTAAGTAAGAGACATCACTTAGCAGCAGATATAATCAAATATGCATGAAATGTGCAGGAATGGAGTATTTTCAGTCGTACACATAAAATGGTAGTGCCCGTGTATTGGCACTGGCATGTATTCCAACACAGTCATACAGTATATACGTGCATAAAAGTGACAGTTGGGCGCGCGCCTTATCCTTTATCCCTAAACTTCTTTGCCATATTTTACTTTTTTGAAACTTGAACTAGACGATCTACATCGACACGTTGTGAGCATATAGATCGGCTATTTAAAATGTTTTTCAAAATGGTAAAAAATGGATAAGGGGTAAGGGGTCACGCAAGATATAGCAGTGTACCTATTAGTGTTTGTGCTCTACAGTATATATAAATGAGAAATCACCACCTAATCATCAGCCAAATGTTGGCCAATTTAGACTGGTTATATTAGGTCTTTTATAATACTTCCTTGACAGAGAAACAACCATCATTTGGAGGTGTTTTTCTATTTAGAAACTCATATTGTTTCTGCCTTCCAATTTGGTGTGCGTGTGTGCGTGCGTGTCCTGTGGTTTCAAAAGTTTGATGTTTTTTCCTGCCATCATAGTAACTACGTCTGAGTTATAGGACTCCGGGTTAGGTGAGGGAACAACTGGATTCGAAAATCGTTTACTTTCATCTACTCCCCCGTGGAGCAGGGGCATGGTCTGACTACATGACCTGAATTAGACTTGACTACAAACTCTGAGTGGATTACAAATAATTTAGCTGAGCTGTGTTGTTGTCGGCCTCGGGCTGTAGTTTAAACACACATGGGGTCAAGTCAGGATAAGTCTGTTGTGTCTGCCTCTGCCTGGGAGGAGAGGGAGTGCGCATGTGTTAGAGAGGGGTAAGTGCACGCACGTGACTGTGTGGGTGGTGGAAGTAGTGTTCGTTCAGAGTCTCGTCATTGTGTGGGCACAAGGCCAAGCTTCCGTCACCATGGCGATGATGAAACTTACTGCAACTTGCCAACTGATGTCTTACTGCGCAAAATTATCCAATCTCACACAAATAATGGAGCTAACCTTATAGTCTTACTTGCCAGCCCATAGAGCCCCATTGTGAAACCGGACAAGTACCCCAAAGTTTTATGTTAGAAATGTTGAGTATGGGTCCCCAGCATTTAGAAACTGCCGGATGCTAACTTGCATATGTTGGGGGCAATTTTCATAATTAGCATAATAAGCTGGGGTACCATTGACAACCCATTATAAGGCAATATTTTCAAAATTCCATTGTGCTTTAAGTGGCATGTGACATGTCAAACTAGGGGGTTTTCATGATTCTGAATCCATTGCAAGCATTAGTTTTGCATGAATAACACTCCTTCGGCTATGTGATGAGGTCAGCACATTTGGGCAAGTGCCTATGGCCGAATTTAGCCAAGGAGTGTTTTTCGTGCAAAATGAATGCTTTCAATGGATTCAGAATAATGAAAACCCCCTAGTTTGACACGTCACATACTACTTAAAGCATAATGAAAATTTGAAATGTTTGCCTTATATAAGTTGTCAATGATACCCCATCTTATTATGCTAATTATGAAAATTGACCAACATATGCAAGTTAGCATCCGGCAGTTTCTAAATGCTGGGGACCCATACTCAACATTTAAAACCTTAGGGTACTCAAAATATCCAGGTTATTAATTTACCATTCAAAGCACAGGTGATGCTTGTATAAATAAGTACAGTTGACAGAATGGTGTGAGAAACTGGGCGAATGTGTTTTGATTTATTCCCTTCCCCTGGTCTTCTCCAGGCTCTCTCCCAGAGGGACACTCCGCACAGGAACTTCTTCTTCTTTGATGGTCGCAAAGGCAACGGCATAGTCGATTACTTTGGCCCCAAGTAAACTACACACATGGACTGGGACCGGACCAAGAGATTTCCGCACAGGACAGTCTCATACACACCCATGTGACTAGCAAATTTGGTTCTTCACTTTCTTTTTTGTTATCAGACTATTTATATTGAATAAAAGTAAGAAACGTACTGTAATCTGTTGCCTTAGCTTTTTGTAGTTCGTTATTTACTCACTACTCATTTTGGTGTTGACTGTGTAATTCTCAATGTTGTTTTGTTTGTTCTTTTTTTGGTCCATTATGTCTCGAGCACAGAATGGGATTTTTACATTTTGTAATAAAATAAATGTTTTGATAAAGGCAATCTTCACATGCTTCTTGGGTTATTGGGAATTTCACAGTGGTGAGGTTTTTTGTTTTGCATTTGTTTTGCCGAGATGTATTATTAAAGAATACTTGCTCAACATAGTATTTCAGGCGTGCTACATGACCTGATTTTCTGACCTGAACCAAACACCGGTCCTTGGTTTTAACTTAAAATGGAGTTTGAAGTTACAATGGGTTTGTATAGGAAGGGGGCAGGGCAGCTAAAATATCAAATTCCTGAATTTCTTTAAATTGTATTTAATTTTATTAAAAAAATTAAGTAAAGTTGTAGGAAAAATTAAAAAAGAGGAAAAAATGCTGTAGTCACGACCCATAAAGCTTTGTCCACGACCCACTAGCCAGGGTTTTATGTATTAGTTTAGTACCGAGCAGACTTGGTCTCCTATAGGAAATGAGCATAAGAAGCACAGCATGTGTATATCTATATAGCTCTTTTCTCCACCAGAGTAATATGCAACTTTGTATGTCTGGGTCTTGGTGGACGATTGCAGAGAATAAACAACCTATGGGTGATTATGCAGCACAGGCTACCATTGCTCTTTTCTTTGGATTAGGAAAAGAGATTAATTTTGGACTGTCCCTTTAAGCCTATTCTGGGCCTTTAATTAAACCTCAACCCTTATCTTCCTAACACAAATACATTGACACACACAGACATCACTGCACTTTCACACATACGCCGTGCTTAAGCTTTCGTTTGCTTCATCCTGACTGTTGCTGAGGTGGAACCCAATGCTTACACACATACACAATACATGCACACACATGTGTTCATCACAAATTCACTCTATTCTTTCTTGCTGAAAGGTAGAGAGGCCGTCAGCGAAACAGGTCTGCGGTTCGTGCCCTGGTCTGTGTCGAAGTGTCCCCAAGCAAGACGCATAGGGCTCCATTTTCGTCACCGCTAAACCCCTTATCCCTAAACTTCTTTGCCTTTTTTTGACTATTTTGCAAAACATTTTTGAATAGTTAAAATGGCCAGTCTACAAGCTCACAACGTGTCAATGTTGATTGGCTAGTTGAACTATTCAAAAATGTTTTTCAAGATAGTAAAAAAAAAGGCGAAGTTTAGGGATAAGGGGTTTAGCGGTGATGAAAATGGAGCCCATAACCTCTAGTCTAAATGCTCCCTGGGCATGCAGAGCAAAATTCACATATGTGCAAATTTACAGTGATAAAGAAATACTGAGTCCATACTATTTTATATCCTATTTTATAGACACATACACAAGATTGGGACCTTGCCATGGCCCTGCTGTGTGGTCATGCTATCTTTAGTTTAGTTTATGTTTAGTTTATTCGCATGATAAAAACAGTACAAAAAAAGGGTAACATCAATCAAAGAGAAATATGTGCAGGTGAGAAAAGAAACCCATGGAGGGCTTATATGTGGTTCTCACCAAAGATAATATACAAATAGTAAATAGACAATTTCTCTACTCCAGCCAATCACATTCCTGCAAGGGGATTTGTAATAGGCTCATGTGTTAAGTATGTTATAATCCAGTATAGTACAGTATAGTCCTAATGCTCATCCACTTTGTGTGTGTGTGTGTGTGTGTGTGTGTGTGTGTGTGTGTGTGTGTGTGTGTGCGCGCGCGATAGAAAATAGAAAATATATCATTGCTTCTACATCCCATTGTATGGACATGCAACACTGCACATATGTGTCTTTGTTTTGACATTATTCCAGGTAACAGAAAATGCCAGCATGTATTTATTTTGTAAAATAATTACAATCCTATTCACCTTTGAAAGATATTTCTCAATTACACCCATTGTGCTAGTCCTATCTGCCCCATGAGCAGATGTTGGATGTTATAAGCTTAATAGAATCCCTTTTAATGGCTTATTATACATCATCATCTACATCATAGCTACTGAACTCTCATGAAATAAACCCATCAAGACTATGTGGGATTTAGGATGGTAGTTATTGTAATGTTATTTGTCCTTTAACGTGTGAGTGTGTGTGTGTGTGTGTGTGTGTGTGTTGTTTTTGCGCGCGCATGTGTTTGTGTTCATTCATGCACACTTCTTGACCTAATATCTGCTAATCTGTGGTAGCGGTCTCCAGATGTGATGGAGATAACAGTGGCCTCTGCTCTTATGGTGTAAAAGAAGAGGATGTTTATTAGTTTATTTAGGAAGAGGAAGAACATCCGCACACCAGTTTGTAGAGCTCCGAGACTTACTTTAATTTATTTTAAGGCAACAATTAAATGCAACGTTTCGACCGACTAGATCTTCATCAGGCTAATATAAATATTAGTTTATTTAAAACACTGACATAATAGTGACGACGTTTCGGCCATGACTGGCCTTCATCAGGTGACAGGAATCAAGTGACAATCTCCCTTATAAGGTGTTGTGGGGTCACATGACCATGGACCATGGACAAGCAGGTAATTGTTATCGACACACCCATGTGAAATATCAATAGATAACCACCACATCAAACAAGTATAACAGAACTTGCTGGTTTGAGCTTTGTTACACACAATATTTTAAATATTTTTAGTAATTATACAGTTTTTTTCAATATTTTTTGCAATTTTACAATTTTTTCAAAATGCATTTTTTAATTGATTTAAAAACGTTTGGTACCAAAAGTGCTTGAGATTTGGGCAGTCTGCCCTAAATCATACAGTACAGAACAAGTTGGAGGTACTTTAGAGATCAGGTACAAGGGCAGTGAAGGCAGCAACATGTCAATCTGGCAGGAGGCTGATAAAAGCCATCCTCACAGTGGGGGCAATAAGCCCACAATCGTGATCAATAATGAACAATGAAGACAAAGATAGATATAAATGTAAGCAATAGTTCACAACAGGCGTATCACAGTCCAGCTACAAGGTTACAGGGGGATTTAGAGAAAAGCAGATAATTCATAGTCATAGTCCTCATTAAGGTTGCAGAGTGCGGAGGGTGTATATCCAGTAGGCCACTGGGTTGCAGAGTGCGGAGGGTGTATATCCAGTAGGCCTCCCTTCTCAGGTTATGGATATCCCCACCTCTACGGAGTAACTGCACCCTCTCTATGCCTACATATCTAAGTGATGCAACTGTGTGTGTCCCATTTTGTTGAAGTGTAGCCACTGGGCTGTGTTCACTTATGCATGTTTTAAGCGCTCTGCTGGTTTGTCCAACATATGAGACCCTGACTCTGCTCTTATGGTGTCCTAAATGAATGCTCCACACACCATGTATGACATCATACCACTACAGCTTACCACAAAACACCGCTACACCCAACACATGACACCCCACCCCACACACACACACACACACACACACACACACACACACACGCGCACACACACACACACACACTATTTTGAGTGAAATGAGATATCCATTTGAAAACAAGTGATGCCTGCTCTCAAAATGATTGACTGTTCAGTAAATAACATAAGTAAATCAGTACTTTATAATTGATGAATACATTCTTGGTTCACAAAATGAGGAATCTTTTACAGATATTTTATATTTTATACTGCATTATGAACCTCCCAAACCCCATTATAAATGGGGTTTGGGAGGTTCATAATGCAGTATAAAAATATGTTGCTATTAGTGTTATATGAAAGAACAAACAAATGAATACATTTATTTTCTTTATTGTATAAAAACGAAACATTTACAAAAGTGTGTAGAAAGTAGAAAACAGTTGAAAAAAACAAAAACAGCAAATGTACTGCATGAGACTTAGATTTAGAGACCATAGGAGTCTGTGGCAGCCCAGCCCGTCACCAGGAAGTGCACTGTCACAAGAAAACGAACAAACAGGTAACTCACAAGAGTGGCCCATAGTTACAGTATATACTGTATAACTATATGGAGTGGCCTCATAAAGTCATCCAACAAAGGAAGCTGCAAGGCTTTCACAGGAAGAAACCTAGTGTACTTGCTCAAGAGTGCCAAGTTGGCATTCTCCAACAGGTTGTACTTGAATTCTCACTATGTGCGTACTCAGAGTACAACTAATGTGTTGATTCATGCCTGTTAGCATTGCAAATATGTCAGATAACATTTTACAGTTTGTTGACAGTAGAGACTTATCAATATACTGTATGTCATATTATTCACCAAGACTAAACAGCACAATGGGCTAATACAAAATATAGAATTGAATGTAAGGCTTAGCTATCAAATACTCAAATGGGGAGTCTAAACTATCCACCCTGGGAGCAGGTTTTTGTCCTGCGTAGCCCGGTACCTCCCTGTGTATCATAAGTGTTGTAATCTCACAGTGGTATCATTATGACTTTACAGCGCAAAGCTCAAAGCAATTCAAAAAGTGGGACCTGAATTGAAAACATATATGGACAATATAGCTAAGGCCATGTGATTAGTGGTGTAATTGAATGGCAACAAAAAGAACACAAGAACAAGCTAGCCAAAATCGTAGTAATTTCCCTTTTGGCTATTGGAAGAATTCACGATTATATTTCCAATCTGAAGCTTTAATTCAAGTCTAAATTTGGGGGCCTAAGCTTAGTCTTGAAATGGAAGTCTTGTCAATGAAATGGGTTTTCAGTTCAGTCATTGTTGAATGTATTTGAATATTGCTATAACTCAGCTCTGTTAGAGCAGATTGCTATATATATTTTTTGCCTCTCTGTTTTAATGCAATGAAAGTCAATACGTCTTCTGCATATTTCTAAATACAATTTGGATACAACACATTCATTCAATGTCATCCAATTGTCCTAAATGTAATATTTGTTGACAGCAAACAGAGGTAATGACATAATTGCTCATGTGATCAAAAGTGATAAAATATCTCGCAATAGATAACTTTTTCACAAATATCTCCAGCTGAGGTGAGCTTTATCAAATTTATTAACATTTTGACTCAAATTGCAGAGTGACTCAAATTGCATAATGTGACATCTTTAACTTAATGTGACTCTTTAACCAGCTTATTCAGTCCTGTTTTAACGCAACAGTTTTGGACTATTAAGTACAACATCATCCATAGTTTCGATCATGAATGTAAAGTAAAAAATAAATTAATAATCAAAATACAAGTAAAAGAAAAGAAAAAGAAAGCTACAGTGGCTACTTTTCAAAATAAATTATGCTCCAGTCCTAATGTGAGCGTCAAATGTGTTCTTGTGCTCTCCCAGACTTCAACAGTATATAATACAACTGAAAGGGTCATTTCATCATCATGGAATACTTCTCAACAATTGAAAGATAGAAATAATTCTTTTTTAATTATTATTATTTAAATGTTTTGCAATTAATTGAATACCACCTCAAATCCACTGGATTTAAATTCAAACTCATTCTACTGTTACCAACGGTCGGTCCGAAATACAAAATAACTGCATTTGCAGCAGATCATCTCCCTAACACAAACTGAGAACTCTCATTTCAATAAGTACTTCTTTAAAAGATCATCACATTTTCAATATTATTTATCTATCTCCCGAAATATATATATATACAAATGATCGAGTACTATAAACACTGAACACATATGGGTGATCCCCAACAGTTATGAACACTGCCGATGGGAACAGTTTGAAGGAATGTACAGTGTCATGTCCATAACTTTCTGTGTGGGTGTGTGTGTGTGTGTGTGTGTGTGTGTGTGTGTGTGTGTGTGTGTGTGTGTGTGTGTGTGTGAATGTTGTGAGTCACAGACATTTCACTGGCAATGGAGTGGACATAGGTGAAGGAATTATGTGTGAAGCGATTAATTTTCACGACACGTTTGGTGTGCATCTGTCCGTGTGTATAGGGCGGCGATTGTCATAATGACAATGATTAGGCCCCATACCAGGAATTAAAAAAAGGCACATTGTCCAATGAAATGGTTTCGGATTGTAAGAGAGTTTTCACTCTGTGCTTTGTGGGACAGTGGAACACAAGAGCCTTTTCCTACAACACTGCCACAGGACATATATTCCTAACATGGCAATTCACAGTTTGCGAGAATGCAGTCACTCACCAAGACATCCTGAACCATACCCACGTCACATAACATGGGACAGTAACTCGGAGCATTTGGTTTTAACATCCCTGAAGCACCATATGGGTGGGTGGGGACAGCACAACACAATATTAGATAGACAATCCCTGGAGAAATATTTGACTACTTTAGGTTACTGACAACATACCCGCCTGGTCGTATCTGAATTTACAGACGCAGTGAACCCCACTCAGTTTGGTGTTCAACCATGTTGAAACAAATTAAATGTTTGAAATGAATAGATCCAGATCTGGTGTACAAGCACACACGCACACACTACAGTATGCACACAGATCTGTACACACTTGAGAAACGGTAGCTACATCAAGAGCTTTCCCCCGAGAACTTGATAAAGACAAAAAAAGAAACATGTACATAAAGAAAATGACAGCCAGCCAGCAGCCTGCAGTCTGTACCAGCAGACTGGCAGACATAGAGACTGTCACACTGACTGACAGACTGTCACATTGATTGACAGATAGATAGACAGACAGACAGGCAGGTTCTAGTTCACAGGCAGCCCTTGATCCATCCCATGTATGTGGATGTGCCAGCACCTCCATTCATTGTCATTGGAGCTTAATCTGTCCCAACTGTCCAAATGAGGGTCCAGTTTCAGATTTGTCTTCAACTTCGTCTGCAGAGAGACAGTGCATTGCCAAAGCCACAGAGGTCCTCATTGGTCAGTAGTACTGTTTTCAGTCGTGCGTGTGTGTTCACCACCACGGCACGACAGCCAATCAGAGTCCCCGGCTGTGACGAGTAACCATAGTAACCAGGCCAGGGGAAGGGGGTTCTTATGTCAGCCTGTAGAGCGTGCTCAGCGTCTCGCTGACAAAGTTGATGAGCACCTGGCACACACCTCTCCAGTCCCGCCACTGGGGGGCAGCCTGTTGATAGAGAGATGGAGGGATGATAGAGGAAGAGGCAGAGGAGACAAAGGGAGATAGAGAGAAAGTGATTGAAATAGGAAGATAAATGGGAAAGGGAATCATTAGTTAAACTGCCAACACAGCTGATTATTCAAGATTTGGCCTTTTCAGCCAAGCTACAGTACACACTAAAATATGTGAATTTATTGTTGACTTAGTGACCTTTGAGAGGCCCAGTGTAATTAGCGTAATAAAATCCTTGTGACTTTATGCGAGGGACAGTGGCAGCGTTGTAGATGTTCGTTGTGTCACTACAAACAAAGACAAGACTTTTTATTTTGTCAGATATCTATATATATTATATAACTAAGTCCTTGTCCCACTTGCACTGAAAGCAGCAAATCCATTGGCAATGTTCAATACTGGCATCGTAAATGACCCCACTCTCGCCCCGGAATAATTTACGTAAATATTCACCCATGGCTGGAGTGGGAATGTCAGTGTCGGATTTGTTGTATGACGGTTCTTACATACCGACATTATCGGCATAGCTGAAATGATATTGTTTAGCATTAACAAGCATGATTAACATAACAGACCCTGATCCACAGGTGCCATGTTGCTAAATTGCATACTACCGCGGCCTTGTACTTCATACATAATATCCTGTACTACATGGATGGTCTTGTGTGCTATTTGACACCTCCAAACTAAAATATGTAGCGCAACATCCTCCATCCTTGGTGCTGAGCCAAACTGTTGAAACTGTAGAAAAAAGCAGGGGCTCGCAACTCACTTTATGATGCTCCAAATTTGTATTCAGCGGCAGAGCAGGCAAAAAATACCTATTTGACACCTATCGCGTGAGCATTGTAGCCGTTACAGTCATCTCACTGTGGGAACGGACACTACACCATTTTAGCCGTTACAGTCATCTCACGGTGGGAACCGACACTACACGGAACTTCTCCATAAAGGAGAACAATGTGTGAATACACTACGCCAGTATCCACTACCGTGGCTGGATATGTTCTATCCAGCAATTCTATGGATCCCATTGGGAATGGGTTTTATTTTCATCAGTGCACAAACAAACGTCTGCTGCTCAGTATAATCACTGTGTTGTACTGTGCTGTGCTCTTGATAGTAGTTTATATAAACCAATATGGTCAAATTAAACGTCTGTGCATTTGTGACACATGCGCATCGAGCGTGCGCGCACACACACACACACACACACACACACACACACACACACACACACACACACACACACATGCGTACTGCGGTAACCTCAAGTGCCAGCGGTTAACCCCCAAGCCCCTCCCTCACCCCGTTCTTTTGTGGTAATGTACTCATTTCTTTAAACTGGTCTAGTTGTAAACAACACACACATTTCTCCCAAGGACCACATCGACACGTTTTGAGCTTGTGGATTGGCTATTTTAACTATTCAAAAATGTTTTTCAAAATAGTAAAAAGTAGTTTAGGGATAAGGGGTTTAGCATGGACGAAAATAGAGCCCCCCCCACACACACACACACACACCACCACCACCACACACACATGCATCGATAGAGGGCACCAATCCCACCAACCTGCCATACTGTCAACAGTGTGTGTGTGTGTGTGTGTGTGTGTGTGTGTGTGTGTGTGTGTGTGTGCGTGCGTGCGTGCGTGCGTGCGTGCGTGCGTGCGTGCGTGCGTGCGTGCGTGCGTGCGTGCGTGCGTGCGTGCGTGCGTGCGTGCGTGCGTGCGTGCGTGCGTGCGTGCGTGCGGCTACGCTTGCACGATTCTGTAAGCGAGAGCCCAGTCAGGATGACGTCACCTTTGTTTATGTGCGAGAGGGGGTTGGAGAGGGTTGGAGAGAGAGAGAGGCAGAGAGACATGCATGGGGAGAGAGCGAGAGGAGAGGGTAGAGGCGGAGTGGGGAGAGGCTGACAACTGCTGCTCACGCGATCAAGTGGGGAGAGGTAGGGAGGGAGGGAGGGAGGGAGGGAGACAGGAGAGGGGAGGGAGGGTGGGAGAGAGGGAGGAGAGAAGAGAGATTGAGGGGGGAGGGAGGCAAGCAGGCAGGCAAATGGCAAAAGACAGAGAAATAAAGGGAAGATCATGGTAGAAAGAGCAAAAGAAAAAAGACAGAAAGATGGATTAAGGAAGAGGAAAGGGCCATCAAGTTCACACCACTTAAAGCTCCAGTCACAACACTGGCAGAAGGCCAGGGATATCACATTGATTTGCACGCACGCACGCACGCACGCACGCACGCACGCACGCACGCACGCACACACACACACACACACACACACACACACACACACACATTGATTGCATTTCAGTTCAGCCCCAGCTTACACTGACACGCACATGTACTCATCCATGCACACTTACATGTTCACCCATGCGGGTTAGCTGTTATAAAGTTTATTTGTCGGGTAGTTTTCAAGAGCACGAGAAGTTGTGCACATGCACGGCCAACTGGTCCTTTAGCTCAAGTGCCGGGTAAAGACTAAAGTCAATAAACGAAACATAAACTACAACCATGTTGCACGTCTCTCTTTCCCGGCCCTTTGGGCCCCATAAGGACAACTTTTTCCACACAGAGTGTTAAATTAACGCTGCCGATTTTGTGGGCCACCAATAAAATGCTGAGTGACGTTGGTATAGTGGGGACATGATCAGTTGCTTACCGCTCTGTAGAGGAGGGCGGTGTTCAGGTCATCTCCTATTGCCCTCAGCTGACGGCCTACTCTCCTGGCCTCCAGCTCCAGCCCTGCCTCGGCTACAGGGGGCCTGTGGCGTGGTACGGGTGGCCAGGACGGGTGTTCGTTTTCGGGTAGCAAGTCCGGCAGAGGGCCTCTGCCCAGGCTGGAAGCCTCCAGGCTCTCCTCTTTGTCTGAATCTGCAGGAACGAAAAGCAGATGAGAATGAGATGGTTTGTGTCTTTGTCGCTCTTTGGGTTTTTTTTCTCTGACCCTCCCCCTTTCTCTATTCATGCTGTTTACTTCCATTCTGAATGTTAAGGCATGTAAGTGTTCTGAATCTACATTATGCATAGGGATAAATGCCTCTACTTAATTAATTCTCATCATGCCATTAGCAAATGGCACACCGCTAATAGCCCTTTACAAACTCTCACATATAGATTGGTAACCAGCCAAGACAAGGAGGCTCATGTGCACACATGCATGCACGCACGCACGCACGCACGCACAACACGCACGCACGCACACACACACACACACACACACACACGCTCACACACACTGGCTAGGCTGCCTAGCAACAGAGACGTATTGTTTACCAGAAAAACACACAACAACAGACAGCTCACACCCCAAACACACACTGTCTCCCCCCAAAAGGCCAAAGAGGCGTGCTGATATTATGACTAACACAGTTGTTGGGTCACTAAAGGCCCAGTACCATTCTTCTAACTGGTCATTTTGGGGGGTAGACATCTTATTGGTTACTTATTTTCTTGGAACTTAGGGTGTAATCTTTTAATCTACTTAATGAGTCTGGTATGGGTCAAGTGTGTGTTTGTATGTTTATGGGGTGCTTTTTGTTTTGTTAAGTAAGGATTGACACATGTAACTTCTGTCGAATACGAGACTGCTCGCCCCTTTACCAACTCGCCCCGGGCGTACAGCCGGCGGAACAGCGCGGCCTGGTATTCCTAAAGTAATCTAAGTAAATTATGCTTAAACGGTTACACCTAACCTTATTCCTAACCTCAACCTCAGTAAAACGATGCCTAAACCTAACCCTATTCCTAAACTTAACCCCAGTAAAACTATGCCTAACCCTAAACTTATTTCTAACCTTATTCTCAGTAAAACAAAATAAAGAATACAAGAACCGCCGCACCGAGCTGTCGGCGTGAGGTCGGCGGAAAAAATCTGGGGCGAGATGGAATTGGGGCGACCTGACCTGTTACCCTTCTGTCTGCTCAGTCCTGCTGCACCTTAAAATGACTCGCACTAGGCATGTTATCAGTGTGGGTCAACCCTTTATTGTAGCTGACGGTTTGTTAATATGCTAGTTTGTGCTCTTTTATTTTACAGCATTTAATATTACGCTTTGTTAGGAGAAGTTTTTTTGTTGTTTCAATTATTGGTGTTGTTGGGGCGCCCGCTGGCCAAGTGGTCCAGGCACATGCCACATATAGGCTTTGGCCTGACAGCGTGTTGCGTGTTCGAGTCCCGTTCTTGACGACCTTTGCTGCATGTCTCTCCCCTTCTCTCTTTCCTGTCCATCTTCACTTGATACTATCAATAAAGGCAGAAAAGCCAAAAAATGTATTGGTGTTGTTAAATCACAGAAGCTTGGCCTGGGCCGGTGTTGTTAAAACACAGAAGCTTGGCCTGGGCCGGCTTAGCAGTCCAGGCACCTTGGCTGGTAATCAGAGTCCCGATCCCGGCAAATTTTGCTGTGTGTCCTCCCCCCATCTCTCTCCCCGTTTCCTGTCAACCTACTGTGATCTATCAATAAAGGCAAAAAAGAAGAAAAAAAACCCACATGAGCTTGCTTAAAGTCTTGAAAGTGTTTGCGGTCCACCCATCTGACCACCGATCTTAAAGGACCACTTCACCAGGAGTTTTTACTATGTATGGTCTAATCTAAGATACCATCAAAGCCAATACTTTTTACACGACCCACTATATCATCAATTTACTGGGCTAGACTTGGTTGTTAAAGTCCAGAACAATATGACTGAAATTTAGAATTTAGAAGAATCAGAATTGAATCGAGAATGGTTTCGATTTAAAATAATAATTCATCGAATCGTGACCCCAAGAATCGGAATCGAATCGTGAGATAGTAGAAGATTCACAGCCCTACCCCCAGCCCTGTCGTTGCCAAGAGACGGGCACCCCTGGCAACCACCGCATCTGCTTCACAAGGAGGATTATAAGCGATACTTATAGATACAGGTGATTAGGGGGGAGAGAGGAGGAGAGAATACTGTAGAGGGGGAGAGAGGAGGAGAGAAGAGACATACTGTACAGCAAGTGCCGTCCTTGAGGGGCTTCCAGGGGGTCCCCAGTTAAATTAGTTGATACTATACATGGGCAACTGGCGGCCCGGGGGCCACATGCGGCCCCCACCATCACTTAATGCAGCCTGCAGGTTAATATCCGAACATTGATCATTATTGATTTCAGCTAATTACTAGTATTAAAATGTTATTGTCTTTTTTTATGTCCAATGTATTTATATTTAGTTCATAAAGTTAACATAACTATAACTAAATGCATTTGAAAAAAAAAAGTTACTTTTCAGGATTCCAATTCAAATTAGCAAAGAATTATTCAGGATTTCAATTCAGATATAGCAAAAATAGCTGATCTACAAGCTCAAACCGCCGCGATGCGTTTTGAGCTTGTAGATTGGCTATTTTTGCTACGAGTAATATGCAATGTGGCCCTCTGGAGTGAGTGTGGAAATAACTATATTTCCACACTAGAGCCACTAGGCCTCTCCATTGTCAAAGTTGCCCACCCCTGAGTTAATATACCATCAAAATCAGTTTGTACCAGTACATTGGCTATTTGAAACGAGTCGATCTACAGGATCTTCTTGATCTGCTATTTTCAACAACAAAAAATCTGGAACAAAATATTTTCAGATGGGGCCAAATGCATATTAATTTAGGGGTCCATAACATGAAAATCTTTGAAGAGCTACTGCTGTAGAGAACGAGAGAGGGGGCAAGAGGTCAGAGGATAGAGAAAGAAAGAAAGAAAGAAAGAAGCGAGCGAGCGAGAAAAAAAGAGAGGGAAGAATTAGAAAAAGAATAGGCAAAAAGAGAACAGTAGAAAACATGAAATCTTTGGCTTGTTGCCAAGGTAACTCTAAGCTGGCACTCTTGGAGATGTTGTTGCCATGCTATTGGTGGACAGACCACGGACCAAGCTATGATAGGGTGGACAGGATGATTGAGGGCGGAGCTGGAGTTAAACCCGTCTGTCTGATAGGCTGAAAGACTGGCACACAGACAGACAAGTAGATCACTGGTCAGAAGAGGAAAAGGAAGGAAGGGTTGAGGAGTGGTATAAAATGTTGTCTGTCTACTAGAAAGAGCATGACATGCTTCTATAATAACTAGAGTTACAATGCTACAGTGCCTTGAAGCTCACTGCTACTGTCAGGGTTGGCTCATGGGGGAAAGATGAGATGGACCCCAGATTTACTGACATTATTTTACAGATCAAGTTACCAATCTGGACTGATTGACCAACTTTCTGACTGACACATACTGAGTGATTAACTAACTGTACAATTTAAGCATTTAGAAGATGTAATGCTCTTATTAAGTGTGAGATTGAAGTAATGAACCTCAGTTACGGTAGATAATCAGATAAGTAGAGTATTTATCTTTAACCCATTAAAACTGGGAAATCATCTGTGTCATTTTAGATTTAATACGTTGGCTATGTTATTTATACATTTTTTAAGATTTATTTATTGACAATATTGACATTATCATAATACTTTCTCAATTCTCTCTCTTTTTTAAACAAGACATACTGAAATATAAACAAAAAAGGAAATAACACAAGCCACACAAAAAAAACATTTTTGAAAGGAAAATAAATAAATAAATCATTTTGAATTACAAAAAAGTGTGAGATCTACTGATTTAGAATGTAAAATCGGCCTCAGGTCTTTAATGGGTTAAGGAAGAAGGGGGGGGGAAACAGACTTGCTAACTGTCTGATAGAATGATTGTCTAGCAGATAAACTCACTCACTGGCTGTGTTTGTTTGATTTGAAAGGCCCAGAGCAAAAAGGAAGTGTCGTAGAATGTGCCTGCATAGAAGCCACAGAGCCGAGGCAAGTCTGAACATGCCCCAGACAGGCTGCACAGATGACCCACAGCCACAGCCGGAGAGTGCAGGGAGGGAGGAGCTAGGAAGGGGGTAACTTATCTGTTTACATTGTTACACCTCTGTCATAATAACAGTGCCATGTGTAAACCTGCTTTTCCTAGAAGCTTTAACTGAACACCATCCTGTGACAAGCTGTCAGTGCTTCATTTCTATCCTTAGAATAGATCCTTAGATTTCTATCCTACCCTATCCTGTCCCCTTGCTAAAATGACTCAATGACTGAAGTAGGATTTTATCATTTTATGTCATTGCAGAAGAAGAATAAGAATAAAGAGCAACATTTTTGGCAAGTTTTCTGACAGTGTGCGGGACCCTTCTTTGTTAAGATACCCTTTTAAATGTCATTGCAGAAGGACATGATGATATTTAATTAACTTTTCTGTTTTTTATCAATTTCAATGAGTGCAACAATAAAATCTGACTTGATCAACAAGACTGCAGGCAATGCAAAGTAACCCAAGAATCAGCGCCACAACGTCATTATCATAATAGTAAGTAACACTGATTTGATTCTGATAAACCAATCATCCACATAATGATGTTAAAGGCTAAATCCGACATTGAGCCCCTCTGTTCGGATTCCCGTGCTTATAATTCTGTTATCTGTCCTACATGCACCTCATAATGCCAGACAGACCGTGTGCATTGTCTTGCGCACAAACCAGACAGGAGCTGAATAATGACTGTCTATTGACTACTGTCTTCAGACATCTCATGATCTGATGCCACAGCAACATGATAGCCTGAAAAAGAAACTGTCACAGACGCTCCTGAATTTCCCAGTCGCCCTTCTAAAAAAGAATAGATGAAACTAGCAACGAAACTATTGCCCCACATTGTATATCTGGTGAAAGCAATAACCATCTAAACTTAAAGAAGTCAAAGTATCTCTGGGCGTCCCTGTAGCTCACCTGGTAGAGCGCATACGTCCCTGGCCTGTGTTTGAATCTGACCTAAGGCTCTTTTGTCTATTCTATTGTCACTATCAAAATAAAGCTTGGAAGAGAAAAGGCTGGGAAATGATATATACATATACTGTATAAATATCATTTTAAGAAGCCAATATATCACATCTAATCCCTGTCTCTTGACAAATGTCATAAAGAATGCTTAACAACCAATACTCCTGCCAAACAGCTGCTATATGTATGTATGTAAAGCTGGAAGTGTGCAGGACATAATGGTTCAGCATTATCAAGTGACACCTACTACTTTCCCTTTAAACGAGAGCTATTGTTGGCAGCAGACAATGTGTCTGCTGCCATGGCACCAGCCACCTTGGTAAGTCACCAGCCATAATATAGGGGTATTGTTATTATTTAGAAAAAGGGAAAATGGTGGTTGGTGATATCAACACATATGCATTTGGCCTACATGTTGGGGGGCCTACATGGGGGCGGCGGTGGATCGATGGTAACCACAAGGTTGCCAGTTCGAACCCGGGCTCTGGGATGGTAACCGCAAGGCAAGACACTGAACCCCTAATTGCTCCTGATGTGCTGGTTGGTGCCTTGCATGGTTTCCGCCGCCATCAGTGTATGAATGTGTGTGTGAATGGGTGAATGTAATGCACAAAGCGCCTTGGATAAAGGCGCTATATACAGTAAATGCACCATTTACCATGTTTATTAAGATGTGTGTTCTAAAGCCTTTATTATATTATATATAATTATTATATTATATTTTGCATTAGACAGTGGCTTCCCTCCTCATTTTTTTAACATTTATATGTTGTTGAATGTACGGTATCAGTCCGTCGGCACATGGGCACTAAGAAGTGTATTTTCTGCCCAGCCCTGCTTTAAGCCTAATTTATTCTCCGTTGTTTGTTTGTTTTTACATCCGGATACCCCGTCCAGGACATGCTTCAGACACGCCTCCGCAGGAGACTTGGCTCAGATCTGAACCCATTTGACTTGGCGTTAGGAACCCATTGCGACTGCATGCCTGTGCTGACGTCGACCCCAGGCAGGGTTCTAACCCACAACCTTCCGCATGAAAGGCATATGCTCTAACCACTACACGATACTGTCACTAATAACTATTAGTTACATAATCGTGCGACCGAATATAATTTATTTTTTATCAATTTCAAATTTGTATGGCAGCATTAATTAATACACAGATTATGCGTGTTGCAGACTGACTGACTGACATTAAGATATGCGTTTGTCTCCCTGTAATGACCTCATACATTCCACTGACCCCCACCCCATGCCATATCACAGATGGAACTTTCCTATATAGTACAGGGTAAATGTCATTATGTTGGCACACACACACACACACACACACACACACACACACACACACACACACACACATACAGCCTTTGAAGAATTGTGCGTACAGAGTTTTGTTCCGAAAGTAGACATCCAACATTTGATAACAGATCTCTATGGAAATTTGTTTCAAGCTAACATAAGTTATGCACAAATGACAGCCTAACATTTTTGGATTGCATATCTGGCACAGAATATGCATATTTCATCCACACAGAAGTGACAAAACATCCTCAACACTGTAATTCTCGTGAAACACGAGTCAAAGCTGTGTTGACAGTAGTTATGCTAATACAATGTTAACAAACAGAAACTCAGTCCCGCCAATGATTTTTGTTTTCCTACTCTGCCAAACAATACTGCCCAAAGTATGTTTTGTTACCGCTTCAACCTCAAGACACCAAAAGAGAAATGAACACACTTCCCCGGGACACAAACTAGTGGAAATAGAAGATCTGCAGTGTAGTTCTGGAAACAGTGATTCTAAATAACAATAGCATCAACATTTCGGGTAAGAACAACGCTTTCTACCTGTCCTCTCTCCTCTGAGCTGATCTCCAGAAGAATAGGCACTGGGCGGCGTCTCGCCACCTCCGCCCCTCTCCTCGCTCTGGCTGTACGACGGCGAAGGTGGAGGCGATGACGACGGAGATGATGATGATGGGGATGCTGGTCGGAGGTCCTCCTCCTCCTCCTCCTGAGGCCCTTCTACCGCCCCCGGGTGGAGAAACCAAGGCAAGGGAGGACAGGGCAGGTAGAGAGCCTGGAGAGGGTGGAGAAGACGGTGGTGATGTTGTTGATAAGGGTGGTGGTTGTTCACAGTGACCAACCAGGCCGTGTGGGAGTAGTGCGTAGTCTTACCGCGCGGGGAAGCTCCATGCGGCAGGTGATATGGTGAGGAAGGGAGGAAGCCCGTCCTCCACTTGCGCCTGCATCCCCCCCGCTTACAGCACTCTCCATGGTCTCTGCACGGGCCATGTCACAGGGAGCCTGTCGCGCGCGCGCACACACACACACACACACACACACACACACACACACACACACACACACACACACACACACATTGATTAGGATACCAAACAACACAAAACGTTGCCAGGGTTTCTGCAGGTTTGGACAAGTTGGATTAGATTTGAGACTTTTAATTTATACCTTTCTAGTTTGTCCTACTTTATTTGTATACATGTAGGCTACATCTTTATGTGAAAACGTAAATATTCAATACAAATGTTATTATAGAAAAAAGACGTAAGACTTTTTATGCCAGTCAGAATTAAATCATTGTATTAATAATTCTTATATTTACCGTACATTTTATTGATAAAAAGGTGTTGATGAAAGCAATCTATTAATAAAATTAAAATGATTCCTGCTTGCTAATTTAGCAACATTGACCAACCATACACCATCTGACCTACCGACCTATATTTTAATGCGGCCGCTAGTCGGCAGCCGAGGGCACTCTGCATGAGCACGAGACTGAATGTTTGTAAACAAATCCGTGCTCGATGGTGCCGTACGTGCCCGGGCAACACACGCCACACGCACACACACACACCACACACACACACACACGCACGCACGCGCACACACACACACACACACGTCTCCCTCTCTTTCTGTTACTTTCTCATCCCTTGCTCTGCTGCTACGCCCTCTCTCTCTCTCTCTCTCTCACTCACACACACACACACACACACACACACACACACACACACACACACACACACAGGTGGACATTTAAGTAAATGTACTTAAGTACTGTATTTAAGTAGTAAGTACATAATTTGTACTTAAGTAGAGCATTTGTACAGTACTGATTTAAGTAAAACATCTGTACTGACTTAAGTAAAAAATAAAAATCTGTAAAAATAAGTAAAAATCTGTACTTACGTACAGATTTACTTAAGTAAATGTCTTGTCCACCTCTGCACACACTCACTCTCACACACACGGGCCAAAACGCACATCAGAAAAACGAGGACAATTTGGACTATTGGAGGGAGAAAAGTGAAGAACGTAAAAAGACACATTGGAAACCGGCTCCTGCGGTGCATGAAATCATCCCTTTGAGAAACGAGATTTCAGCAGGGTCCCTAATCACACACTCAGGTCTATGAAAAACATTTTTGCTCGTACTTTGCGACTATTT